>NW_026555335.1:7027899-7112947 GCF_029017545.1 Prosopis cineraria
ACATGGTTATAACCACAATAAGCAAACCTATGCATATGGTTTGTACAGGCTATGTGGTAATTTTTTATGGAAAACATTTATTATACAAATTTTTTTTGGGGAAAATTGCACCCAGGATCTCAGGAGAGAAAAAATTACACTTAAGGTCCAATACAATTAAAAATATCTTTGAAAGCTTGAGTGCCTTAAATGAAAATACGTTTTAGCAGGAAAAGGTCCATTTTCCCCTCCCAAACCAACTGATCTTTCACAATCTGATTTTTTCTCCCTCCTCTCCCTCTTCATTTCTCTTCCTTCTCTCTCTTCCTCTTCGTCTTTTTTCCTCCTCACGGCATTAGATTGTAGTTCCCCAATTCTTCATTGCGTCCTCCATCTTCTTGATCTATTATCCCTTCTTATGGTGAGCCAACATACAAGAGCTAGATTCTACACATCTCAAGCTTTTGCCTTAACTATTGTCCTTAAACAACTTTTATTGATCATTCTTCTTATATCAATAGCCATTGTTTCCAGATGAGCATTGGTGAGCTCCTAGCATCGAACCTCTAGAACTTAAATTTCCATGTAATTTTTCTCCTAGATTTATTTGTTGTCTTTTAGGGTTTTTTAGGAACTGCAATGAAATTTTTTGGGAAACTTGCTATCACTGATTTGTGAATATCTGAAGTCAAAATTTTGAATTTTGAATTGTGAATAACTGGACCTATACTCGTGAATACTTGGACTTTTAGTTGTAACTTTATGGATTTTGGTAACATGTCAACTTTGAGCTTTTGCTTATTAATATATGGACCTTTACTTGTAAATATTTGATCATGTACTTGTGAATGTTATGACTTTTCCTTGTACATTTCTTAACTTTGCTTATTTGTGTAGAAGTATAAAATGGTTCAAGTGTGATATTTTGTATTGGCTAGTGGAGCATCCAGTAGTAAGTCCAAAGCTCAAAGTGCCCTTGCACTCACAACATGAACCAAAGAAAAGTAAAAATATTAGGAAAAATGACTTCGACATCATATTGTACAGTAACATCACTTGTAATGTAATGTTGTGAGATCAAGATGTGTATAATCTAGTTCTTCTATGTTTGACTCACCACAAGAAGGATGATAGATCAAGAAGATGGAGAATAGAATGGAAGAATTGGGAAACTGTAATGCAATCATGTGAGAAGGAAGAAGAAGATTAAGAGAGAGAGAGAGAGCGAGAGAAGAGAAGGAGAGAAGAAAATATTAGATTGTGAAAGATTGATTGATTTTTTTGGAGGGACAAATGAGTTTTTTACCCGCTAAAACATATTTTCACTTAGAACCTTTGAGCCTTTAGAGACATTTAAATTGTATTGAGCTTTAAGTGCATTTTTTTCTCTCTTGAAGGGCATACGTGCAGTTTTCCCATTTTTTTGGCCAAAAAATTTTACAACATTTATTATTTATTATAACCAAGTAATAATTAATTTTTCATACATCACATTCTTTATGGTTTCTAAATATTGCAACCTGATATTATATTAATAATAATAAAATAATTGATATTGATATAGATGATGCTATAATTTATTTATTTTACGATTTACACTGTATCAAACATATTATAGATATTTTAACATCCCCATGGTTACCATTACAATTTTTCCCCAACCTAAGGTAATCGTTACTTCGAGCAGCAGAGGCGAACCAAATTGAAGCGTATTGACTTAATAAATTTGTAAATAATCCAACCTTTCACGGGAATGCACGTTTAATCGTTTACGTTAAGGTCAGGCTTGAATTTTTTTCCCCTGGATATTTTCATCTCACACTGGCACCAGTTTTGTACCTTTTTCACAATTTCTTGAGTACTATTCTTTAGATGACGTCAACATTTTGTTGGGAACATAATAGAATGGCAGCTTAATTAACAAACCCAGACATGTCATTAGAGTACTGGCTAATTTCTATGAAACCGTTTGTTATTTTACATTTAAATAAAAAACAATTTTTCCATCATCCATATTCTAATAGCAATGAGTTTCTATTGCATTAAAGGCAGAATAATAGAAATCTTTTGCATAAATTTACCAAAAAGCAAATAAGGAGTGATTTTTGATTGAAAAAAGAAATTTTATATTTAAAATTGTAATTTTCCATGGCAAAAAAAATTATAATTTTATATTTATAAATGTAAATGTAATTTCTAACTAAATATCCCAGGCCAAAAATTCTAACCAAATGTCATGAGAAAAGTATCTAGTGCGCCCTGGACCACTACAATGTCCTTTTTGTCTGTTCCAGGTACTTGAAACAGCCTCCGTGCTCGACCCGCGTATAAACTCGCGACTGACCGGGACCTATAAAGCTTCGGAAGCACATAGCACGTTCTGAGATGACTCTCGAGACTCTTTTTTTTCCCCGATTTCTAACCGTTTGGTTCCCATGGTCTTCACTCTCTGGAGATCGAGCCGCGTTCAAACCCTAATTTACCACCGAAACTTCAACTTCGGTCCCCTCCTACTGTCCACTATCTCGATGACAAAATTTATACTTTGATCATCGTTAACTTGCGGATTGATCGGACGATAATCTTATTGAAATCGTTCTGCATACATTTTTGGTCCCGTTCTTCACCATGTTTGAAGCTCACGTAAGAATTCTGTTTAATTTAAAATTTTGAATCACTCTGTCCTTGTGCAATAATTTCTGCGTTGAATTTATCATTTGTCATGCCTCTGGTTTGCATAAATTGTCGTTGTTACCTATTGTTGTTCTTTTGATGTCAACATCTGGATTTTTTTTTTTTGCCAATTGTTCTGATAAACTGGGTACAGCTAGGGTGGACAATGCCTCATTGCCTCTTATTTTTCAGGATTTTCTTTTCCTTGTCAGTTTTTATTGGTTGATAGTTGCCAATTGCCACATAGTTATAGCTGCATTTTGAAGTCTCACCACATCGTTATTTTCTTAATTAATTTTAATGTTATCACTGCTATATGATTATATTAATGATATTTAATTGCTGATGGCCTTTGCTAAAGAGTCACTGAAAGATGATATATTAACTGCACTTTCTCCACAGGTACTGCATTTGTTTCTTCGAAGATATTGGGCGAATATGTGCACGGGCTCTCAACGGAGGCCTTAAGAATAAGTGTCTGGAAGGTTTGTCATATGACAATTCCCATCTTTTTGTCAAAATCTTCATTCTTTCTACTGAATCCAATCATAAATTATTGACAAAAAAGTTTTTTTTCCCCTTGTCGTTCTTTTTCTTCCTTTTTTTTTTTTGGGGGGGGGGGGGTGAGTTCTGGGCTTCCAGCTATCAGTATCTACTAACAGATACTCCCAGATCCATGTAAAATTCCGTAGCTATAAGTCAAACGGCGACTGTTAAATATAGTTTGGGAAAAAAAATTCTCTAATGTGAGGTAGATTGGAAAATACTGAATAGACTGTTTGCTGTGTGGAGAACCGCAAAATTTCCTACCAAAAGTCTTGTAACAGTTTTTTTTTTTTTTTTTTTTAAAGTAGAAACGAGGGTAACGTGCTTCAGAATTGTGCTTTTCTAGTGGCACTGACTGTTGATCCATTCTTTTCTATATTTTTGGAGACTGTCTATTCTCCTTTCGTGTAATTCACTTTCTATTGTATAAAATTCCTTTTTCTTTAGAAAATAATAAATTCTATTTTTCTTTACTTTCTTAATTTTATTTGTATAGAAATGAATAGTTTATTGAAGAGCAGAGAAGAGCGATTGAAAAAGAGCAGAGGTATTCCTCTCAAAACAAGAGAAAAAATTTACAAGCTCATTAGCCCAAAAGGGATTACCTATCTCCTTTTTAATTCACAAAGGAAAACAGCCAAGAAAATTTATTTGCTGAAACCCACAAATAGGCCTGAAAAATAACTCTCCCAAATCAGTTTTGCAGGGGAAAATTTGTTTAAAATGTTAGTGTGTTCTGTTCTAATCTTAGACATCACAAATAACCAGGGCAGGACACTGCCAAAGAATTTTATGTTCTTTCTTGTGACTAAACCCAGATTACATGAAAGTTAAAATAACCTGCAAACCTACTGGACACACGGTCGCTCTGAAAATGTCCAAACAACCTATTGCAAATTTGCTGATCCACTTCACAAAGCAAAAGCAGATGATTGTTTGTTTCTGACTTCTGAAAATGCATCATACAAACATATAGTGAAATGGCTATATTGGGCCTATTAGAGAAGATTTCTTTTCTTTTCTTTTTTGGATAAAAGTTTAGCGGATGGTTTTTAGCCATGTGAAAAGATGTAGAGTAAGATCAAGAGGGCAATCCAAGGAAGTTATCAGATAGCATCTCTTAGTGAATGATATATTTGAAGAGGTTAGTTGTTGATAGAGTTAATGACATTGTACAACCTATGTAACTGATCTCTCTTTGTGTAAGGTTTGCTAGTGCTTTTATCTGGGCTGGTAAAAGGAAATAAGTTGTTTTGAAGGAGAAAGTTGTAAAGCTAGCTAGAGACATGCTAGACATATATTGGACTTTGAACATATGTTCAAAACCTTGACAAAGAACACCAGATTTAGTTCTTGAAATATATAATAAATGGAAGTGCATTTAGTTCTTCTCAAAACACAACAAAAGGAAAATTCATTTGATGCAATTTATACAAACTTGTTTGTTTTAGTAATGACCTAAAATGACCTTGTATTTCTTATGCTCTCTATACACGATGACATAAATGTCAGTGCATTTATTTTTTCTTTTAAATAGAAGGGAATATTTTTTGGTTCATGATAAATTGTTGATGATGCTAACCTCCATAAGTTACCCCCTCTCTATATATAATCACCTCTTATTTATTTTTCGTGTCTGCCTATGCTACACGGCACATAATTGTTTTCTACAAGTTCAGCATATATTTCTCTATTTTACCACCAAGCACGTGATCTCTACAGGTGATGTAGTGCTTAAGGATTTAAAGTTGAAGGCAGAGGCACTAAATGCGCTAAAACTTCCTGTTACTGTCAAAGCTGGCTTTGTGGGCACAATTACACTGAAGGTAGCATTTGCCATTACCTTGCTTTTCTTTTCAGTACACATTTATAAGCTATACATCCTTGTACGTTTTGTTTGAGACAATAAATAACTACATAGTTAATACATACTTACAGTGATGTTAATGTGGCTAACTTATAAGAAGGCCAAAGTACTACTGGCATGTGTATACAGTACACACATGGTTATTTAGTTTTGATGTATTGCTTTTGTAGCATTATCCTGATTTTTTTTCAGCCTACGATCTATATACATGTGTGTCTGTGTTTGTGTATTCTCTTTCATTCTTCAATTCTCTGGATATTTACAACTCTGATGGAGTTTGTGATTTTTGCATCATTCTTCTTTGTCCTGTATAATCTAGGTTCCTTGGAAAAGTTTGGGCAAAGAACCTGTCATTGTTCTAATTGATCGGATCTTTGTTCTTGCTTATCCTGCTCAAGATGGCCGGACTATGAAGGTAGACAAATATTCTATATTCCATTTGATTAACATATATCCTTTCCATTTTTTGAGCTGAACTTGTTTTTTTTTTTTTTACAGAAGGAAGACAGGCAAAAACTTTTTGAAGCCAAGATCCAGCAGATTGAGGTCAGATTGTGTGCTGCTTTTGTCCCGCAACTTGCGTTAAATGTGGAACTTGTTTTAAAACAACTATACATTTGTTCTTGCACTGTAGTGTGAATACTTCGCTTTGAAATAAGCTGTTTGAAGTCTTTGGTCAGATTTGGGTTTGCCCTGAAAATCTTTGTTGATGTGGTATTATTGTAAGGGGGAAAATGAAGATGGAAGAGTTTGTGGCATTGTGCAGTTTGCTGTGTTTCAGTGTATTTTAATTGGAAAGGAGTGCTGAAATTTTTAATAGCGCTTCAGTACCTTAGTTTCTTGTGCTAAAATCCATCTCTCTCATTATGTCTATTTTAGATCTCTTGTGTCTTTGAGAAGGTGGTGGTCTTTGTATAATGTTTTCAGAGGATCTTGGGAGGTAGTGCTCTTTTATGTTTAGCTTTTCTGAATTTGTACTGATCTTCTTTGTTGTGCAACTCTCCTGTTCGGAACTTTTTGTCATTTTAGGGGGATGATTTTGCTTGCTTTTTTCATTTTGCTAGAAATTTTAATGATGGAAAAGCTCATGAACTTGAGGCTTATCCACTTCTTGAGCCCATTCATCTTTCTTCCTTTATAGATACTTGATTTGGTGTTTATTCGTGCATGATTTGTTTGATTAATATCTAACTCATTGTCTATTATTTTTGGATTGTGTTTGGTCTCTGTTTCTTTTCAAATTGCCTTGGAGAACGTATCATCATTTCTCTGTTTTTCCATTCCCATTATTTGTAAATTTTCTTATTTTTAACTCTTTAAATACTACAGGCAGGAGTTAACTTTTTTAAATTTTTGTTGAACTAATTCTTTTTGTTGATACATATTATAAATAACACTGCGGTCTTGAAAAATCAGTTTACTTTCGTAACCTGAATTTTTTGTTCTATTGCTTTTTTACTTTTAATCTAAATTATCTCTTGCAGGAAGCAGAATCAGCTATGCTTGATGCAATATCTAAGTCAAAGCTGGGAAGTGTATGACTACAATACAACCTGGCTATTACTTTTGCAGTTCATTGAGTTGCATTATTTTTTTTTTCCTTTTTTTTTTACAATTATGTTAAGGCAATCTATGCATGTCCTATCATACCTGGTTAGATTATTTTATTTCCTTAGTATCTTACTTTCTTTTTTTCTTTATTTTTTTGTTAGTTGCTTTGATAGGATATCTTATTCTCCTTCCCTGTAATTTTCACTCAGAATTAATTATTTTCTTACTAACAGAAAATTCTTTTGAAAATACATCGCCAAAATGCCTTTTTATTTAGGCCAGTAACCTATCTGAGTCTCTGAGATTTAATTTTCAAGTTGAGAAGTGGAGAAGTGGCTAATTTTTCAAGCTATGCGTAGGCCTGGCCCATGTGACCCAGCAGTTCATATGCGCTCTTATAGAGTCAGTGTTAGATATATGTAACACTACTACCAGAATTTGAAGTGGGGACAGGGGAACTTTTTTGCATGATTGATTTTTTTCCCTCCTCCCCTTTCTCTGTTGTTGTTTTTGTTCTAGCTAGTATACTCCATCCCCTTCTGTTATTTCTTCTTTCCTTAATTTTTTTGCTATATGAAAAACAAAGTTGGACCATGAAGTATTCTTAAATTGATCTTATGCAAATTTTACCTTCTGACTTCCAGTGTCTTGCCATCTGTATTGATTATCTATTGGCACACTTAATTTAATTTCTTCTGCTTATTTTAATGATCTGACTCTTGTTGCCTTGATATAATCATTCCTGGAAATGACATTGTTAACTTCTGTGTTCATCAGAGATGCGTGTGTATTTGTTCTTGCAAAATTGAAAAATGTGACTGACAGCTAATTATATTACAGCCACCTTCTGGAAATTCATGGCTGAGTTCTATAATTGCTACTATTATTGGAAATCTGAAGATATCTATTAGCAATGTTCATATCAGATATGAAGACGCAGTCAGGTTAGTTGATAATTATACTTGAATTCTTTTGTTGATTGAATAACTGTACTCATGTGGTTCATCCTTTTTTTTTAATTCTGATTTTAGATGAGAGGGTCTATCATTTTTCTTGCATGCTTTCATTTTATGTGACCCAGTATTGTTTGCAGCAATCCGGGCCATCCATTTTCCTCTGGTGTTACTTTGGCAAGGCTTGCTGCTGTTACGATGGATGAACATGGGAATGAAACATTTGATACTAGTGGTGCTTTGGATAAATTGCGTAAGGTGAGTGCTTCTTGGCAAAGACATGTTTTCAGTGAAGTTAAACCGATGGCAGTAGTGGCCTCTCCTTTATTTGTTCTCCTTTGGAGGCAACCCAAAAAGCTTTATCTTTCTACGAACTGGTGATTTAGTAAATTTTCAAATCTTTGGAATATTGAAGGGGTGGATTTCTCCCCCCCCTCTAAAGTGGCTGAATTAGTCTCATTCAGTGGCCGTTTGGACCTGCTGTTTGATGAAAGATGCTTCTTATATTTTAAAATACTTGTGTTTTGCCCATTTTCAAAGTAGTTTGTAAATAATAGAAGAGTTTAATTTTCTGCTATGAGAAGGAAGTAGAAAATGGAACTCTTGGTTTTAACCTGATGTAGAGGCAGTCAAAAAAGACTAAAATTACACACAATCATTAATGACAGAATGTATCTTCTATTCTGTGTTTTCCCTCTTCTCTCACTGTAGTCCACTTGTCATCAAATACAAGCACTATATTTTTTAAAAGTTTTTATGGCATATAGACATATTTTGTATATTATTGTGATTTGATTATATATTTTGTTTAAATTTAATTTTTTTTAAGTTAATCATGATACAATAACAATAACAAGCCTTATTTCTTTGGGTGTGGTTGGTTATATGAATTGTATGATGGCATTAGGCTCTATCAACAGTCAAATCTTTGGAAATATTGTTAACTAGAAGATCCCTTTCAATAATTTCATCCAATGTTCTTTTTGGTCTTCCTCTACCTCTCTTCATAGGACTCATAATTGTTTATTTTGCCCTTCTTATGAGTGCCTCCATAGTCTCCAATAGTTAACCATGATAACCATTTAAAATCATTTTTTTCATTAAAACAATATCGATTGTGAAGTTGTTTGCAATCTATGCCCTATTTATTATTTTGACAATAAAATAGCATTTTTTTGGAAATGTTTGTCAAACTCAATGATTTTGATAAAAGGGTTTATCGGATAATTTAAAATCCTGGTTTGTTTCAGATTCCAGTTTATTATCTTTCTCCTTTTCATATTCCATCAGGTGTGGCTCAAAGGTTGTACAAAATCATATGGGGTTGTCTTTTTTCTGAGGCTGCAGATTTGAAAAACAGCACCTTGTGGGTTGGAAAATTTGTTGTTGGCCTAAAAATGGAGGTTAGGGCTGCGGAATTTTGGTAGTTAAGAACTTTACTCTGGGGTGATACACGTGTGATGGAAGAATAGTTAGAGGGTGAGGGAAGTTGTGTAGTAACAGAATAAGTAGTTAGCTGACATGGCACTTCTACGTGGGGTTATTTGCAGGAGCTGATATTGAAGGTGGTTTGTGTGGAATACACTTGCATTTTATTCTTTATTTATTTATTATTTATATTTGCCTGTCTTCTTTTGCTTTCAAGTGTGCAGTTTTAGGGAAAGGAGCATGAAGCTCTATGGTAATGTGTTATTTTGCTGTTTTGCAGCATCTTGGCTAGAAAATTTTTAATGAGAAATTCCTTGCGTTAGATTTTGTTCTTCTTCTTTTTTTAAATGATTTTTTTATGCAGTCTGTTATTGGGTTTGATCAAATAATGTGGGCGTTCTTCTCCAACCAGGCAAACACGAAATCCCATAAGAGGACGGCGCATTGCCACAAAATTGTTTGCCTTATTGTTACGAAACTTTCAAAATTTTTTAAGATGGTTTGGACATGTCAAGAAAAGGCCATTGGAGATGCTAGTGAGGAGGGTGAAACGTATAGTCTCAAGTCCTATGAAGGGCATCCTTAGCTTGTTGTCATTGTGTCGTAACTAAACCTTTAAAATGTGTTTGTATCATCCTATAAGAATTTGACAATGCATCGTGGACTAAAATACTTATTTTGTTTGTCTGGATGTGTATTTATCTTCTGAAATATAGTTACCAATTATTTTCTTTGTTTGGCGTCAATAACCATGTTCTGAATATGGTGGTTTCAGTCATTATCTCAGGCTGACTTTTTTCCTTTTTACAGTCTTTGCAACTTGAGAGGCTAGCTCTTTATCATGATTCTGATCGTCTTCCCTGGCAAATTGATAAGAGATGGGAGGATATGAGTCCACGAGAATGGATTGAGGTTTATTCTTTTCTGCTAATATTAGCATTTTCATTGTTTATGTTTCTAACTTTTCTATCTTAAATCTGAACGTGTTTCCTTTTAATTTTATGTTGCTGATGCTGGACTCCAATTCTCTTTTTCATCTGTTCTTTCATATTTGTTGTTTACTAGATTTTTGAAGATGGCATAAATGAAACATCTGCTGACAATAGATTAGCGTCTAAGTGGGCTATGAACCGGACATACTTGGTGTCCCCGATCAATGCAAACCTACAGTATCATCGTCTTGGAAATCAAGAAAGAAACAATCCAGAAATTCCATTTGAGAAAGTCTCCCTTGTCCTCAGTGATGTCTCTCTTACTGTTACAGAGGTATTTTTATTGTTCAAATTTTTGTTTGCATAGTATTTCAATGTCTTGGAAGAAAGAAGATATTTGATCCTTGGAATTAGTATTAATAATGATTTGAAGGAGCGAAAAAGCAGGGAAAAAAGGAAAAATGAAGAAAAGGAGATAACATAGTTAATTTTCTTTTAAAGTTGCACATCTTCCAGATTTAGTTAGTTCTTATTTTCCTTATTATTATGTTAGTAGTGTGTATGGCTTTGTTCTATTTTTCTGCTCTTTATTTTAGGAATATTTCAGAATTAGTTAGTTTGTATTTTCCAGTGTTTTCTTTACCTTTTTGATGAGACCTGATGTACCTATAATGATCAAAAGATTTATTTGTACCTTATGATCAAGAGCCTTTGTTGGATAATAGAGTGGAATCAATTCAAAACCTATCTTCCACATTTTTTCTAGTATTTATCTTTTCTCATTTGTGATTTCGTGTGAAATTCACCGAATATATATCTATATATTTGATACAGCAAGAGGGTTTGAACCCTTGGACCTTTACCACATCCCATCCTAGTTGTGGGTTTCTTAGCTTCATCTGAAGACTTTCACGCTATCCTCTTATGAGGCTTTGTGAGGAGCATAGGGCACAATATTTATTTTTTCCTAAAAAACATACGTCATTAGGGAAAAAATAGGTTGTCTGTTGATGGAAACTTTTGCTGTTTCCTGCACTTACTGCTCGTTCAAGATTCTTAAAAAATAATAATACAGTGGTGCATCAGATCATTCCATCAATGGGCTCAATCACTTCCTTGATTCTAGCGCTGATCTATTTTGTTTCTTAGAAGTCTAATCTCCCTAGATGAAGCAAGATATCTCTCTTTCCTATGTTTCAGATGTTTGAGTGAAAAGCATCTTCTGCTCAAGTCCTTAATAAATGCCATCATCAGAGGGAGGTCTTGAAAATAGGAATTTCTGTAAATCTGTTTTAAAATACGACAACAACAACAGCGGTAAGAAGTAGCCTTGTCCCACTAGGTAGGGTTGGCTACATGGATTGTACAACACCATTATGTTCTATCATTTACCAAGCTTTTATGAATGTTAATTAAGAGGTCTTAGTCAACAACTTCCATAAGTGTTTTTTTTGGCCTTGGATGCGAAGAAATGAGTTGGACTGGTAGGAATTAGAGAGGGATAAGGGAAAAAATGAGAGAAGAACATAACGGTAGCTAGAAGCAGGAGGAATGAGAGGGATTAAGAAGAGATTGAGAGGACTTGAGGAACTTGAGAGGAATTGAGGAACGAAGGAATTCTTTTCATTTATCGCTGAGATTAAAAAACTACAACTCTAATGCCATAATATATATATATATATGTGTGTGTGCACTCACACTTTCCCAACGGCTAATCACACAGCAACTGTCAACTGTCATTTAAATCTAAAACTAACTAACATTTTATAAAACTATAACAGCCTTCCACTCTTAACAATTTCATCCATTCTACTCTCCTCACTAGTGCTTCTCACGGTTTTTTGGTACATGTTTAAACTACCCCAAACAATTTCCTACCATTTTCCCTCAATAGGTGTAATGCCCACTTTTTCTCGTATGTTTTCATTTTGAATTTTATCTTTACATATATGCTTGTACATCCATATTAATACTCTCATTTCTGCTACTCCAACTTTTTGTTCTTGTTGTCTCGTTAAAGCTTAACATTCATTGTCATATAACATAGCTGGTCTTATAATAGTTCGATAAAACTTTCCTTTAAGTTTATTAGGTACCTTACGATCGCAAATAACTCTTTTAGTTTTTCTCCAATTAAACCTCTAGCTTGTATCTTATGTGCAAGATCCTCATCAATTTTCTCATTATGTTGAATAATAGCACCCTTAAGGTGTATTAAGGATGAAGAGGGAAGAATTTTAGTTACAGATGATGAAATTAAAAATAGATGGGAGACTTATTTTTCTAAACTTTTCAATGATGGAGAGGATTCATCTAGTAACTTGGAGGATTTAGTAACTGGTGAAGGAGAACAAAATTTGTCATTCTATCGAAAAATACGTGATAAGGAGGTAAAGGAAGCTCTTAAGAAAATGGCAAATGGTAGAGCGAACGGACCTGATTGTATATCTATCGAAGCGTGGAAATGTTTAGGTGAAGAAGGGGTGAGATGGTTAACTAAGTTATTTAATGTGATTTTACGGTCCAAGAAAATGCCTGATGAGTGGAGGAGAAGTACATTAATTCCTATTTATAAAAATAAAGGAGATATTCAGAATTGTACTAACTATAGAGGGATTAAACTCATGAGCCACACAATGAAATTGTGGGAGAGAGTAATTGAGCACAGGTTGAGATTGGAGACAAGTATTTCTGAGAATCAATTTGGTTTTATGCCAGGTAGATCAACTACAGAGGCGATTTATCTATTAAGGGGATTAATGGAAAAGTATCGTTGT
The DNA here is from genome assembly GCF_029017545.1 of Prosopis cineraria. Lineage (NCBI taxonomy): Eukaryota > Viridiplantae > Streptophyta > Magnoliopsida > Fabales > Fabaceae > Prosopis > Prosopis cineraria. The sequence continues at coordinate 7,040,606 of NW_026555335.1, forward strand.
AAAGATAAAGATCTACACATGGTTTTTATTGATTTGGAAAAAGCTTATGACCGTATACCAAGAGAAGTGCTTTGGAAAGCGTTGGAAAAAAAGGGAGTACGGATTGCTTATATTAAAGCCATACAAGATATGTATGAGGGGGTAAAAACTAGTATAAGAACGCCTAGTGGTCAAACAAAGGATTTTCCTATAAAGATTGGGCTACATCAGGGATCATCTCTGAGTCCTTATTTGTTCAACTTGATTTTAAATGTTTTGACGGAACATATTCAAGAGGAAATCCCGAAATGTATGCTCTTCGCGGATGATATAGTTCTTATAGCAGAGACAAGAGAAGAGGTTAATTGCAAACTTGAGTTATGGAGGAGGACATTGGAGTTGAAAGGTTTTCGTCTGAGTAGAAGTAAGACGGAATATTTATATTGTAAATTTGATAAAGGACTATTCGAAAATAATTTGGAAGTGAAATTGGGAGATCAAATTATACCTCAAGTGGAAAAGTTTAGATATTTGGGAGCCATTATCCAAAATGATGGCGAAATTAGTGGAGATATTTCACATAGAATTCAAGCTGGATGGTTTAATTGGAGAAAAGCTAAAGGAGTTATTTGTGACCGTAAGGTGCCTAATAAACTTAAAGGAAAGTTTTATCGTACTGCTATCAGACCGGCAATGTTATATAGTAGTGAATGCTGGGCTCTAACGGGACAGCAAGAGCATAAAGTTGGAGTAGCAGAGATGAGAATGTTACGATGGATGTGCGGACATACACGTAAAGATAAAATTCGAAATGAGCACATACGTGAAAAAGTGAGGGTGGCAGCTATTGAGGAAAAAATTGGTAGAAAATCGGTTGAGATGGTTTGGGCATGTACAAAGAAGACCAAGGGAGGCACCAGTGAGAAGAGTGGAACATATAACTTTGAGTCCGATTAAGAGAGGTAGAGGAAGGCCTAAGAGAACACTCTTGGAAGTTGTTGAACGTGATCTCTTAATTAATAATATTTCTAAAAGCTTAATAAATGATAGAGCACAATGGCGTCTTGCAATCCATGTAGCCGACCCCACCTAGTGGGATAAAGGCTTGTTGTTGTTGTTGTTGTTGTTGTTGAATAATAGCACCCAAATATCTAAATTTTTTCACTTGAAGTATAATCTGATCTCTCAATTTCATTTTCAAATTACTACTGACTGATCTTTTATCAAAATTACAATGCAGATATTCTATCTTACTGTTGACTGTTTTACTACTGACTGTTTTAAAATACTAAATTCTAAATTTTTTATTACTTTATGTTCCCCCCTTTTTATCCTTTTAGTATTTTGATTTATCCTTCTCTGATAAAATAACCTAAATTTCTGATTGATTGGATATGTTTTTAATTGCCATGTGCCACTCCATTATGATGCAGCTTTATGACTTATTCCAGGTTAAACTGATTTTCCAAACGCCCAACCACAATGATTTTCACGCGAGGAAAATGTATTATATCTTTAGATTAAGAATGTTCATGAGGCACTGCTATTTACCACGGAAACTGTCCTGGGGTTGCCTTTCTGTAGCACTCGTCATGATTTTCAAGGAATTATCTTGTTTGATTTGCTGCTTGAGAGAGTGTAGAGCTACTATGTTTAATGTTCTTTTTACGGAGATTATCTTATTTCCCTTCTCCTTTGCATTGCTTTCTATCTAATAAAATTTATTCTCTTTGTCCATAAAAATATATTGTTTTTCCATTTTGACTCGACAAAAATTTATGAAATTAGGACCATTTTTTGGCTTCTAGTATTTTTAGAGAAAGAAAGTTTCATTGTTCCCCTTAAGGTGATGCTTCCTGTGTTATCAAGCAGATTGTTCATATTGAATTCTGCTGGAAAGATGTTGGTGATCTTGTCCCCTCCGTGAAATACTCTGTTTGTTTTTCCTTCTGAATTTACAGGCTCAATATCATGATTGGATTAAGCTCTTGGAAGCTGTTTCAAGATACAAGACATATTTGGAAGTTTCCCATTTAAGGCCTTCAATTCCAGTTTCAGAGTCCCCCAAATTATGGTGGAAATATGCTGCTCAAGCTGGGCTACTGCAGAAGAGGATGTGGTAATGTTGACAGTGTCATCTATTTTTTTAAGGCAGTTTTCATTATATGCAAGAAAGTGTTAATGAAATCAGTTTGTTCTTTCAATTTAATTCTTGGTGTGGATGCTGACTCTGCATGTGCTGTACTAAATCAGTTATCGCTTGTCATGGGATCAAATTCGGGATCTTTGTCTGCGTCGTCGGCAATACATTCAATTGTATATGGCTTCTCTTCAACATTCATCACATGTTAATCATTCAGAAATAAGAGAAATAGAAAAAGATCTCGATCCAAAAGTAATCCTTTTGTGGAGGTGTGTATATAGTTTCCTGTTTATTGGGTTGTAATTACAGAAATCAGTAATGATTGTTCTGAGTAATATATGCTTTTTGATTCCATGCTTTGGTATGATTCTTTTTCCACCATTGAAACATTAGTTCATTTTGCACTAAACCGAAAGTGAGAAGAGTTTCATGTTTAGATAATTAACTTACGTGTGCATCTGAGGTTTTAGCTCTGCACTTTGTTGATGTTCTGAATTTCCTTTTTGATCAACGTTTGAGGATGTATATTTCATGATTGCTATACTTCTGTGGTTGATGCTTTTGCTTGGTTGTCTAACTGTTATTGATTTATAAGCAATCTATTGGGAAGCTAGTTCCAAATAAGTCTTCCAATTGGCTAGCAACTAGCAGGAGGCCCAGAGAAGCAGATAGGCTTGACGCTCTGTTTTTTTCCTTTAGTACTCTCACCTTGATTTGTAAGGGGTTAATTGACTTGGAGAAACAGCAGTTGTGATGTAATTTGCCTTGTTTGTTTTGAAATTTTATGGGTAACCATTTCATTCAATATATATAAAGGCAATCTTTTAAAGGTAAGTTTATGATCAATAGGTAAGAGTCATGTATAATTTACTATAATTAGTGCGTGTCTTGTATGTTGCATGGAGCCTAAGAAATGAGTTGTACTCTTCATGGTTCTTGAAGAGTGCATATTCTTAGAAATTTTATTATTATATGTAGATATAGATGTTTAGATATTGAAGAGAATCATAAGATGAAACAAGATTGTTTTGGATTAGCTGAAATTTCATCTGGGAGGAGAATTTTAAGGGGTAGAAGGCGTGATATTCTCCTAAGGGTTAAAACGATAGCTGAAAACTGTGCAAGTCTTAAATCAATATGCATCAATATGGGTTTCCCATAAAGAGTTGCAATCCAGTTAAAGCTGTAAGATACTAGAATGATTAGCTCATAATTATTTCTGGAAGGCTGTTCTTGACAGATATCCAGAGGAGTTGGAAGCTGATTTTACATTTGATTAATGTTTTCCAAGGTTAATTTCTAGTCTGTTTTTTCTCATGATCAAGTAGCAGAATATTCTTACCCTTTTAGTACTCCATTTTTATTTTCTTCCATTAATAAATGTTCATTTATAACAGAAAAATGATAATCAGTGTGCCAATTTTGCTTGTTATGTTTGTTTAGGTTACTAGCTCATGCCAAAGTTGAATCTGTGAAATCAAAGGTAGCAGCTCAACGTAGAATGGTCAAAAAAAGTTGGTTTTCATTCAGATGGTATGAGCAACACCTTTTTCTCTCTCAAGAGGTTAACTTATTGTTTTTATTTGTTATTCTTCTTTTATAACAATTTCCTTTTTCGGGAAACAATGCCTTGTGGTCTCACTGAAGTTTCCCCCCTTGATATATTTGTAATTCTACATTTGGATTTCTTTGACAAAACTTCCTTGGGGCCTCACTGAAGTTTGTTCCCTTAATAAATATTTGGATTTCTTCTTTTTCCATGGAAAAATGCCTTGGTGCCTCTCTGAAGTTTTCCCCCTTTGTACAGGCGTGCTGACACAGAAAAAGCCTTGTTTGATGATGCCTCTGAGGCACTGCAGTTTTCAGAGCAAGGATTGACAAAAGAGGAGTGGGAGGCAATCAATAAGTTACTAAGTTACCAGCCTGATGAGGACTTGGCACTTACTTCAAGAGACACACAGAACATGATAAAGCTTGTGGTAACGATATCTATTGGTCAGGCTGCAGCCAGGATTATTAGCGTGAATCAGATGGAAATCATGTGCGGTCGATTTGAGCAACTTCATGTGTCAACCAAGTTTAAGCATCGCAGTGTCTACTGTGATCTTTTACTGAAATTTTATGGTTTATCTGCTCCTGAAGGTTCCCTTGCTCAGGTCTACTTTTATCTGATGCCATGAAAATAAACTTAGTGGCATGTATTTTTAGTTGTTGACACTACAGAAGCACACAAAACTATTGCATGGAGCTGAATTATTTATGTTTCACTTTTTAAAAGAAAAAATTTCTTTTGCTCTTTGATTTGCTGATATAACAAACATATAGAACTAGTTCTATCTCCTTTAGTTCTGGACCAAGCATTTTTACCATGGGTTTTGGTTATCTTTTTTCTTGTTCACTATTATTCTTTCTTTCTTGGCCCAATGCACTAGTTAGCCATGTGATATTTGCTTAATAATTATTTTATTTTTTAATATTTTATTGTTTGGTAGCTTACACTTCTTGGTAATTTGATGTTCAGAGTGTCTGTAGTGAGCAGAAGGTGAATGCATTAGCTGCTAGTTTTGTGCACTTGCCAGTTGGGGAGAACATCGACTGGAGGCTATCAGCTACAATTTCTCCTTGCCATGTTACGGTATTTTCTCAATCTTTAGAATGTTGAAATGATAGTGGGAACATGAATTTCTTGCATTTTTAGTCTGCTTCTATGCCTCTTCCATTTGTTCTTTTGTCACTTTTAAGTTCATGAACAACATGAGCTAAGTTTTATCATATCCTTATGCAATAATGATATGAGAAGAAATTGAATCCCAGAAGAGAATGGAGAAAGTAATTCAAGGGCGGGTATAGTGGAAGGCTGGTGCACTAAAGAGGAAATTTACTTGTCATGGATGTGATCTACTGGAGGGGGAAGGGGAAGCGGTTATAAACGTGATGACTCTAAGCCTAACTTACTCATCACATGCTACGTGAGGGGGGTGAGATGGAAAGTAGGTAGGAATACCATTGGTATGGGTAAGGCTTGGATTGGGTAGGGTGAGGCTAGGAAATTTGAATGTGGTTTGCAAGAGCCTTTAGCTGCTCAAAAGCCTTGTTTGTTCAACCCTTGTAGCAATCATCTTAGCTTGCAAATTCTGTCTATTTTCACTGATCTTTGCAGGAATTCTAGCTTGTTTACATACTAGACTTTTCGAGGTTCCTTCGATTCAGTACCAAGGCTGTATGATTATGAGGGTATGGGGAAAAATGTTGAAGTTAAAACCTTGGAGAGAGTATCTGCAAAGATGAAGGAAGAAATGAAATCGATTAAGGTGGTGATGACGGAGATACATGATAAAATAATCAAGTGAAGATTTCACTTGCATAGCAAATTGAGAAGACAGAAGGTATAGATTCAAAGGCACTTTTGGATGAGTTGAGGATGGAGAAGGAGGTACTTAGAAGCAAAATAGGTATAGGAGAAATCCACAAGGAGATTATTGTTTGATGTCTACACCATCTAAAATTTATCTTGAACCACTATGTGATGCCTTTGAGAACTAACCATGAGAGGATATGAAATAATAAGTTCGTACATTTTTTGAACCCATCAAAGCCAATTTAGGAGGCAAATTGAGAGCCTGGTTGAAAATAATCCTGTTATAAGAGCTAGTGTCAAATACCAAAAAAGCTAGGATGGGAAAGTGGGAGTGTTGTTTTCATTGGGAGACGTTCTACATGTGCAAATGGCAACTATGTTGCAAAAGAGGAAGTTGATGGCGTTGGCAAAAATATGGGGAAAAGATAGATCTTTGTTTGAATCAGGGGAATTAAGTGGAGAAGAGAGCTCAAAGCTAATTTTGGACTACTTATCTATTAGGCCTTCTTAGAGAAAAGTTGGTATTCCATTCGTGTAGAGGTTGCAAGAAGGAAACGGACGTACATTAGCATAAGGAGGGAAGAAGTCAAGGTAATAGGAATCTCAGGGCTTGTTTGATGTTGTTCCCAATTCTCATTTCTAAAAACTATTTATAAATCAATTTTAAAGTTGTTTTTCAAAACAAAACAAAAATATGTTTGATTGTTTTAATTTGAAAGCAATTTTAGAGTATAAAAAATTCATTTAAAACATTTTTTTTTTGAAAACATGTCTTTCGCCATCAATCACCACTTTTCACTGTCATTATCAGTTGTTATCACCTCCTATCGCTCTGCTATCATTGCCATTGACCATTGTCAACCACCAGCACTAGCCACCTCTTATCACTGCCATTACCGAATGCTGCCATAGGCAAATGGAGGTAGTCGGCAGTGATTGATGATGATCAGTGGTGACCATGGTGGCCGATGGTACTTACTCAGTGGTGGCCAAAGGTTGTTAGCTGGCAGCAACTGGTGATAATAGGTGGCAGCCAATATTGATGGTTGATGGTGGTGGCCAATTGTGGTTACTGATGGGGACAAGTGATGTCTGGCTGTGGTGGTGGGCAATGATGGGCAGTGGTAATAGGCGCTAGGGAGTAATGACAGTAGCTTCTAATGGCTGATTGTAGTGTGTTTCTTAAAACAGAAAAAGGGAATAGAAACAACTCTAAGGTGTTTCCTTTTTTTTCTAGTTTTAGAAACAAAAAAAAATGATAAGTTTTGGAAACAGTTAAAAGCAAAATACCTACTCAAACAAGTTTTTTTTTTTAATAATGAAAACTTTTTTTTAAATAGAAATAAATCAAACCCTTAGATTTTAGTTTTTGCCAATGGTTGCTGGAAGTAAATGTTGATGACAAGGAGAACAAATTCTTCCAAGCAACATATCCAACCAGAGTAAAAATTATGCTTTGGATTCCATTGTCATCAGCTGTTTACATAAGAAATGACCCTGGTTTAGGCATGTGCTCATGATGTGGGAGAGAGCAAGCATGTGCTCATGATGTGCGTTTTTTCCCCCACCAACGAACCTTGAATGGTAGGTAAAAAATGAGGTGAGAGAGAGCAAGCACCTTTTAGTGTTTTTGAATCTACTAGCTGAGCTGTATTTGTAGAATTCATTGATGAGATATTCAGGCCTGCAAGGAAAGATGATGGCAATGAGCTATCTTCTTCGAGAGTGGTTGTCAGTTGTCACCCAGTTGAATTTTCACTTGCATATGCTGCTTACTCTTCTCTGTGAGGTGGTTCATACTATTTTTAGGTTTCTACCTGCACTACTGGCCTGTGGCTATAGTTTCTCATAGGTTTGAGGTACTTGAAGCATGTGACAGACATTGTGGAGTACTTGGAGATGGAAGCATAAAAAAATAGCATGTGAATTTGGTCTCTTAGAAATTGTGGAGCACTAATCAAAGACAATGCTCTGGCTGCAGATGGGGTTCTTTTGCATTAGGCATCAAAGGGGACAACAGAGGGTACCTTTGTTTTAGGAATGATGGAAATTGTTGTTTGGCTTTCTTGACACAGTCTTATCTTCATTGTTGCTGATATGCAGCATTTTTTTTGGTTGCATTGCAGTTTTGGAATTGCTGAAACCTTTTGAACTTGTTATCTTATGCATGGGATATTATCTTTAGATGGCCCTGCATTTGGTACAGTCAATATTGGCATGTTGTGGTGGCTACTTGAAGATGGAGGGAGAAAAAATAGGATGTGAATCTTGTCTCATAGAAATTGTGGAGCACTAAGCGAAGGCAATGTTCTGGTTGCAGATAGGGTTCTTTTGCATTAGGCAATTACATCATTAAGGTGCCATCAATATTGATCACATCATATATGATTAATGATGTGATCAGGTCAAATTTCAATCTTTGGTGGAAGCAAAACCCTAGAAGAGAGGCGCAGCAAAAATTAACACTTCTCCTCAAGTAGGTGAATAGATGTTAACTATTCTTGGCTTGACTTCAAGTTCTACAGAATGTATGCAAGTTAGAGCCTTAGTGTGTGTTTTGTTTTTAGTTTGTCAGAAGTCCATTTGTTGAAAGTCTATTTGGCTAAAATCAATTACTATAACAAAATTTGTATTTGGATATATTTTTTCAAAAGTTATTTTGCTAAACTGAAAATTGTTTGGATGATATATAATGAAAAGTACTGTTAAATGTATAATTACTGAAAAAGAAATCAATTTTGTTGGAAAAGTATATAAACTATGTAAAATTTGATATGCTGAATTATAAAAGTAAAAAGCATATAAATAACGTAAAACTTGATATGCTGAACAAAAAAATTTATAAATAGTTGTATATAATTAAAAAAAAAATTAACATGAGTAATTCTTCAGTTTATGTTAGGTGTACAAGTTTAATGGCATAAATATTTTTCCTTTTTCGTATAAAAAGCCTTAAATAACAAGAATTTTAAATTCTTAGCTGAAGAAAATTGATTATATTAAGCATTGTGGAAAAGATTGGACTACATCAGGGATCATCTCTGAGTCCTTATTTGTTCAACTTGATCTTAAATGTTTTGACGGAACATATTCAAGGGGAAATTCTGAAATGTATGCTCTTCGCGGATGATATAGTTCTTATAGCAGAGATAAGAGAAGAGGTTAATTGCAAACTTGAGTTATGGAGGAGGACATTGGAGTCGAAAGGTTTTCGTCTGAGTAGAAGTAAGACGGAATATTATATTGTGAATTTGGTAAAGGACTATTCGACAATAATTTGGAAGTGAAATTGGGAGATTAAATTATACCTCAAGTGGAAAAGTTTAGATATTTGGGAGCCATTATTAAAAATGATGGCGAAATCAGTGGAGATATTTCACATAGAATTCAAGCTGGGTGGTTTAATTGGAGAAAAGCTAAAGGAGTTATTGCGACCGTAAGGTGCCTAATAAACTTAAAGGAAAGTTTTATTGCACTGCTATCAGACCGGCAATGTTATATAGTAGTGAATGCTGGGCTCTAACGGGACAGTAAGAGTATAAAGTTGGAGTAGCAGAGATAAAAATGTTATGATGGATGTGCGGACATACATGTAAAAATAAAATTCGAAATGAGCACGTACGTGAAAAAGTGAGGGTGGCACCTATTGAGGAAAAAATGGTAGAAAATCGGTTGAAATGGTTTGGGCATGTACAAAGAAGACCAAGGGAGGCACCAGTGAGAAGAGTGGAACATATAACTTTGAGTCCGATTAAGAGAGGTAGAGGAAGGCCTAAGAGAACACTCTTGGAAGTTGTTGAACGCGATCTCTTAATTAATAATATTCCTAAAAGTTTGATAAATGATAGAGCACAATGGCGTCTTGCAATCCATGTAGCCGACCCCACCTAGTGGGATAAAGGCTTGTTGTTGTTGTTGTTGTAAGCATTGTGGATAGCATGATACTAAAACTTGAATATATAAAGTGCTCATTATCTTGTATGATGTTCTGTGACTTCTTCTTAAATATTTGATCAACTGTGGGACCTATTTATTTGAAATTTTGTGAGATACTGGATGACCCTATTTTGATTTTAAATGCAAAAAAAAAAAAAAAAAAATCTAAAGTGCAAATATATGGAGAGGCTCATGAACACACAAGAAGGAATCCGGCTGATGTGTTTAGAGGGGTAATGTAGGGTAATTTAATTTTTTAACTTTCTCATTTGATGCCTCAGCGCTACTCTCAAATGTAAAAGCTGGTGAAAGTAATGTTGGGGAAATGGACTTTTTAGCTGTTTCAAATGGACTTGGGGAATGTACTTTTAAAGGGTGTTTGAAATCCAAGCAACATTGGGTAGAATTGGCATCCACAAAAGTCCTTTCAAATGTGAGAATGCTAAAACCAAATGGACCCTTAGCAAGTAAGGCTAATTTGACCACTGTCAGTCTTTTCTTCGATAATGTGATGACAAATCTTAGTGTGTTATTCGACCATGCTGAATGGGGTTCTTCGCTGTTTTAAGTGCTGCATAGTATTGTAAAATCTTTGCATTGGCAATAACTTATGCCCCTTAGACACTGGCTAATCAATTATTTAATTTAGAAGCTTCTTATTTTTTCATGATTGTTACAAGAAGAATGATTCTTTTATGGCAGGTATTGATGGAAAGCATTGATCGTTTCCTAGAGTTTGTTAGGAGGAGCAATGCTGTCAGTCCCACAGTTGCATTGGAGACAGCTACTGCTCTGCAGGTATTGGTTTCTTTGCATTTGATTTTTGGATAAATTACAGTTTTCATTCTGACTTTTCTTTGTTTATCTGATCATTTTTACCCAAAACATGTACCCTTGATGTAGACGGGGGAGTCTTCGGATGTAATTGGTTACATATCTTGTGGAAATCTTTGAATATTGAGAATGAGATGATATTGCTTTAAATTAAGTTTTCAATATTATATGCTACGTTGATATTTATATTCTTTTGGTGATTGGAGAGGGCTTGTGTAATATTTCTCCTTGGCAATGGTAGAACAGAATACCATTTTAGTGTTTAACCTTTCTGTGCTAATACTTTAAATGTTGAATGCAATGGCAGATGAAGTTTGAGAAAGTAACTCGTCGAGCACAGGAGCAATTTCAAATCGTTTTAGAGAACAAAGAAGGTTGTCATTTTTCTTTTTGGGAATGTCTATCACGTTAGATTTTTTTGTCAGATTGTGTTATGCTGTTTTGAAACTTCCTTCCTCTATAACTGCGGAGAATATTATAATGGTTCTCACTTGGTATAGTAACGTTAATGTAGAACCAATTTGAATCCATGTCACATCTATTCTGTTGATTTAATCTCTGGAGCTATACCATTTGCTAGTTGTTGGGTGAAATTTACCATGTTTTAAGTAACCTTCATTGGAATCCTGAGGTATTTTGAGTAGTCATTGACAAGTGAATTACATATATAGATTAAAGTTTAAAGGTTTTGTTACTTGAAAAGACTGCAGTGTACTCTTGAAGAGTGGTCTATTTGTTGGTTCGAACAATTTTGTTAGAGCACCATGGAATTTGCAACCAATCATTTCTACTTTAGAGCATAGTGCTCTATGTTGTGTTGGGTTTAGGATTTTGCTGATGGAGTTTAGTGGATTATGACAATTTTTTTACTCTGAAGTGTCACTGTCTTTCTTTAGTTGTTCAGAGGTTTGCTGGTCTATGATGTCCTATCCTGTTAATGAATTTTGGTTTGTTGAATAGAGGCATGCCTGCTGTGCGATTTCTTTTCTCTTTTTTTTTCCCTCCTTTTTGGTTTTTGAGTAGATACAAAAACTGTATCCTTTCTTTAAGTTGGAGTCTGAAGAAGTCTCAAAAACACTTGAGAAAGTCAGAAGGTACTTGTGCTTGTCACCGATAAATTGATTAGTTATGAGCTCTTGATTTCTCCAAGGATTTATTTCATTACAGAAACTTTGACTCCCTCCAAGCTGAATATTCTCTTAATCTAGGATTTCTGTATGTATGTACATGGACATGGTGTCACGAAAAAATTCGAGTGTCTTCATCTAAATTTTTGTGTCTAATGTGTGTTTGTTACATGTTGGGCACTGACACAACTCTCTTACTGAAGTCTTCATGTTTCATAGCTCATAATGCTGCGTGCTGTAATTAAACTTGGGTTTCAGACATTTGTGCCCTTGCACTAAAAGCTCTTGCACACATTTTGTCCTGTAATGAACTAATGATGTGATTGGTCAGTTTAGGCAGTTATTTTTTTAATTTCTTTTTCTGTATTATCTGTTTTACTGGTGTCCTGCTGATCTAGGATGTGGTTCTGATGGAATGTTATCTATAATATGCTTAGTAGGTTCTTAAGAGTTTTAAGTTTGAGCTTAATGGCAGAGTTTCGCTTGATTTACATGATATATGGCATGAAATTTCATTTTGGTCCGGGTAAGGAGATATGGTGGCTGTGTGCTTTTATTACACTCTTTGGTGTCTTTTGCTGGACTAAAATGCATGAAGGAAAAGTCTTGTTCCTTGACATTGGGACAGGATACTTTACATAAATTTCTTGTCTCTATTTTAAATGAAGCCTGTAGCTTTGGTTTTCTGCACAGAGCTTTCTTTGGGGGAGACTCCTTTCCAGACTTGCTGAGGAACTATCTTTCTTATAAATTATGAAAGCTTTTGAAGTATTTTGCCAAGCTTTGGCTTTGATTTAATTCTTCTATTTCTTTGTAAGCCTTTTGTTTTGATATATTTATTTTTTCATCCAGGAAATAGAACACGTGGAATTTTATTTTTGTTTTTAAATGGAACAAAGAAGGATTTTATTAAGAGGGAAGCAAGCTATGAATGAGAAGTGTTTGATGTCCTTCCTAGGAAAAAAATTGCGGCATGAGAAAGATTTGTTGCTTTAGAGTGTTTGGTCTCTTCACAAGCTTTATTGCATCTGGGTGATACTTGAATGCATTATTTACAGCTTCGAACACTAAATTTCCATCTTTTTGATGATGTCAAAATGTGTATAATGTTGACTGACTTGAAGAGTTTTTGATTCTTGTTGGTGTACCTTTAAATTTTGTTATTATTTTTTCTGTTTTTGTGGAAAGAGCCTACTCTTAGCATTTGACATTGATTTGCATTTGACTGATTCTTTTTCTGTTTTTCTGTTTTTTCTGATTCTTGACTGGTTTTTCAGATTTGCATTTGACATTGATCTTGATGCTCCGAAAGTTAGAGTTCCTCTCAGATCTAGTGGCTCCCGGAAATGTGATGATCACTTTATTTTGGATTTTGGTCATTTTACACTGCACACAGTGGTATGCTCCTGAGATATGAGGCTTTGAGTTGTTCTATTTTAGCTTGACTCTGTCTCAAATGGTTTTATTTTCTCACAGGAAAGTCAGTCTGATGAGCAGAGGAAAAATCCTTATTCTCAGTTTTTGATCACTGGACGAGATATTGCTGCTTTTTTTACAGACTGTGGCTCTGACTATGGGGATTGCAGTTTGGTGAAACCTAGTGATGATAATCAGCAACTTTTTTCATCTGTTGTGGACATAGTTGAAAATCAATGTTCTCTTATTGATAGGTGTGGAATGGCAATACTTGTAGATCAGGTACATTCATCTTCAATTTTTATACGCACTCATGCTATATGGATTGCTCAAGAATGCAATGCCCCATCTATTCTGTTGCGAATCATTTTCTGAATTTCCCCTCTAAATCCTATATGATATTTTAGTATTCACATTTTGTTCTTATCCTGGTATTCTCTATTGAATTATTCAAGATTAAAGTGCCACATCCAAGTTATCCGTCAACTCGTATCTCGGTTCAAGTGCCAAATGTGGGGATTCACTTTTCTCCGGAGAGACATTCTAAAATCATGGACCTGCTAAGCATATTTTATGGGACGATTGAAACCTGTAGTCAGTCTACTGCAGATAACTTCCAAGCTAAACTTGCTCCTTGGAGTCCTGCAGATCTTGCTGCTGATGGTAGAATCCTTGTTTGGAGGGTATCTCCCTGGTTCTGTGTACTATATGCTTGTCTGTATTTTATTTCACTCAGTTAATTTGTTTGACTTAGGAATATTCCAAATGAATTTCATTTTACAGGGAATTGGCAACTCAATTGCTACTTGGCAGCCTTGTTTCCTGTTGCTTTCAGGATCTTATTTTTATGTATTTGAATCTGCAAAGTCTCAAAGTTACCAGAGATACCTAAGGTGCTGCACATTGATATTTCTAATTTTTCATTTGATTTTAATTTAAGTCATTTTGATAACAATCATCTATTCTTTTTTCAAAATTATTTTCTTTCGTCATTTTTTCGATGAATGAAAAGAAGTCTGTGAGAGAAAGGAGAGGGATGTAGACAAAGGACAAAAAATCCTTCTAGAGCAACAGAAAGGTTTCTGAACAGGAGATATTGAAAAGGAAAAACTGTAACTTGAAAAGGACTCCATAACATCAACAAGTTTTATTCTGCTAAGTCGAAAAAGACTCCATTCATTGTAAATCTGCAAGAGGAACCGAAATGAAAAGAACTCTGCTTAAATGATTGTTGTGTCAGTAAGACAACTCCATTAAGATGCGAAGGAACAATTTTGTGGTAAGGAATTATGTCCTTTTGACATGTTAGCAGGGTGTTAAGCCTATCCTGATTGCTTGCGTAATTGTGTTTTGTTATGAATATATCTAAACTGCACTTACCATTCTGACAAAGGGGGGAAGCCATATGGACCTGTGGCTTTGTTATGAATATATATAAACTGCACTTCAAACGTATTCTAAATGCATCTACATTTGTGTGGCCTTTTTTAAATGAGGTGTGGTATCATTTTCATCCTTTCATTGACAGCTTGAAATTAAAAAAAAAGGGATGCACTTCTGCATGAACAGCAGTGTAAAAAATTGTAATTTCATCAGCAATGAACTCCATTTCTCAAATGAAACTGCCACGCTGAGGCTCTAACTCTTTGACAGTTTGTTCTTAGATACAAAGTCACCAAGGCCTGACCTGCCACTTCTAGTTACCTTTATTCTTCGTGTTTTTGAAACTGGAAACTGAAAATTATTGATTGTTATGTTAGACATATGCTTTGATCTATGCAGTATGGGTGGTAGGCAAGTCCTTGAGGTTCCTCCAGCAAATATTGGCGGCTCCTCATTTTGCATTGCTGTATGTTTCAGGGGAATGGACATTCAGAAGGTAAATAAAATTGTTTTCAATTAATGATCTCATAAAAAATGACATTTCATCTCCAGGATAATTAATATTATTGCATGTTACTGATGTTTGGGTTTCAATTGTTTTCATTTTTTTGGTTATAGCCAATATCGAGATTTGCTTCAAGTTGTGTGGGGTAGCTTGTTTTATTGATAAACATTTAAATTGTGTGTCAAAGTTATCAGAAACATCTTTTGTTGATTATCTGTGAATTTTTAAATTTACCCTGACCTAATTTTGCTTGAATCTCGTATTTATTGCCTATAATTCCCTTTATTTCTTGATTTTCTGGTTTTGTAATCTTTTTGTGTTGCTTGATTTAATTTTTTTTTAATGTTAATATTGTAACTGCTGATTTTGTGGGATTTAATGCTATTGTTATGAATGTGCAAATTCATTTAAGTCATTATTCATTTGAATCAATCATAAGTCAGACTCTCAATCATATAAAATCTGCTTGGTATCAGAGCCCCGTGAGTCCTACTCTTTTCAAATGGCCAGAACTTGGCCAACAAGAAACCTAGAATGCATGGTGCTGTCGTTCTACCTTAATAGTAATACATTGGCTTCACAGTAACAGGAAGCCAATTTTGCATTTTTTCCATTTTAATATCATATACATCACCGCATACTATCTTGTCACGGGTGTAGATGATTTATTACCTTTGTTAGTGATCACAGAAGACTTACATAGCACCTTACGAGGAAGAAACTTAAACCATCAACATTTTCAAACAGTTCTCCACCTTTATTCAAACACAATTTCATACTACAATGAACATCCAAAGGTCTGTCAATGCTACTGATTATTTCAATACAAATCTGATAGGATCTAAGATGGGTAGAGAGAAATAAGAAGAGTAGTTCTTTATTAAAATGTGAAATCAGATTCTAATTCCATATATTAATAAGAGAACATAGAATTGATAGAAGAAAATAAAAAGAATAAATCTATTAAGATGATATAGAACAATAATCTCGTTTTATATTTCTTTCAATAGCTACACTTAGGAGAATTTTCGAAGGGTCAAAAGTTTTAAAAGTTCGTTTTATTCATGATATGCTTGCTTTTGAGTTGCTAAGCATATTTATAATGTCAAATACAATCTAAAATAATGAATAAAATCTAGATAACTTGATAATTAAATAAAATATGAATAAAATCTAAATAATTGAATATCTGATATCTAAATAAAATTTAGATAACTAAATATCTAAATAAAATCTAAACAATATTATTAAAAAGGAAATATTTAAAATAAAATAATATTTATTCCTAATATATCTCTAAGTTTTCAAATTATCCTGTATTCCACCATGATTAGCACTCTATCAAAATCTCACTATCTTATCTAGCATGGGGTAAGGTCCTTGCACTTGGCACCCTCTGTCTAATTACATTTCCTCCAAGATATCAATGTTCTGTGGCAAATATTTCTAATGAACAGATTTGCAAGAGTGTTGATGCAAACATAGGTAATTTTGAATGCTCAATAGGGAATTTAAGTGGACTGGATCTTCTTCCTTAGGGAGGGTTCCCTATCGCTTTCACCCATTTTCATTAGGGGATTGTTGAACTGTTTCTTTGTTTTAGAAAACTCCATTTTTGTATGTTTTTCTCTTCTCTTTAATAAATTTGATTGTCACTCAATGATTAGGGTGCAAATGGGATAGCAGTCTAACATTGCTGGCGATATGTTTGAT
This sequence comes from Prosopis cineraria, assembly GCF_029017545.1. NCBI lineage: Eukaryota > Viridiplantae > Streptophyta > Magnoliopsida > Fabales > Fabaceae > Prosopis > Prosopis cineraria. The sequence continues at coordinate 7,057,000 of NW_026555335.1, forward strand.
CGTTTTCAGAAACCTAGCTTGCAAGTTGTTGACAAAGATTGTTGTGGCAAAAATGCGAAAAAGAGATAGGTTGTAAAAGGGCTAAAGAAGTAGTAACAAAAGAATATAATTAGTGTGAGGAGTGAGATGCTTGTTATGTCTAATAGTGGGTGATGGCTACCCATGAGTAAGCATTGTGATGCTGATGGATACTTAGGTGGGAAGGGGAACCCTATTCCAAAAGTTAGTTGTTTAGATGGGATTGTGGGAAAACAAACCTACTTAAATGCCCCATTGAGCATTCCATACTTCTAAACGGGGGACTTGATATCCCTTACTACCAAGTCTCCATTAGAGACTAATAGGAAACTTGTCTTTATTGTATGGGTTGATGAATATTTTGAGTATATTTTACATTGTATTTCTGTCTTCATTCCATGGTTGCACTTTAAACGTCAGATGCTTTTTAAAATCAAACTGTCACTCTATTATAACAAAAGGATTATGTATGTTTTAGTTTGAAATTTCTCAGATGCTTTTCTTCTTTGAATTGTTGACTTCTTCCTCCCCACCCTTGGGTTTTAAATGTACCTTAGCGAATTGTTGACCATTATGATATTATAATATATATCTGAAAAACTGATCACATATGGGTTTCTGGTTCATGCTCTGCTTGCTTTCTTCTCTTTTGAAATGCCACTTGAACCTTTTTATGTCCTTTCCTTATGAAAATCTATAATATCTTGCAGGCTCTTGAATCTTCCAGCACTTGGATATTAGATTTTCGAGATGAAGAGGAGAAGGCTAGCTGGTTTAAAGGACTTGTACAAGCAACATATCAAGCTTCTGTATGACATATAATTAAATTTTTTTGCTATTATCTTGATCCTTATTGTGGTAGATATATAAGCACCCATGTTGCATTGCGTATAGGCTGCTCCATCAGTTGATGTGCTTGGTGACTCAAAGGTTGATACAGCTTCCGGCAGTTTTGTAAATCAGAGAAATGAAAGATCAGTTGACCTTATTATTAAGGGGGCATTGATGGAAATGAAGCTGTTTATATATGGAAAGGTTAGCTGCATTCCTTCACAAGGCTTTGTTTGTTGTGTGATTGAGGAGAGGAAAATTTTGTAGTATGAAGATGTATTTCTACTTAGTAAATGTTAGAATCCTTTCTACTCGGTCTTTGTTCTTGCCTCTCTCAAACAATGATTTACAGGCATTAAGCAGTGTAGAATGTTTTTGCATTTTCCCAGATTACTTATTGGACTAAGTTCATGAATCAATGATGATGTGTATGATGTTTTATTCAGGTTGGAGATATGTTGACGGGAAACTTGATGAGTGTCTGATTCTTGAAGTTCTTGGTGGCGGGGGAAAGGTTTGTGTATAGAGTAGCTTCCACTATTTGCATTGAGGTTCATAATTTCTAGCATCAAAGCACAAATGGCTCTAGATTGTTTCAAGCCTCTGCGTCAATCCCTTATTCACTATTTTAGTTGTTACCTTGATGCTTGAGTTTTGTTTATTTCTTTTAAGCCTGTTTCTGGTATTTTTTGCTGTAGAGCCTTTGGGTCTTTATGTCATTATAGTGTGTTCTTGGTGTTTTACTTATGGACCCATGACTAATGGGTTCTTATCTATTGGGCCAAGGTTAGGTCATGTGGGGGGGGGGAGGAGAGAGAGAGAGAGAGAGAGGGGGCTATGTGTTGTATACATTTGGGCAAAGGGTTTAGTGGGAGGTTAAGCAGAAAAGTGAGTATTTGTGAGGGGGAAACTCTAGCCTCTCGAAAGCTAGGGAAGCAGAATGAGTGTGTGTGAGTTCTCTACCACTTTCTCCTATTCTTTCTTGTAGTTTTTCTGGTTACACCTACACTCTGCCAGGTTTCTATCATTCTAATAGCATTGTTGGTGTAGGTTCCATCATTTTGGTTTTAGAGCAGTCCTATTTGGGTGGGGAAATGGAAATCTTTGAGGTAGAGCATTCAAGTTTGGACATGAATGAGATATTGGAGAAGTTATTGGGGCTTTTAGATAACATGATAGAAACGTTAGATGCTGATAGGACCCACTATTCTAACAAGCTTAACACAAGCAAAAACCGGAAAATACACTTCAAATGGGACTTTGAAAATACTGTTACTGAATGTCTAAATTGGATTACAAGTGGGATAATGATTCCAGCTAATCTCATCTCTCTCATACGCTCATACACTTAAATTACAGTTACAGAGCAACGGTACAAAATACACCCACAGAATAGAATTACAAAATATAAGCCACTCACGAACACACTAAAGCAGAAAGGGGAAATGATGAAGAAAGATAGTCTTCCTCTACCGCCAGCCTAGCATTTGAGAGGCCAGAGCTCTCCTTACCATTCACATTTTCAGAAGACTCCATACCTCCCTCTCTAGGCAAAGGGACAGATTTAAGGACCCAAAAAGTTACAAAAGACTGCACATATCCCTAGCTACACCTAATCCCTAGTCATACTTCACTTTCCCCCCTTACGGTTAGGAATCTTTGGGTAATTCTCTTATCTACTAGAGGATAATTCTTTAGTCCACTGGTGTTGCTCTTCCCTACACCATTTCCCTTCCCATAGATCATGCTGTAGGCACTAGGAAATGATATATAACTCTTTTCTAATTCTTCAGCTCTATCAGATGCTTTGACAGATAAAAGAAAAAATCAATGAAGCAGTGAAAACTGAAACTGAGGTACAAAATGTTGGGAAATCTTCTGGAGAATATAAGGATATGAAGGAAGAAGAGAAGAACATTGAAACAAAGAAAGAAACAGATGAGGGAATAGCTGAAAAAGAGGAAGGTTTAAGCAAAGAGAAAGAAGAAGTGAATATATAAAAATACATTTCTTAAGATCACTGTTGAAGAAGGGGTTATGGAGCAAGGGAAGAACTTTGAGTGATGGCTGAAGAGAATATAGATGGAGGGCTTACTAAAGGGTCCTTGACATCTCATAGAGCATTTGTGGGGAGGAGAGCTGAAGAGGTGCATAAATCTCAATTAAAAGAAGGGTAGAAGTGCAAATTTAACCACCAACTATTTTTTCAGGAGCACTTGATAGTCTATATTATCAGGTAGTGCTAGTAGATTCTTAACTTTAAAAAAACGGAGCATCTAGTTGCCCACCGTTAATTTACTAGACTGACGTTATGTGAGGCCCACAAATGATAGGTGGCATTCCATTTTAACATGTGTAAATGTGCAAATTTAGCCATGAGCTATTTTTTGAAGAGCATTGGGTAGCCTCTACTATAAAAAATAGACCATCCAATGCCATCTCATCAATTTTGACCTACACTTAAGTCAATTTCTTAACACTGTTAGGAATATTTTGTTGAAAAATTCTAAACTGCTTTATTATATTAATTAAAACATGTAAAGAAAATTAAAATTACTAATCTGCCCTCATAATCTTACATATTCTCTCTCCTTCAATTTTAATGAATATTATGGTTATATTTTCATAAACATTTTACAAAATATTAAAATTTATAAACGTGAATTATATTTAAATTAATAAAATAAATATAAATTATATTAATTAATTTATCTCTCATTATATTAAATTTCTAACTCTTTTTTGGCAAGAAAATTTCTAATTTATAAATTTTTATTCATATATGTTGGAAATATTATTTTGTTGACTCACATATTAAAAATTTAAGAAATTATGATGATGAAAACACAATCACTTGAAGCGTTGGGATTTAGGATTCACCCTATAGGTTGCTAGTTTTTACCCTTTAAGTTAACTTTGATCAATTATAGTGACAATTATTCATAAAATGTCCTAATATTCTCCCAAATTATTAGTCCCTTTCTAATTAGCGTTGAATTCATTCCCACGATACCCAGTTAACTAATTAAACCGTGAAGCTATAGTTTAAATCATCACAAATTTCTAAAACTATCCTTAGCCTAGTTATTTATGTTTATTTCTTATTTATGTTTATTTTTCTAAATCTAGGTTCTTTCTTCACTTCTCAATCCATCAAGATTGCCGACAGATTTGATTAAATGGTGGCCAGTCATTAAATCAATATAAAGAATAAGAGAAATAAACATAATTAGAAAGAGCAAAAATATTCATAAATACAAATGCAAAGAGTCAAAACAAAGGAGATAGAAAACTAGCTCTCGATTGGGCTACATCCCTACCCCAACTGGATAATTTAGAAACACATAATAAAATCAAATAACACAGTTTTAAAATTCTCAATCATGAAAAATGTTCACAGAGAAAATTAAGGAGTAGAAAAGAAATAACTATGATTTGTAGAATTCCTCAGTGATCTCGCTTTCAGCCTTCAGAATGCTTCTACGAGCTCTAAATATCTCAGAGATAATTCTTAAGGTACTCAAATAAGTGATTGGATTACCCCTCTCTTGATGGAGGGAATATTTATAGTTAAAGTGGAGGCTCCTTCTTTTATCCTTTATCGATGTGGGGCTCTAATATATATATATATATATATGTATATTAATATAAATGACATCCAGCGTATCATCTCCCATGATCTTTCACCTCTTTCTCTCTCCACACGAGATTTGCTCCCTTGTGAAGCAGCTGTTCCATCACTCTATATATATATATATAGATATATTATTTTCCTTTTCTTTTCGTTTGCATTTTCTTCTTTTATTTAATCTATTATTTTCCTACAAAATAAAAAAAGAAATATATGAGTAGATTTTATGTTAAAATTTCTTTTTATCTTATAATTAAGTGGTAGGAGAAAAATATATAAATATTAATTAAATAGATATGAAATCTTAATAAATATAATTGAATCCAAACAAAAATTTACACCTATTTAATTATAAAATATGCACTTGTCAATTTACTCTATAAATAAGTGTGTATAGATTTCTCTTAAACTTATATGCTATATAAATAAGTTTATTTTTATATTTAATGTTATTTTTGACATTATAATTATCAGTTGGAAGCTTAAATGACTCTTGAACATTTATGTTAATGGGGCCATTTTAGTCCAAAATATATGATTTAACGGTTAATTAAATGAATGAAAATGGAATTTTTAAAATAGATGGGAAGTGTATGTTATGTAAATTTTGATTTCAAGGGAGGTTTATATATGTTTTAAAATTAGAAGGGAGGCCTTTGTAATTAAGGTAAATAGAGAGGAGGTTGATGTACTTTACTCTTAAAAGAAATGATAGAAGAGGGTTCAAAACATGATGATCTTGTTTTGGGAATCGTTGCTGAAGACACTGGCTGGGTTGTTAAGAGGAATCGATATAAGAGTTAGTTCTAAACTCAGTTTTGGAGATGGATTTTTGTGGTGTAACACACAATCACTCAAATGCAGACAGAGAGGAAATAGGAGAGGAAACAGAAACAGAAAGGAAGAAGAGAGACAGAAAATAGAGAGAGAGGGAGGAAAAGAGGGAGACAGAAAACTAAAGAGAGAAGGGGCAGCTATCGGAATATTCAATCAAAATATTTCATTCATCCAGATCTGCCATTACGAGTGCAAGCTTTGTCTATTTAAACTAAGCTCTCATGTCTATTAAGGAGACCTTAATAACTTGTCTATATATAGCTAATGTTCAGATTTCCTTGTTTACAAAGGTATTAAAATAACACAAAAGCAACTTAATTCTTTCTAGACTAATATTTCTCATGCTTTCTTTCAATTCCCCCTTGCTTTAAAGAACTCTCCTCCGGAGGGTAAAGAAGTTGATGTAACTCCTCTAAAGTGCAATGCAGGGAATCCTTCCAGGTAGCAGCTAATGTAGAGATCCTTTCCATCATACAAGGTAGTGGAAATGAGACTGTGTGGAGATTGAGCAATATGATCATAGTGACTTGGAAAACCTTCCCAATGGACAACATAGTTTAGGAATTTGACGAAGTTGAACACTTCTCTCGTCAAGATCCCTAGCTTGCTTCGACTCATAAGGCTCTATTGCCTTTAAGCGGTGGTCTTTAGTCAACAATTTGAATCCTTGATTCACTTTAGGACTAATGCCCTCATTTTTTATAAGGACGACTTCTGTCTCAAATTCTTTCTCTTGCTGCATAGTAACATCTATGTCACTTCCATACTAACTTGAGCTCTTTCATAGGTATACTTTCACTCCTAATCACAGGACCATGAATGCTATTTGTATCCTTTTTTGGTACAACTGATATGGGTGAAGCCCTTTTTGATGAGGGTACCATTCTCTTGTGCCTTGAAAATGTCGTAATCATGTCTCGAGAAAGTTATATCCATATCCTTTTGTTAGCCTAAACATTTGAGAGCTCTTAAGGCTTCATCAAACTTACTATTCACATACTCCTTCAACTCTTGAATTTTTTGATCCATATATTCCTTATGAGCCTTGTGATTTTCCTCAAGGTAACTTTAATAATTGGGACATAATAAACACAAACTAAACTTCCACAAATGATTTCATGCACATAGGATAGATCTGAATAGAAGAAAACCATGCGAAGCAGCATAGAAAACGATAAAAAACACAGGTTCTAAGAGGGTCAACAGTCTTACTAATGTAGCTTTAGAAGCCTGCAAGATGAAATTTTGCCCCCAACGAAGCTTTAGATGATGATTCAGGGCTCTTAGATTGCTCAAGAAAATCTCACAAAACACCTCAGAAAATGGAGAAAATCAGCTTCTGGATGCTCTTGTAGGACGATGCATGACAAGTGTGGGGTACATGAAACTTGCACGTAGAGAACTCCACTAGCGCTTGTAGGAGTGTTAGGAAGAAAATTGCAGCACGGCTTTTGGTTCTGGCTGGTGATGTAAAACACACATACACACTCATGCTAGCTCGAATAGAAAAGGAAATGGGAGTGAAGACAGAAACATAGGGTGAGAGGTGAAAGGGGGGCAAGAACAGAGAAGGAGAGGGATGGCAAAAAAAAAAAAAAGGAAGTGGGGGAAGAGAAGAGGGACGTGGAACTGATAGGGAGGGGAAGCAAAGGGAGAGAGACGCAGAGTTGAGAGAGAGCATTCACATAACTTAGAAATTCATTCATTTAAACCTGCTTCTAAGTTACATTTCAGTATCTATTTATAGGCATGAAGTTTCCTTCCCCATGAGGAAACCTCTACCCACTTGCTAAAACTAAATTATAAATAATGCCACTTGTTGAAAAGGAAACTGGCAGTCAAAAAATAATCTAAAAGTAACAAAGCTATTATTATCTCCTTCTAAATTAATATTTTTCATATTTCTTATCAGCCGGACTCCTCTTTTGAGCATGATGGTGGTGGTCGTTTTTGTGTTTTGATGTCGGGAAGTGTGTGTTTTGACTATGGCAGGTCCAGGAGTTTTTTTGGGCGAGTTTCTTTGTTTTCAGGCAATGGAAGCAACCAAGGAGGGTAGAAGTGTTGGCTATGGTACCAAATCGATGTAACACACATTCACACACCCTCACTCAAATGCAAACAGGGAGTAAATGGGAGAGGAAACATAAATAGAGAGGAAGAAGAGAGAGAGAAAATAGAGAGGGAGGGAGGAAAGAGGGAGACGCAGAACTAAAGAGAGAAGGGGAAGCTATCTGACACAAGTTCAAGCTTAGCCTATTCAAACTAATCTCTCCTACTTATTAAGGAATCCTTAGTAACTTGTCTACATAAAGCTAATGTTCAGATTTCCCTCTTTACAAAAGTATTAAAATAATACAAAGGAACTTAATTCTTTCTAGAATAATATTTCCCATATTTTCTATCATTTTGGCTGTGTCACTTCGTTAGTAAAGTTTTCTTCCTTCCCTTGTCCTTGAATATACATAAGGGTGATCGTTTTTGTAGGTATTTAATACCATTAAAACAGAATCCTCTAGCCAACTTGGCATATAATGTTTTTGTGTTCAAAATTGTTATTGATTTTGTGGCTCATTTATTTCACAGGTGCATCTAATTCATGCAGACGGTGATCTGACAGTCAAGATGAAATTGCATTCTTTGAAAATTAAGGATGAACTTCTGGGTCATCTATCAGTGGGTGAACACTATCTAGCGGTTTCAGTGCTGAAGAATGAAACTTCATCTGCTAGCTCTGGCTCATTGACTTCTCATGGGAAGGATGTACCAGTTGGGCTTCCTGAAGATGATGATAGTTTTTGGATGCATTATCTGAATTCATGTCTCAACAAGATGCTGGAAACTATACGCATCATATATCTGTAGATCAGCAGGGGCTGGTGGGGATTCCACCTGATTTTGAGCCACTTAAAACCTTTATTCATGAAAAGGGGGTTGAAGAGGCACAGGGCACTCCCCGTGAAATATATTATGAGATAGAGGGAATTGATAATTTAGATTTCATTTCTGTCACCTTTTCAACAAGGAGTTCTAGCTCCCCTGATTATGATGGTATAGATACACAGGTACCTTGAAAATTGTTAAGGTTAGATTTGTTTTTCTGGTCTATTTTTATGGTAAGATGCTGCATTTACAATTTTAATTCTAATCTTCAGATGAGTGTTCGCATGTCCAAGCTGGAATTTTTTTGCAACCGGCCCACTATTGTCGCACTGATAAGTTTTGGCTTGGATATAAACTCTGTGAATTACATGACAAATCATATTGAGACAACTGCAACTGCTCAGGAGCATTCTCTTCTGAACAAGGAGAAAATTGATGAAAAAGGGCATGTTAAAGGGTTGTTGGGCTTTGGAAAAGAGCGAGTTCTATTTCATTTAAATATGAATGTAGACAGTGTAACTATGTTCCTCAACAAGGAGGATGGCTCTCAACTTGCTATGCTTGTACAAGAGAGCTTCCTGTTGGATCTTAAGGTAATGATATTAGCAGCCAATGCTCTCCTTTATGTTCCCATTGGAGGTTTCATCTATTTGCGAGGTTTCTTCATTTATTACTGGATTAGACTTTTTTGGTATTTAACTGAGCTTATAGCTTTTCATACATTTTAATGGGTTAAAAGTTTGTTTATGGCAGTATTTTTGTGCTCATCTCATGTTTGTTTTAATGGAGTTTCTATTTCTAATGTGGAGAGATTGAGCAGATAGGTTATAGTGTTTCTCCTCTTGGGCTTTCTATTTTTCTTTTATTTTCTTTCTTTTGAAGTATATTTTTCTTCTTCGCTAGTAGTATGTTAATTTTTCTTTTTCTTCTTTAATTAAATTTCTTCTGTGTAAGTAGAAATGATGTTATTCTTTCATTACCATCATATTTTTCTTCATTGTTGACAGCATTCTGAAGTTAACTGTTTTTCCTATCAAGGTTCACCCAAGTTCTCTATCCATTGAAGGCACATTAGGCAACTTTAGGCTTTGCGATGGATCCCTTGGAACAGATCACTGTTGGGCTTGGCTTTGTGACTTGCGCAATCCTGGCACTGACTCCCTTATTAGGGTGTGTTGTCTTCTGTTTGAACCAACATTTTGAAGGTTTCTTATACATTTTCTTTTTCTCCTTTCTGTTGTTTACTGAAACTTCACTTTTCCTTCTTGCTCTTTCAGTTCAAATTCAATTCTTATCAGGCTGAAGATGATGAGTATCAAGGATATGACTACAGCTTGCAATGTCACCTTTCTGCTGTTCGCATTGTTTTTCTTGTATAGATTTGTGCAGGAGGTATGCCCAAAAACAGTGTTGGAGCTAACTTTGGGCCCAAAAAATAACATGGTTGCGGTTAGAAATTAAATTAATTTTTTATACTTCTGTATTTGCCATGTGAATGCGAATTATAGTACTGGGTGCAGCTGTAGGCATGCTCAAAAGGACAAATATGCTACTCTTTTACTAGTCTAGCAACTTTGGTGCAGCGCAAATATATTACAAGTTGATACTGCATGCATGCATGCGTATATAAAACAGAATATTTCTGTATAACAAGCCAATCAGTACTTGATAAGTGCCTCTTATAGCTTCTAGGAGTTACAACTACTACTAAGCAACTCCAGCTTGCTAACTTTCATCTAACTGATTAACTAATGCTCTTCTTCCACAATCTCCATGCATCAGAAATGTGCTACATGAACTTTATTAGCCTCAGTACCTCTTTTTGCGTTAATATGGAAAACTGCAAAACTTGAGTTTGTAGCAAATAGCTTTTTTCCGAGGATAAAGATTGGCACTCTATATCTCTGGAGTATCTTTTACTCCTTTCAGGTTGCTGGCAACCATGTCCCATCTTTTCTTGAAGAACTCCTTGGTGCCAACCCAAACAACCCCCCCAAAAAAAAACAAAAAAAAAAAAACAAGAAAAAAAACCAAAGCCCGAATTCATGAATATTTATGATTTCAACTCAATGATTATTAAGTTCTTATATGTTGTAAATGAGCTTAACTTTCATAGTCATAATTAGTTGATTGATCATATACTTTGTATACTTGTTATCTTCAATATAATGTGCTTTACAATTAAATGAATTATGTGCTAAGCTTTATGATAGAGCATTTTGGACGCTTTATCACTATTAGTTAGCTATGAACTGTCATTCTTTAGATAACTACAATTGCATTTGTGCGCTTTGGGTTAACTTTGGGGAACTCTGTTTTGTATTGTATGATATTTGAAGTCCTCTGTATGCTCAGGTTGCCTTTGATGTCAACTCCTTGGTTTTTCCTTCTCTGGCCCCCATTTTTTGAGCTGTTGCTTGTTTAATGATTATTAAATTTGATGAGAGTTTGCTTCTGCAGATTATGGTGTATTTTATGGAACTTGCTTCTCCGCATACTGAAGAAGCAACCAAACTTGTTGATAAAGTTGGAGGATTTGAATGGTTGATTCAAAAATATGAAATTGATGGGTCTGCTGCACTCAAGCTGGATCTTACACTTGACACTCCAATCATTGTTGTTCCAAGAAATTCCAAAAGCAAGGAGTAAGTTTATCTTTTAAATTTATTCTTTCAATGCTACAACCGATTTTTATTTTCTATTTACTTGGTGGTTTTTGATAATGAATAGGCACTTAATGTGAAAATTAGTGGCGGTGATAACTGCATCACTGAAAAGTTAGTGTTGGGGATTACCCTATTATGCTTCCCCTTTAATTTTGTTTTGTTTAGTTAGCGTTTTTTTTTTAAATTAAGGCTTATTTTGTTTCTAGTTTTTTGGATGACACTTTTATATGCGTTTAAAACAATTAGTTCAAGTGGTTTGTTTAGATCACTATAGAGTAAAGAGTAATTCTATTGACAGAGTTACATTTTTTGGGTTAAAGTAGTTTGAATTCCTTTTTATCATTTGTAAATAAGACATTGATTTCATTCAATAAAGCGAGTGTATGAACCCTGAATCTCCCCATGTGATCAGGACTTTATTGGCTTCAAGCGAACCTGAGGTAATTTGATTACCAAACCCTTGTGAATAATCAACCGTAGGAGGATCCACATATAGGATGATTATAGGCAATAGCCTTAGAAGGAACGACTACCTTAAATAGAAATAAATCTGTCTCAATGTGAAATATAATTGTAATTGTGACAAGGTAGTTAATAATTAGTTGTTGGAGGGGAAGGTTAGTGGCTGTTAAGTAACTGTTAAATGGAATGGGTAGGAATAGGAGATTATAAAGACTACTGATTAAGTAAATCAGATTATGTTTTCCTTGAATGAGAGTACCCAAGTACTATTCAGAATCTCTCTTACCTCTTTGTTCTTCTCTCTCCTCTCCTTTGAAACTATGTTATAGAATTTAGATTGGAAAGAGAGGGAGAGAGAGGGGAAATTGAGAAACAAAATAGAGAGATTGAGAGCACAAATCCGAATTTGTAATTCTCAAAGTCTTAATTAGGTACTCTACTGCCTCTTATTTGTAGGCATTATTATCGTATGAATGTATACATTCTAATCTATCCAAATCCTACTAACATAATTAAATATCAAATCTTATCTCAATCCTATTTAAATTGTAAATCATATGTAAATCTATTTAAACCCTACTTAATTCTTAATTTTCTTATTTGTTATAATTACATAACAATACCTCTCCCCCCAAAAACCCTTGCCCTTAAGGGCCAAGTACACATAAAATTGTATTAAACTGGACCTAAAGCATCCTAATTAAAGTGCCTCTGAACCAAGTCAGAACAAGAACGAGCACCAAGAGCAAGGAAGAAGCAGAGATATACGTTCTCATTAGCAAAGTAGAGGGTAACGGTGATTGAATCTAGAGAATATGCATTGATAGAGAACATAGGACAGATGGCAAACTGCAACCACTAACTATAAAAGAATCTTGGGAACCGTGACTGAAGGAATTTGTGTTGACATGACCATCAACTACTTGGAGTTCTTTGCTCTTCTTGATAATGCTTTTTCTCACAATCTTGTAGAGGCATCTTCCTTTCATCCTTCTCTAAAAACTCTTGCGACCCATTAATATCATGAAGTGCCCGTGCCTTTTTTTCTGCTCAACGCATTAGCATGATTTCTTGCAATCTTGCAAGACTTCTAGCTTCTTGAAGTGTTCTTGGTTTGAAGAGACACACTGGTTTTCCAAGTTTTGGCTTAAGCCCAGCCACATATGCAAGTACCAAATATTTTCTTGCAATTTCAGTTGACTAGTGTGGCTATCAAAGAATTCATTGAATTTTTTCACACTCCCCTGTTGATGAAGCTACATTTGGTGGTCATCCTCATTTTCACTTTGGAATGGATGGTATGCCATGGCTGAGGAAAACCTGGGTCTGATACCATTGTTATAGAATTTAGGTTGGAAAGAAAGGGAAACAGAGGGGAAAGAGAGGACTGAAACAGAGAGATGAAGAGAGCAAATCCAATTTTGTAATTTCATTGGAAATCAAAGTCTGAAATTAGGTATTCTACTACCTCTTATTTATATGCATTATTATCATATGAATATATATATATATATATCTAAATCTATTCAAATCCTACTAATATAATAATAATAATATAATTAAATATCAAATCCTATCTAAATCCTATTTAAGTCATAAATCATATCTAAATATATTTAAACCCAAATTAAATCTTAATTAATTTCTTATTTATTATAATTACATAACACTTTCTATCTCTATGACAATTGTAGAGATGTATTGATAGTATCACAACGGGCTATCCTCAGTCGTGGAACCCACTTCATTCCCAAATTTAGATGATAGTCATAGATGGCTTAGGCAATGTGGTAGTGCAAAGGAGTACAACAATTACTTTGATGATGCTGTAAGCTAATTAAAGATGCCAGAAAAGTATCTGGTTATTGTACAGTGGGTAGCTTGGAAGACGAACTTGTTGAGTTCATGAAGCTGTGTCACTTAGTTACCTTGAATAAAGCCAAGAGTCTTGCTCGAATGTAAGAGATCATGTTGTCATGGAGGTATGAACATCAGTTTACTCTTCAAGAAGATGCTAAGAATGTTGAAAAAGAGTTTTGTGGTTAGACCTAGCTTTTATTGTATTTAATGTAAATATTGGTTATTAATAGGAGAGATATTAGGGGTAGTGAAATAGTGATATCCATGCGAATTATTCCCTAATATCCTTCCTTAATTTGGTCTCCTTAATTCTCAAAAATTTGATTGCCTTTTCTCATGTATATATCTGTGTACATACCTTAAGATGAATATACAAGAGTTTTTGGCCTAATTGCTACATGGTATCAAAGCAACCAGTAACTTTCAATGCTGAGAACTCTAAAACAAAAGCTTCGGTTAGGAGACGCACCCAATTCATACTTCTCCAATGTCAAAGAGTGATAGGTCCTTGAAAATCGATTCAAATAAGGTAGGTGGTCCCTTTGGGTCAATCACTAGCCACGATGGATCATCAATACACATTACTGTAAAACTTAATGGCACAAATTATTGTTTGTGGGCACGGGCTATGAGACTCACGATTAGAGGCCGAGGGAAGATGGGCTACTCTGATGGTTCATTGAAAACTCCAGAAGAATCCAAGACGCTGGAGTTACAGCATTGGCACTCCGAAAATTCATTGGTATCATCATGGCTAATAAATGCCGTGTTTCCAAAAATTCAACAAAGTTTCATGTTTCTTCCATTAGCTCATGAAATCTAGAAAGCTGTGTGAGATTCATACTCTGACGAGAAGGATTTGGCTCGAATATATGAGCTTAAAACAAAGGCATGGTCACTGCAATAGGGAGAGTGTGATGTCACTACTTTTTTTGTCAAGAGTTGAATGCCATATGGCAAGAACTAAACTTGATGATAGATAGGGAATTGTCTAGTAGTAATGATGCAACCCGTTATAAAGAGCAAATTGAAAGTGAGTGTGTATTTCAATTTATCGTGGGACTGAATTAATCTCTAAATGATGTTCGAGGGCAAGTTCTAAGTCGTACACCACTCCCATCAACCAAGGAAGTATTCTCTGAGGTACATCATGAAGCTTCAAGACACAAGGTAATGATTTTTGGAACTATTTGTACCCTATCAATTTCTTTATACTTTGCTGCACTTGTGAGAAAGAGCAGTGACACAAATTAGAAGAACTAGAAAGGGAAGGTCACTTGTGAACATTGTAAGAAGATTGGACATACTTGTGATACTTGTTGGAATGTACATGGAAAGCCAGTTGATTGGAAGCCAAGGAAAGGAAAGTCACAAGCTTACCAAACTTCTCACAACATACCACTTGATGAACTAGAATCAACCTCATCAATATCTGAGATTGATAAGGAACAATTAGGTAAGTTACTTGAGATGCTCAATGTGCTTCAGAAGAATGAGCAAAATCAGAAATCGAATCGTACTGTGTCTATGGCTCATAAAGGTAAATGTGCCTTACTTCTACTAGTAAGTTCAAATGGATTGTTGATATTGGGGACATTAATCATATGACCTTAGATGCTATGCCATTCAATACCTATATTCCTAGTGCTGGAGATGAGATAGTAAGTACAACTAATGGGTCTTCCTTGTCAATAGCTGGGATAGGAAGTGTGGTTATTTTTGAAGTTATGAAATGAGAACATGTTTTGCATGTACCATACTTGGCCTGTAGTTTATTGTCTGTAAGTACATTGACTAAACAGGATTGTTAGGCTCATTTCTGTTCCACTCATTGTATTTTTTAGGACCTCTTATCAGGGAAGATGATTGGTAATGCTAAGGAGCATAATGGTCTTTACTATCTTGATGAATCAACTAAGTAGTCTCTAGTCTTGAATTCAGTGCAATGTTGCATCTATTTCTAAAAGTAAAGACTTTAAAATTTTATGTTATGATATAGGAGAATGGGTCATCCAAATTTTCATTATTTGTGTTGCTTGTTTCTTGAATTTCAAGTCAATAAAAATTCTTCATTTCAATATGCTAATTGTGAGCTTGCTAAACATCATATATCTGTTTTCAAACCTATTGAATATGAATTTGCATGTCCTTTTTCCATCATTCATAGTGATTTAGGGGGTCCTACTCTTGTTGCTAATCATACAAATACTAAGTGGATCATTACGTTTATCGATGATCACACTAGAAAGTGTGGGGTTTACTTATTAAACTGTAAATTCACTGTGCCTTCTGTCTTCTCGCAATTCTACACACTGTTAAAAAAAACTAGTTCGATACTACAATCCAGGTGCTCCATATTGACAATGGTATTGAATATTTCAATAAAACCATGGATTTGTTTGTAACAATACATGGAATTGTCCATAAAAGTACCTGTCCTCATGCTCCTCAAGAAAATGGTATTGTGGAAAGAAAAAACAAATATCTCTTAGAAGTTGCATGTGCTTTGCTGTTTACTTATAATGTTCCCAAATATTTTTGGGGTGAAGCAATTCTTACAACCACGTATTTAATCAATCGCACTCCAAGTCATGTTCTCTCATTATCACACCTCTTGGGAAATTAAAAGAATCCCACTCCCTTACTCATCTGGGCACTAACATACATCTTAAAATCTTTAGTTGCACCACCTATGTTCACTCTTATCATTCCTAAAAGCTAGACCCTAAAGCTATCAAATGCCTATTCCTTGGTTATTCTTCTACACAAAAGGGTATTAATGCTTTGATCCTTATACCAAAAAGCTTTACATAAGTAGAGATGTTTTCTTTATTGAGAATGAACCTTTCTACCCAAATGCTTTAATTTAGGGGGAGGGGGGAGTGACTTTCAGCCTTTGGAAAGTGAGAGGGGTGAGAAATATACCATTCACGATCCAAATCCATTCCTTCCAAACTAGCAAACCCTCAAACAAAGTTTGAATCCCTTGATCAATAGCCCACCGAACTGAGGATTGAATCTCGTAGCTTAGAAACTGAAGTGAAAAGTCTTTCTAGGTGCAATGATAATATAGGTAATACGCGGGAAAAGACACCAATAGTCTACTCAAGAAAGAAATGGTGAAAAAGGAAGATTGCTATGT
The DNA here is from genome assembly GCF_029017545.1 of Prosopis cineraria. Classification (NCBI taxonomy): domain Eukaryota; kingdom Viridiplantae; phylum Streptophyta; class Magnoliopsida; order Fabales; family Fabaceae; genus Prosopis; species Prosopis cineraria. The sequence continues at coordinate 7,073,327 of NW_026555335.1, forward strand.
CTTAAGCACAGCTAGAATCTGAACCACAAGAGGCTCTTGAGGTTGAGAATGTAGATAGTGACAATAATTCTCAGGAACATAAAGAGTTGGCCGAGGTGGAGGAAGTAGAGGTAGACTAACCTACAACCCTCAGAAAAACAACCTAGAACTTGCACACAGTATCCCATTCAAAGGTTTATGAGTAAGACACTATCCTCACAATTCTGTAATTTTGTAATTAACGTTGACTAGGTGAAGATTCCCAATGATGTGTATAAAACATTAAGTATACCAAAATGGAAGAATGTTGTGATGGAGGAAATGAATGCCTTAGAAAAAAATGGCACGTGGGAAATTGTAGAACTACAAAAGGGAAAGAAAGTTGTGAGATGTAAGTGGGCATTTACCCTAAAATATGATGCTACTGGTAAGTTGAACAGATTAAAGGCAAGGCTAGTAGCAAGTGGGTTTGCTCAAACATATGGCTTGGATTGGAAAGAAACATTTGCACTTGTGGCCGAGCTTAATACTGTCATAATCTTGATCTTTATGGCTGTAAATTTGGACCGACGTTTTTATCAGCTAGATATTAAAAATGCCTTCCTTAATGGTGACCTTAAGGAAGAAGTCTTTATGACATTGCCTCCAGGTTTTGAGGCAGGGAAAAACAATTAGGTGTGTAAGCTGAATAAATTTTTGTATGGTTTAAAACAATCATCTCAGGCTTGGTTTGATAGATTCTCGGAAGCCTTGAAAGTTGAAGGGTATGAGAAGGGATTGTCTGATCACACTATGTTTGTGAAGATGGAAAGTGGAACAAGGTGTATTCTTATTGTATATGTTGATGATATAATTGCTACAAGTGACTATGAGGAGGAAGTAGACAAAATAAAGAGGGCTCTTGGAAAGGAATTTGAAGTGAAAGGTCTTGGGAGCTTGAAATATTTTTTGGGTGTGGAGGTTGCATGGTCACTTTGAGTTACCAGTGAGAAGAGTGGAACATATAACTGAGTCCGATTAAGAGAGGTAGAGGAAGGCCTAAGAGAACACTCTTGAAAGTTATTGAACGCGATCTCTTAATTAATAATATTCCTAAAAGCTTGATAAATGATAGAGCACAATGATGTCTTGCAATCCATGTAGCCGACCCCACCTAGTGGGATAAAGGCTTGTTGTTGTTGGAGGTTGCATGGTCACAAAGAGGGATTTATGTGTCCCAAAGAAAGTATGTTCTTGACCTGCTTATTGAGATGGGAATGTTAGGGCGTAAACTTGTAGAAACAACCATTGTTGTGAAGAAAAAAGAGAAGAAGCTGAAGAAAGATATGGTAAATGAAGAAAATGAAGTTGAACCTGAGGAGGATGATTGTGAAGAAGAAAAAGAGAAGAATGAAACAATAGAGAAGGAGAGACACTAAAAGTTAGTTGGAAAACTAATTTATCTCTCTCATGCTCGACTGGACATAGCTTTTGCAGTAAGTGTTGCAAGCCAGTATATGTGCAACCCCAGAGAGAAGCATATGGAAGCTGCTTATAGAATCTGGAGGTACTTGAAGGGAACACCTGGCAAAGGGTTGTTGTTCAAAGAAACAAAACCTTTGGTCAATAGAAATTTACACAGCTGCAGATTGGGGAGGAACTTTCAAGGATAAGCGGTCAACATTAGGTTACTACTCATTTGTATGGGGAAATCTTGTTTCCTGGAAGAGTCAGAAGTAAAGAGTGGCCTTAAGGAGTAGTGCAGAATTAGAACTAGGGCATTGGCTTAAAGTATCTCATAAGTACTATGGGTAAGGCGAGTATGGGATGGGATACATGTCAAAACTGATCCACCGTTGAAGTTGTATTGTGATAACAAAGCTACCATAATTATGGCACTAAATCCAGTCAACATGAGAGATCCAAGCATGTGGAGATTGATAGACATTTTATAAGGGAAAAGGTTGAGGAAGGAGTCATGTGCCTCATCTACATGCTATCGAGATTCCAAGCTGCTAACGTACTCACCCAGGGATTGCACAAACTAGCATTTGATTGTTATATAAGCAAGTTGCACATGATCAGCATTTAGGACCCAACTTGAAGGGAAGTGTGGTTAGACATACTTTTATTATATTTATTGTAAATATTGGTTATTAATAGGAGAGATATCGAGGGTAATGAAATGGAGATATTTATGCAATTTATTCCCTAATATCCTCCTCTAATTTCAGTCTCCTTAATTCTCGAAGATCTAATTGCCTTCTCTCATATATATATATATATATATATTTGTGTACATACCTAGAGATGAATATACAAAAGTTTTCAGCCTAATTGCTACCAGTTTGATTGGACAACATCCCAATAATAGTATGATGGTGATTTCAAGAAGGGCTAGGAATCCTTAATGGCAAATATTGATCTAAACACTGGCTGTAGCACTAGAGTAGAGGCTTTAGTGCAAGATTCTGTTGGCCAAGACCCTTTCATTACTAGTGGGCACTATTTGTCGATTGTTTTTGTTACCTCATCACTCTTCGTCTTTGCTCTACTATCTTTGTTGACCTTTGGCTATGCACGCCATAGCTTCAACTTGAAAACCCATTGTTTCGAAATTGTAGAGGCTCTTTCATGTTGAAGAACTTCTGTTGTCATGGGTCCCTCGTGATTGTGGGATTTTAAAATGTGTCTATTCTTGATTACCCAAAGTCACTGCAGCTGTCTTCTTGGTTTCATCCACTATCACTTTTGCATGATCCATATCCCTATGTGTCTTAGTTTTTTCGTCGTTGTCTCTGTTTCATTTGCCTAGCCAGAAGTCTTCAGGAAGTGAGGTCTATATTTGAGCTTTAAGAGGGTCACATGGGTGTGTGTTTCAACTATTGAAAAGTCAAGGGAGCAGATACTGCACTTGCTTTAAGTCAGAAGGGGAGATGTGAAAGCGATAGGTCTTAATGGTTATCTAGAAAAGATTTTGCACACAGTTCTATGCATTGGTCTGGTTGTAATAGCCCAGGTTAAGAAGATAAATTGGCTTGGTTCCTAGAAATGTTTTGTATTGGATCAATATATTGCTAGTTCAAAATTCTAATTATGACATTTAAATACTTATTTCAACCTACAATTTAGTTTTCTCTCAAGATGTTGTACTAAGCTTTTTGTTTGGGTTAAGAATTGTTTCTTGACATAATTAACCCTTGAGGGCAAGGGTTTTTTGGAATGGGGTATTGATACATAATTATAATTGTAACATTCTTTAGTTATCTTGGAGGTTGGGTTTGTGATGGAACCCTCTACGCTAATAAACTTAAAGCAAGCAAAAATACAGAAATATACATAGAAAATGGGACTAAACAAAATAATGGAGTTGTATTACCAGTAAAACAAGGAACTAAAAGTACAGAGTACATGAAACAACACAAAATACAACCCAGTACGGCAACAAAAACATAAGTTACACATGAACAAATGATGAAGAAAGATATCTTCCTCCACCTTAGTCTAGCATTCGAGAGGCCATAGCTCTCCTGACCACTCACAATTTTCAAAATACTCCACACCCTTCTCTTTAGGCAAGGCGGAAGATTTAAAGACCCAAAAAGTGACTCTTACACAGCCCTTACCCCTAGAAGACTCTTAACACATCACTAGGACTTTAAAACATCACTAGGCCATCAATTACTTTCTCTTATAACCAGGATCCGGAGGGTAAACATCTGAACCGGCAATAATGTTATCTTCTAAGCTCATTGCCTTCCTTGATTTCCTCTTATAGGTCTTAGTAAAATATGAGCTCTATCAGTTTGCTTCTTCTTGGAAACACCTTGCTTTTAATGAACCAAGCAACTGGCATTTATCTGCTTATTCAGAAGTTTAATTTTCCTCCTTTGTTTCATCTGACCAAGCAGTGCCTCAATTTTGATTTGGTCACAGCCAGAGGGTATTTATCACCTGTTTGAATTTTTATCAAGTCGTGTATGCTTCCAAACATCCATTTGCTATATTGAAATGTATCTCTCCTTGAAGGGTTGTTTGCAAGTAAAGGGCCACGCTTCAAAAAATGTGAGGTTGATAGTGGGGCAAGGTTTTGGTGTTGGGTGTGTGAGCATTTAGTGACTGAGCAAGGTGGTATGGACTGCTTTTTAGGTAGTTAAGTGGATGAGGCGCTTTTTTTGTTTTTATAATCTTTAAGTGGCTTTTGGGTGAGGGTTCTCCACCCCACTTTGTTGCATCAAAAGATCTCACTTGTTTTTCTCTTTGAATTATATGTACGAGATGATTGTCTTGGGATGATTTGTGAACCCAACTGTGTATTCATTTACTATCTCAATCCTATGACAAAAAAGGGGAAAAATATAGATGTACTATTTCAAAGAAAAGATTTGTAAAAGTGAACTCATTGATAATAATGAGTGAAATTATCAGCTTTGATACATGGTCATGGTTTGGTTCTTGCTATTTTTGTTTAGGCCTTGTCCCTTGGGGTCCTTCTTGCAGGCATTGGAATTTTCTGGTAGACATTCTTATTTTATTGATTTGCAGATTTATTCAACTTGATTTGGGAAAGCTGCATATGACGAATGAATTCAGTTGGCATGGTTCTCCAGAAGATCCTTCAGCTGTCCACATAGATCTTCTCTGTGCTCAGGTTTATATTTCTTGTCTTTTGAACCATTAGTTATGAATTTTTGGCATTTTCTTACTCCAAATTAATGGCAGATTCTGGGTATCAACATGACAATTGGAATTGATGGTTGTCTTGGAAAACCAATGATACGTGAAGGCCAAGGACTTGATATTCTTGTTCGTCGAAGCTTGAGGGATATTTTCAGGAAAGTCCCTTCCTTTTCTCTTGAAGTGAAGGTAAGCCCAATGACTGAGTTACAAATTCAGATGCTTAACTGGGTTGTGTTGCATAAAAAATTACTCCTTGTGGAAAAAACTGCTTAGGGTATAGAGGAAAATGAAAATGCCACTATCTTACCTCCTCTAATGCACAAACTGAAAATACTGAAACCCAGCCACAACTTTGCTTTTTTGTGGGCTTTCAACACCAAACCACATTTGGTCAAAAAAAGGAAAAAAAAACACTAGACCACCACGATGGGTGGCTAGGCCAACCTTTGTTTCACCTCTTTCTTTCATTATTTATCTATGATGGATTGTTAGTTGGCTAGGGATTTTGGATTGTGGAGAAAGGACTTGATTGATACTTTGTAGAAAGGGGAGAAGTTGATGAGGTATTGACATGGTAAGGCCAACTCTAAAAATAGTGCTCCTTGAAAGGACCAAATGCTGATTTCAAAGTCATCAAGCAACTCACGATGTAAGAATTGGTTTCCTCTTTTTTAAAGTTTGAAGACACATTAGAAGAACAAGTGAAATGGCCTGGTGAGGCTTGCAATGCCTTTTTTTTTTTTTTGGTTACATCAAGACTATTGGGTTATAATCCAGACCTAGTTTCTAGACCAACCTTACATACGGGCCAGTGGTTGACAAGCCCAAACCAACGATCTATTCTCACAATCTCACCAATTTTGTATCATCGAAGCCCTCTAAATCATTTTCGAAGTGCAAAATGGATGATAGGCATTGCAGAGCCAAACGACACGGACTCAAGACGCAAGAGAACACTAGAGTCCAAATTATAGTTGTAGATAGTTGGCAAATTTTGGAAAAAAATTGCTCTACTTCATGGAAATGAGACATTGCCACAAGCAAATAAGAGGTTAATTAAAGACAAGGAGAACCTAGTCCAAGCTTTTGTTGAAGGAATCGGGTGGAGTGGTGTTCGTAAAGAGATTACGGAATTTAGGTTCTTTGGATTTTCTCTTGGGTCCAAGATTTCTCTGCATAGTGAAATGAATAGGACACATGTAGACATGGATGTTTGGGGAGATGGGTCTTGGATCTCCAATTTTTATATGCATACCAGTTTCATGAGTTTGGATATTGCAGTTCGGGGGTTTTCTTTCAGGTTTCTCAAATCTTCTTCCGTGGGGAGGACATGCATCTACTGTACGTTTCTACGATCAGGATGTTCAATGCTGGTTGTGCCAAGTGTGTTCCAGATTTCCTCCAATTGTTCCCTCTGTGGCAATAAGGGTAATGAAAATGCATCTAATTTACTTTGGGTGAGTAAGGGCAATGAATTGGGCCTTCCCAAAATGATCTACTAGTGTAGATATCTTTAGACAGTAATTGGAAGCTTAATATGGGCCTCTGGACAATAATGCATCAAGTCCAACATATGGAATCCATTATTTCAAGTACGACTCAAATGCAATTTTAGGCATTTTTACAACATTTTAGCAACTCGAGTGCCTCCCATAAGTTGTTTCGCAACAATTCTAAGTTGTGGGTAACATATAATCAAGGTGGGCTTTGTGAAGTTGGGCTGAAAATGGGCCTATGGTGGACGAAGTATGGACCCATTAAACAATTTTGGATCCTTAGCTGATTGGTTTTTAGCATCAACAATTCTATGTGGAGGGTGGCAATGGGTTTCTGGACTTTTGATGTCCATTAATTTTGTGTTCAATTGTTTTTTTGTTTTCCTGCTAAGCCATAGTAACTTCTGATCTAGTTTCCCAAAAAAAAAAAAAAACAAAAAGAAAAAAAGAAAGAAAGAAAGAAGGTTTTATTATTTTAGTATATGTTTTACTTTTTGTTTTTGTACTGATCCTTGAGGACAAGGATCTCTTGTTGGGGGGAGTATATTGATGCATAGGAATTAGGAATAGTAGGGGTAATTAGGAGAATTAGGAATATAAGGATAGTTTAGGTATTTTGTTATATTTTCTATAAATAGGTCTTTAGGTTGTAATGAGTCATTATGGATGGAAGTAGTCTTTCTCTTCCTCTTTATTTCCTTTCTGCCTCTTCTCTTTCTCCCTCTTTCTCTTTTGCCACTATCAATCTTTGGCATATCAAAAGCTTCTATTTCTGCTTGGAATTTTTTATATTTTGTTCCTACTTCCGGTTCTAATGTGAATTGCACGATATCTTGAGCAGGTGGATTTATTGCATGCTGTGTTGTCTGAAAAAGAATATAAAGTGATTTTGGATTGTACATACATGAATTTATCTGAAGAGCCAATGCTTCCTCCAAGTTTTCGTGGTGGAAATTCCATTTCAAAGGATGCTATTAGACTTCTGGTTGATAAGGTCAACATAAACAGCCAGCTTTTACTATCACAGACCATTACAGTTGTTGCTGTTGTGGTCAATCATGCCTTAGTAGAGCTGTGTTATGGCACAGATGAGGAATCACCGTTGGCTCATATTGCTGTAAGTTTAAAAAATTTGACATTGATAGCTTTATTTGCTCTGTTTTTTACATGATATATTGTACTAATATGTTTTATAGCTTGAACTTAGGCTTCCCTGAAGTTAATATTAACAACATATAACTCTGGATGATATTTGCTGTGTTGCTTTTGCAGCTGGAAGGTCTTTGGGCTTCTTATCGCATGACTTCTTTGTCTGAAAAAGACCTCTACGTGACAATTCCCAAATTTTCTGTACTAGACGTCCGGCCTCACACGAAACCTGAAATGCGTCTGATGCTTGGATCCTCTACTGATGCTTCCAAACAAATAGTTCCTGGAAAAGTTCCTTTTTCCTTTAACAAAATTTGTTCTGGGAAGATGGGCGATGAAGCTGGAACTGACATTGATTTGCCTATTTTGACAATGTTCTTGATGGATTACAGATGGCGTGTGTCATCTCAATCATTTGTCATTCGTGTGCAACAACCTCGGATTCTTGTTGTGCCTGATTTTCTTCTTGCTGTGGCTGAATTTTTTGTTCCTGCTTTGGGAGCATTAACTGGAAGAGAAGAATACATGGATCCAAAGAATGATCCCATCCGCCGAAACAATAAGATAGTTTTGACGGAACCCGTCTACAAGCAGACAGAAGATGTAGTGCACCTGTCTCCATCTAAACAGTTAGTGGCAGATTGTGTTGGCATTGATGAATATATATATGATGGTTGTGGAAATTGTATCTGTTTGAGTTTTGAAAAGGATGCAAAGGAATTGCGGAGCACAAATTTTCGGCCAATTATATTCATTGGACGCGGAAAGAGATTGCGGTTTGTTAATGTAAAAATTGAGGTAACATGCTTCCATTTTGTTTGTAATTAGGTGATATGTGTGTGAGAAATTGTTAGCAGAGGATAATTGATGATTTTGAGGAACAAGATTTCAATGCGAGGGTTATACTATTTATATCTTCACGTGTCATTGAAGTGTTATTTGACTAGTATGGAATTGAGATTGATTTACTGAAAAAGAAATCTAACTTTTTGAATAAACAAATATATTGTGGTGGTCTAAATTGGGGATGGATTAAAATTTGACCGAGTAATTTTCCTATTGTCCATTTATGCATCTTTTTTAACGTTTTGTTATGTCCTTGTTGTAGGAATGTCTGCCTGCTATCGCTGGTATGTTTTGAAATGTGTACTGCTATTTTTATTTTTTATTTTTAATTGAAGCAGACAATTAAGCAAGGATGTCTCTACCTCTTCATATTAAGATAACTGTGTTTTAAAATGAATCTGTATATTCCTCTTTTTATTAGGGACTGAAAACTAATTTGAGGAGCAGATGAGGTGAACTATAAGATTTGAGTGCTTTGGACCTTTGCTCTTTTATCTGATGTTTGGCGCATTTGCATGGAACTGAATTCTAGAATTTTCATTTGCCAATTTCTTCCTTCATCTTATTTTGCCATAGGCTTCTTCGTATGTTTCTGCTCATCGTTTTTTAAGGGAGTTTTCTTACCTATTTCTATGAAGGGTTGTGTCTGCTCAGTCGCTATGCTTCTCTCAATTCATGATTTATTTCCTTGGTTTGGAAAAGCCTTACAGCTGACCAAATACTTCGTCTGTTTTTGAATTTCTGACCCCAACAAAAAATGTCTAGTTAATTTTTAATTCTTTTAATTTGAGTAACTTGAAAGAAAACCTTGCGTTTTTTTTCTTAATGAAAGAAAACCTTATTTTTTAAATAAAATGAGAACAAAAACGCAAAATAAATTTAATTAAGCCCTGAACTGTTCCATGCATGGAGTACATCTTCAATTTCTGCCAGTAGCCTTCATTGCTATTATAAGATACTACTTTTTCACCTTTAATGACCTCCACTGTTATTTTTCCTTTACAATCGTGATTTACATCTGTCACTGGGCATTTTTCATATTGCATGTAGCCTTCATTGCAATTGGAACACAATCCTTTCCTTTTACGGCATTCATTGCCATGTTTCTTTTGGTGACTAACTTGGAATGTGCTTACCAGAGAATTAGCTTGTCTCGTCTTTCAGAGAATATCCACTTACTAGGTGGACGGGAAGTGTTAGAAATGTTAGAATTGTAAATTATTTATATTTTAGTTATTTCATTAATCTGTTATGCCCTTAGTAGCTTTACCTTAGATAACCCCCCATTGTCCATAAATACTCATGTAATTGCCACATTCTAAATGCAATAGAAGTGAGAATTCCATAGTCTCTTGTTGACAAAGACAAATAAGCATCTTTTTCTGCCCTGTCAAGTTGCTTGGGCACTTTGTCATAAGCTTTTTGGTGCTTCTTAGGACGAATGGTGTTAGAGGTAGGTTGGACAAATTTCTGTGTTTATTTTAAAGGCTTTCCTAGGAAGGAGGGCTAATTTTCTTGGCAATCTTGCTATATTTGGAGGGTTATGATGCTTGTAGGCCAATATTTGTGCTATAGTAATGGGGTGTGAGAGTACTATACTTTTTTGATTAATTTGTGATGTGACTATAGTGTAAGGTATTGTTTGGTTGGGGGAAGAGGAGGGGAGGGGGCCATCCAAACAAGGGGAGGGGAGCCCCTCGCCTCCCCTCCCCTTATTTGGTTAGGTGGAGGGAAGGGGAAATTTTTAAAATTTCCACTCCCCTCCCCTCCCCTCCCCTCTAAAACCTCCCCCCCAAATTGGGGGGGGGCCCCCTCCCCTCCCCTCCCCCTCCCCTTGAACCAAACAGAGCCTAAGATTCAAGGAAAATTATTTGGAATTTAAGGTATAGTTCTGACAGGGCTGGAAAATTTATCAAAACATATGAGAGGAAATTAAGGGGGAGATAAGGGTCAGAAAGGAAAGATCCAGCAGTTCAAGGTTATTTTACTAAGGGTCCTGATAATGGGGAGTAGGTAATGATGCTTGTAGAGCGGCTTTAGGCTCAGCTTAGATACTAGAGTTACTTTTGGGTTGCTTTAATATTTTGCTTTGTTTTGGAGGGACTCACTGAGAATGTTTTAGAGTGAAGACAAAAGCAAGGAGAGTCCTGGTCTCTCGAACACCAGCGAGGGGCTGATTCAGCATTGGTTCTTGTATTCTTAGTATTGATTAGGGAATAGGGTTTTGTTCAGAATTAGTGAAAGTCATTTTGTATCACTGATTTGGTTATTCAGTCATTAATAGCAAAGCCTCAGCATTTCCCTCATTAATTGCTTATTTTATAGCTTTCTGTTGTTTTGCATTTAATTTTAGAGTTGGGTTCTATCAAGTTCCTTTAGACATTCTTTATCTGAGTCTTTGTAAGAGTTGTAACTTCAGTTGAATTGCTTGAATTTCTCATGTAATGCCTATTATCCCTTTTAAAAACTGATGCTTGGTTCCCTTTATCATTTTACTTCGGAGAGTTTTTTTTTTTTTAAACCAAAACTTGAAGTTTTGAGCCTAGGACGTCTTCCAAACTGCTTAAAGTCCTCATTTTCACCCTCTTCCTATGGTTTCATTGCTCTATAGTTTATCAGACCTTTATTTCCTGCCACCTTTTTATGGAATATAGTTGTTTTCTTGGCTTCCATTCATTTGGTTTCATTCCATTGTTTTTTCGCCTTATTGGATCACACAATGATAACATTTGTTGCATGGGAAGTGAAAAATATTATTTTAATTTTTTCTACAAGTAGAAACTGACATCTTTATTTCTTATTGATTTTTCAGAATGGTTTTCTTTTAAAGCAGTATACATACCTGAGTAATGATAGCAATTACTCTCTGTCCGTTGATGATGGTGTCGATATAGTGTTTCTGGACAATTCCTTATCTGGTGACAAGAGCATAGACCAAGATCATGAATTAACGGAGAGCTTGAGTTCTACATATTCTCAAAGCGACTCAAATGAAATACAAAGTTTCACCTTTGAAACCCAGGTAAGTGATCTTTCAGTTTTGTAAGAGCTAACATGCACCTTGTGTTTACCTTAACTGGTTTGCTTTTTGTGTTGACTGGTTCATGAAATTTTGATTTCCCAAATTCAAGAAATTTGCTTATATGATGTTTGGAACTTTGTCACAAATATGAGCCATTTAAATTTATGAATTGCCTGTGTTGTAAATAAATTAGACATGATGATTTTTCTTATGGATGTAACATTCAAAGCTTTCACAAATAAATTTCCTTGTACTTGGGAAATTACAATATTCTCATACCAAATATCACCTGTGTTTATGCTCCATTGCGTAACCAAATATGTATATTGGCTGGTAGCCTGGCATATTTGTTTGATGATCTATGGCCACCTTTCTGCAAGTCCATTATGTATATTGGAGTGGACGAGCTGACAGAAGTGTTTCAAGATGCATACCATTCTATTCAAGTTTATTTGACCTAGTTAGTTTGGTTGCATGGATGTTTGGTGCACTCAAAAGTTCAGTTGATACTGTAATTTTCAGATGTCTGACCTTGAATGTGTTGGAGAGGGAATTGAGATAAATAACCTGTACATGCCTGAACACTTGGGAAGACTCCTTACATTTACTCTCATAAATAACTATTACTTTGATCCCGTTATCTGACATGCGGCTTGTGAATTAGCTTTCAAAACCTACCCTAAGTGATGAAATAAGGAATTATGGATGGTTGGATTATCTTATTTTATCCTAGGACCATTAGGATTCGTTTTTTATTTGAATTATAAGATACCTAAGATTATCTTATCCAGTCTAGGATTTAGTTATTTTGTCTTATCTTTTAGGATTTATTAGATTTAGGTTAGATTCTATTATTTTAAATAGTTTTGCCTAGGGCTCTGTTAATGGCCTTAAATTCTCATCAATTGTGAGGCTCTTGGATGAATTGAATTTTGGTTCTCCCTCCCTCCCTCCCTCCCTTTGTTTCTTCTAATTCTCCTTCAGTTCGTTTGTATCTCCCGCCCTCCCTCCCTCCCATCTCTTCTCTTTCACCCCCTTTCTCCCTTCCTATTTCACATCACGAAGTGAGATTTTTGAGACTGGCAACTTCACCCTCAGATTTTCTGCAATGGACCCCTAGAACATTGAAAGCGTCAAAGTTATTGTTTTGGAATTCTATACCATGCTTCCTTAACAAATAAAGATGGAAGAGTTAGCCACAAGTCAGCCCTCTATTCCTGAGATAGTAGAAGAAATAGCAGGAAAATAAACAAGAACATCAACAAGCCTTGTACCACTAAATGGGGTTGGTTATATAGATCACATGATGCTATTGTGCTCTATCAAACAACCCTTTAGATATATCGTTTACCAATGGATTTTGTTCAATCACTTCATTGAGTTCCTGCACTGTCTTGCTTTGCACATGTCTGAACCACCTTAAACAATTATTAAGAAATCATAGGGAAAAATCATTACAAAGTCTGATGCAGGCCTGCAGCTTTTAAAAAAGAACAGCGAATACGAAGCAGTGCATAGCTGCATAAAACTGAAAAAACAGATGGTATGTTTGATTTTCATTTTGTAAACTATTTTCTATTTTTTAAAATAAAAAAATTGGTACAGCATTTGCATTTAATTGATTTCTGAAACTGTTCTTAGTTTTTGTTTTTAAAAACAAGAAAATGGAAACAAGTCAAATACATAAATATGAATTATTACTTTAGAGAAAGCAGTGATTTCAAAAAAACGACCTGGCCATGCTCAAAATTGAAACTCACCTGTTACTGAATCTAACTTATGTGTCTGAAAAAAAGAAAAGAAAAGAAAAGAAAACAAACGCCCTTTTTCATTGACCGTGCAAGCCTAAATTAAAGAAGCGCCAATTATATCTTATTGGCTCTTCTTGGATTTACTGAAGATTTTTGTTGTGCTTATATGCTTCTGCTCTTTTGATCGAATAGAAGAACTACAATTATTTGCTGGACTATAATCTTTGCTAGTATCACTTACTATCCAGCTTCTTTAGAGCAGGATTTCACTTGGATTTTTTTGGTCTTATCTGGCGTTTTCATTTATGACTATTGGCCTTTGTTAAGGTTGTTTCTCCCGAGTTCACCTTCTATGATGGTACTAAATCATTTCTGGATGATTCTTCATATGGGGAGAAGCTTATTCGTGCTAAGTTGGACTTCAGCTTCATGTAAGTTCTGTCATTTCTTCTGCTATTATCTTGTACATATAGTTATGTTTGATTTTCATATTAATAGATGCATATAATTGTTTCTGAAATCTGAACATTTTCAAACTTGTGTAATTTATGGGTTATATTTTCCAGGTAGAGTATAGACTGATTATGGAATATTGGAGAGAATAGTATTTCTCATTCATAGATTTTGATGCACAAAGGGGTTCTATATATATAGATCAAGAGATATAAAACCTAATAAATAATAATAATGCTAATAAATGCTCATTATTAACAATAATAACATAATATTCCCACACTCCCTCTCAAGTTGGATCACAAATGCTAATCATGTCTAATTTATTTATACAACTCTCAAAGCAGGCTTAGGTAGTCTCTTGGTCAGTACATTCACAGCTTGTAACTTTGTAGGTAGGTATGTCAAGCATGCACTGCCTTCCTCTAGTTTTTCTTTGATAAAGTGTCTATTCACTTCAACATGTTTAAATCTCTTATGGTGGATAGGATTCAGTGGCATGCTTATGGCAGTCTTATTATCACAATACAATTTCATTGGTGAATCAATTTTGACTTGTATTTCTTCCATGACCCTTCTTATCTAGAGTTCTTCTATAATTCCTTGAACTAATGCTCTTAATTCGAATTCAGCACTACTTCTGGATACAACTATCTGCTTTTGACTTTTTCAAGTCACTTAAGTTTCCCCACACAAACAAGCCATAGGCAGAGGTGGATCTCTTATCTCCATAGGTCCCCCCCCAATCTACATCTGTATAGATCTCAATTGTCATCTGATCATACTTCTTAAATGGCAATCCCTTACCAGGTGTACCTTTAAGGTATCTAAGAATCCTGTATACAGTTTCTAGGTGTTTCTTTCTTAGATCACTCATGTATTGACTCGCTACATTGACAGCAAAAGCAATATTTGGCCTTATATGGGATAGATAAATCAGCTTCCCGACCAGTCTCAGATATCTATCTTCATCAACAATTTCTCTTTTTTTCTCATCTTCTTCTTCTTCAACATCATCATCAGAGTTGTCTTCTCCTTCGAACTCCTCTTTGCTATTTTTCTTAGACTACTACTTCTTTCTTGAGACCACAATAGTAGTTTCCTTAGGTGTACAACCTAACATGCTAATTTCCATTAGAAGATTAAGTATATACTTCCTCTGAGATACATATATGCCTCGTTTTGACCTTGCAACTTCCATTCCGAGAGAATATTTCAAGCTCCTAAGATCCTTGACTTTAAATTCATTACCAATGACAGTCTTTATCCTTGCTATCTTCTCAACATGATCTCCTATAAGAATTATATCATCTACATACACAACGAAGATGCACTTCTTGGCTCCCTCAGCCTTAACAAACATCGTATAATCTAATAATCCTTGTTTATAGCCTTCTAACTTCAAAACCTTTGAGAATCTATCAAACCACACTCTAGGTGACTTTTTCAAGCTATAAAAGGAATTCTTTAGCTGGCATACTTTGTCACTTCTGCCTCTATCAAACCCCAGAGTTAGAGTCGTGTAGACTTCTTTCTTCAATTCTCCATTTAAAAAGGCATTCTTGATATCTAGTTGATGAAGTGGCTATTCAAGATTGGCCGCTACTGACAATAGAATTCTGATAGTGTTTAGTTTTGCCACAAGCACAAACATCTCTTTGTAGTTTATAGTAAATGTCTAGGTGAAACCCCTCACTACTAATCATGCCTTTAACTTGTCGAGTGTGCTATCAGCCTTGTACTTTGGGTAAAGACCTACTTGCAACTAACCAATTTCTTACCTCTAGGTCTTTCAATAATTTCCCATGTTCCATTTTTCTCCAAAGCTCTCATTTCTACCATCACTGTATTTCTGCATTCTGGTATTCTCAATGCCTCTTGGATGTTGTTAGGGATAACAACTTTATCTAAATTAATGATGAAGGCCTGGTAACTAGGAAAGAGAGGCTTGTAGGATACATGCTTCTGAATTCGATGTCAAGTACAAGATTGATGTTGTTTTCGTAGAGCGATAGGTAGATCAAGATCAGCAGATTTAGTTCCTTGCTCTGAATCATCTGGCTCACTGGATGGATTTGTCCTTGGTGCATCGGCTTCAAGAACTACCTCTGGTTCCTTATGGGATTGGCAGTGAAGGTCAACAATGCCTCCTGCAGTACTCGTATGAACACCCTAAGGAGTTGTATAGGATGTAATATGCGATCTATAACCTGGAACCTTAAAAAATTATTTCTGAAATTCTGTTGGCATAGCTCTGATACCATGTGGAATTTTGGAGAGAATAACATTTCTCATTGATATATTTTGATGTGTAAACTGGTTCTATATATATACATACAGAGAGATAAAACCTAATAAATAATAATAAAGCCTAATGAATAATACTAATAAATGCTAATTATTAACAAGGTAACATAATATTCCCAAACTGATTTTTCTTGAAGCTACTTGTATGCTTCAATCATGGCGTGAACACACCTATACCTATACCCTTAACTTCAATTGAAAATGAATTTGGAATGGTTCCCATAAGGTTACAAATTATGGAAGTTCTCAACATTTTGTAAAAATTAAACTACCAAGAAATTGAAGATGCAATGCAGTTTTCTGAGTGTACAAGTCAATCTGAATTCTGCTATATATACACAAGTGAGATATAGCTAAATTTCTTGATTTTAGGTTCCATATTTGGTTTGTTAAAGTCAGACATAGATGTGAAAAAAATTTATCGAGATGATAGTGCTAATCCAAGATATCAACCTACATGATAATTTGGATGTAACCAACTAATGATTAAATTTTTTTATTCTTTATAATCCCCTTATCTGGGAACATTTATTCATCTATTATAATGCATTCACCATAAAAGAATTAATTACATAAAATATTTTTATTCTGAAATACTTTCGGGACCTCAAGATCTGCAAATCCGTTTTGAACATCATCTGTCCGACCTTTTGCACATTTTGTTGCTGAATTTGTCCTATCATGGAGAAAGGAGGACTCTTGGTCCTTCCCTCTACGGTGCTTGTCAACTTAATTTTGTAATGTAGTGGCAATGACAAACCTTACTTCCACACATATGGGTTATCTGATTCAGTACTTTTCTTAAAACAGATTGACATGGGCACCATCTTGTGATACCCATATACATTATTCCTATATGCATAGTTTATATCCAGTCAATCTTCATTAACTCTTTCTTTTATTTCCCTTTTTATTAAATGGAAAAAATATGTAAATCAGCTTTTGATTTGACTTTCTTGTTTTAATATGAGCAGCTATGCCTCCAAAGAAAAAGATACTTGGATAAGAGCCCTTGTGAAGGATTTTACTGTTGAGGCTGGTTCTGGTCTTATCATTCTGGATCCAGTGGATATTTCAGGGGGATACACTTCTGTGAAGGACAAAACAAATATTTCATTAGTATCAACAGATATATGTCTCCATCTTTCACTTAGTGCAATTTCTCTTATACTCAATTTGCAAAGTCAGGCATCTGCAGCACTTAACTTTGGAAATGCAACTCCCTTGGTTCCATGTACCAACTTTGATCGAATTTGGGTTTCTCAAAAAGGTTCTCTCTCATTTATGTTAAATAACCTGACGGCATTTCTTTGTTATGCATTCACTTTTAGTCATAGATACCATGTTCCATGTAGCCAAGAACAAGTTCTTGATCCATAACTATCTATTTCGTCTTCTACATTTTGCAGGAAACAATATTACATTTTGGAGGCCTCAAGCTCCGACAAATTATGTTGTATTAGGAGATTGTGTGACATCAAGGTATCTGCCATCTTGTCCTATTATTATAAGGTCTTCATTGCTGTTGATCTTTGTTTCAATTGTTTTATCTGAATTGGTGCTAAAGTTGCATCAGGATAAAAAAATTTTAAGGGGACAACTTAAACTCTGGTTACTGGCATTTCCATGGTGAAATAGTAAAGAGGCTTTAGGTGACAACAGACCTTCTACTGATTCCAAAAAAATCAGTAGCTTGTACAAATTACAAACTGTTCATGACCATAATCCTAAAAGTTGCAAACAGGAACTGAACATTCGATAAGTCAAAGAGATGGAAAACTAATAAATACATATGAAGAACTATAAATCCATCTGTGGCAGCGGTGAAGATTGTGATCTAGGCCATATACCTGCTCATCGGTGTTTCATTGGAACAGGGGAAGCCAGTAGATTTTTCTTGGATTTTGGGAAAGAGAATGATGGAGAATAAGATAGTATGGGATGTTTAGCTTCCACATTGAGTAGTTAGGATGGTCTGTGGGTTTTTAAGTTGGTCAATTCTCTCACCTATTTAGTTAGCTTTGGGCACTTCGGTGCCTATCAATTGGTATGTCAGTTGGTCGTCAGTGGTTTGTGAAGGACTAAATGCAGAGGGTTGTTTCGAATGGAGGATTCTGACTAGTGAGGAAGTCAAGAGAGATGTTATCCAGTGAAATGACGCAGGATAGCTGTTGAGATGTTGGCTCTTTCACACCCCCTGGGGGTGTAATTGATGGAAATTAAGGTAGTATGAGATGCTTAAATCACACATTTGAGTGTGTTTGTTCTCCCACCTCAATAGCTATTTTTTTGAAGGGCCATTTCATTCCATTTGGATGACTGACCAACAGAGAATCAACTAGGAAACATTTTTTTCCCAATACTGAACTTAAACATGCTATACTAGTAAATCATTAGAACATGTTAAAGATGAAGTCCTCTTGTTTTTCCTTATTAATCTTAACAGTTGGTGTTTTGTATTTTTAACCTACAATATTACAAGATACCTTAGGCTTCATTTTGATGTTTCTTTTATTTTTATTTTCTAGATGAATTTCTTAGGTAAAAAGTCATTATCTTTTTCTATTATTTTTCAAGAGTGGTTCATCTCCTACTTGATATCTATTAATACATCACTGTTTTTGTTCAATAGTTCATAAATTATTTTGTGTGTTAATTAATTTCTGTTGTAATATCTTCTCAGGCCAGTTCCTCCTTCACAGGCAGTTATGGCCGTGAGTAATGCATACGGAAGAGTAAGAAAGCCAGTTCGTTTTCTTCTTATTGGTTCATTCATGAGTAATCAAGGCCTTGGAGGAGATGAGGGCTACACTGATGCTAGCAGTGAATGCTCTCTCTGGATGCCTATTGCACCCCCAGGATACACAGCTTTAGGTTGTGTCGCACATTTAGGGGATCAACCGCCACCCAATCATGTTGTTCACTGCCTGCGTTCTGATCTCATAACATCAACTTCGTATTCAGATTGCATATTTAGTTCTTCAGCCCACTTTACCTCTGGTTTCAAAATCTGGCGTCTTGATAATGTTATTGGGTCCTTTTTTGCTCATTCTTCAATTCAATGTCCTCCCAAAGACAGATGTTATGACCTAAGTCATCTGCTCCTCTGGAACTCAAATCGAGCTCAGCCTACTCCATTAGATCCAATGTCAGATTTTAGTTCTGGTGACAGTGAAAATCAGCAAGCATGCCAAAGTGCAAATACATCTGGATGGGATATTTTGAGATCCATATCAAAAGCAAACAATTATATGTCTTCACCTAACTTTGAGAGAATCTGGTGGCACAAAGGTAGTGACCTTCATCATGCAGTTTCAATATGGCGACCTGTTGCACGTCTTGGTTATGCTGTCTTGGGTGATTGCATCACTGAGGGGTGAGACCTCATTATCTTACAAGGCTTGTTTGATGACATAATGGTGTCTACCTAGTTCAATTTTTTGCTGGCGTTAATATCTTGTCATTTTTCACTCTTTCAGCCTTGAACCTCCTGCTCTAGGAATAATATTCAAAAATGACGATCCTGATATCTCTGCAAAACCTGTTCAGTTTACTAAAGTTGCCCATATTGTGGGGAAGGGAATTGAGGAAATCTTCTTCTGGTACCCTACAGCTCCTCCTGGTTATGTTTCTTTTGGATGTGTTGTCTCAAAGAAAGATGAAGCACCATGTGCGGATCTGTTTTGCTGCCCAAGGATGGATCTTGTCAGCCAAGCAAATATCCATGAGGTGCCACTTTCAAGATCTTCAAGTTCAAAGGCACCCCATTGCTGGAGCATTTGGAAAGTAGAAAACCAGGTTAATCTTAGCTTGCACTGCACTAAAATCACTAAAAAATTCTGGATTTACTGTCTTGTAAGTTTAAATAGAGATAGGGGGTTTCATTTTTGTTATCTAAAGAAATTTCCCCCCTAGTGGCTAGGTGCATCTTGATCTGGTTTACATGCTCTGAGAGTTTGTTATGCTTTTGTTACATTTTATCAAAAGAACGGGGAATAAAAAGGTTTTGCTTTCTACTTTCTCTATAGGCATGCACCTTTCTAGCTCGATCTGATCTCAAAAAACCATCAAACCGATTGGCCTATATAATTGGTGACCCAGTGAAGCCCAAGACTCAAGAAAACATAACTGCTGAGCTGAGGCTACGATTCTTGTCTCTGACAATTTTGGACAGCATATATGGAATGGCAGTACGTATCCTATGCCTAACCTGTAAACAAGGCTCTTTTTTCTCAGTTTTTGTGATACTATTGAAAAATTGGACTCTCATTTCAGATGACACCTCTATTTGACACAACCATTACAAATTTAAAGCTTGCAACACATGGTCGCCTAGAATCCATGAATGCAGTACTGATTTCTTCAATTGCTGCATCGACCTTTAATGCACAATTAGAGGCATGGGAGCCACTTGTGGAGCCATTTGATGGAATATTCAAGTAAACTATGATTATTGTTGTTGTTGTTTTATGAGTCTAAACTTATAAATCTGTGCTAATCGTCTGGTTCCTCTTTCCCATGTTAATTTGGAACTATCCTTTTGTTAATACGGAACCAGTTAATTGTTCTCTTTGAAACTTGTTTAGGTTTGAAACTTATCACTCAAACGTAAACTTGCCATCTGGACTTGCAAAGAGAATTCGCATTGCTGCTACCAATATTCTGAATGTGAATGTTAGTGCAGCAAACCTTGAATCCTTTGTGGGAAGCATTCTTTCATGGAGAAGACAGTTAGAGCTTGAACAGAAAGCATCTAAGCTAAAAGAGGTCAAACACTTGCGACCTATTATCTTGTACCCTATGAATTATATGCATGCGTAAAGCCTTACAAGCCCATTGGTTGTGCAGGAGGTCTGTAGTCTGCAAAGACATGGGGATGATGCAACTTTTTCTGCACTGGATGAGGATGATTTACAGACTGTTGTGGTAGAAAATAAACTTGGACTTGACATCTATGTCAAAAAAGTTGAGCAAGATGTAGATATGGTTGACAAGCTACATCATGGTGATTGTGATTCTGTGTGGATTCCACCTCCAAGGTTTTCAGATAGGTTAAATGTTTCAGATGAATCTAGAGAAGCACGTTGTTATATTGCTGTTAAGATACTTGAAGCCAAGGTGATAAGCATTGAAATAATTTATCAAGTATTTTAATCTCAATTCCCCTCACTTGGAGAACTAAAATCAATTTGTTCAAATTTTGTTAGGGTTTACCTCTCATTGATGATGGTAACAGTCATAACTTCTTCTGTGCTCTTCGCCTTGTTGTGGACAGTCAAGCAACTGAGCAACAAAAGTTGTTTCCCCAGAGTGCAAGAACGAAATGTGTGAAACCTATAGTTTCAAAAATTGATGATCAAGAGGAAGGCACAATAAAGTGGAATGAATTGTTTATATTTGAAGTTCCTCGAAAGGTATTGGATGGAATGTTTGAGCATGAAATTATCAATTTTTTATATTTGTTAACTAAAAGAAACTTCAAAGATAATCTTGGGCAAAGGCTGTGCTCTCCACATTCGGGGCTTGCTTGTTTGAGCTTTCTTCGTGAAAAGATCAGTTTTTTCCTAAAAAATTATTTTTGAGAAATGTTACAATGTTTAAGCTTTTAAAAATAATCAAAATCTGAAAAAAGTAGATTTTTGATTATTTTGATAAACTACTTTAAGTTGCTTTTGAAAATATTCAAGTGTGACATATGAGAAATGTTCATAAAAATATAGAGATACATGCAGGTATCATAAATGTTGAAAGTGACTAAATAATACATCTTTTTACGGTTGTAATCAATGGCAAAATAATTTCCTTTTATAAAATCTCTATGCAATAAATCACTTTTCATAAAATCTCCAAAACTATATGAAAAGCTTAAACAAACAAGCCCTTGATGTAAGAATTTCTTGCAAAAATAGCCATTATGATACTTGTTTATTAATAATTCATAAAGAAAATGTTTTTCCCAGGAATTCCTAAAATTCAAATTTCCAATAGCAAGTTTAAATTTATTGTTTGAGTTACTGTTCATGTAAGCATTTGTTACATCTCTGTGGAGTTTGCTGCACATGACATTTCATTGACTAATTATCTTGGTCCAGGCCCCTGCTAAAATGGAAATAGAGGTCACAAATCTGGCTGCTAAAGCTGGAAAAGGTACATCTTGGCCACTCTCTAGAGCAGTACTATTTTTAATCCTAGTTGAAGACCCGTGGATGTGGTTTCTCATCGATCAATCTGCTTTCTTCCAGCTTCCTCATTTCTACTTAAAGCTTATTGCAATAAATGTTTACAAGAGAACAGTAAAATATCTTCTATTTTATTTGTCTTTGTTTGAACTAAGCAGCTGAATTTTTCCTTTCTTGTTTGAAAATGAAGAGTTCATTAATGCATCAAGTAAAATAGATATATGCCTCTTGAAAAATCTAATTAAGCTCATTATTCAACTGATTCAGAAATATTGCTAATTCTGTTCCAGCATTTCTGGACAGCAATCTAGGTAGGAGTGTTTTTGGTTTCATGAGTTTTTGTTCGAGGACATTTTTCATGAATAGGAAGACAGTAAAAGGACATGCTTTATTACATATATTATTTAGCAGCTTTTCAACGTTAGTTTTGCTATTTTGTGTCTCTTTTATATTATTTTTTATTTATTCTAGAAGACATTCTTTTATTAATTTTTATAATTCTATTATCTCATCATGCAGGTGATGTTGTGAGTTCCATGTCTTTTCCTGTTGGACCTGATGCCAATATTTTAAAGAAGGCCACTTCTATGAAAATGGTTCATCATCCATCTGATGTTCAGAATGTAATGTCATATCCACTTAAGAGAATGGTCAGTTACATAGTTCACATCATTTTTACGGTGTTTGTCCTCTACATGGATAGAATTTTGTTCTTATTAATTGTTCACTGTCTTAGGTTCAACAAAACAAAGTTGAAGGCATGCAGAACGGAAGCCTTCTAGTTTCAACATCTTATGTTGAAAGAAATACAATTGCAAATCTTCAGAAAGATGTGAAAAGTGACGGTGATGCTGATGGAGATACAGGATTTTGGGTTGGGCTTGGCCCAGATGGTGAATGGAAAAGTGTTCGATCATTGCTTCCACTTTCTGTGGTTCCTAAATCCTTAGAAAATGAGTTCTTTGCAATGGAGGTTGTCATGAAAAATGGCAAGAAACATGCAATTTTCCGTAGTCTTGTTACAGTAGTGAATGATTCAGATGTGAGATTGAACATTTCTACATGCCATTCATCTTTGAGTCTTAGAACTGATTTCTCACATGGAGTTAGTGGTGATAGTAGTGCTGTTGAAGAGGTATTTCAGAACCAGTATTATCACCTTCCATCTGGTTGGGGTAACAAATGGCCAACTCACCTTGAAAATGTTGGCCACTGGAGTACAAGGGACTTCTCTTACTCATCAAAGGTTGTATGTTTATTCAAAATTTTAAACCACTTGAATTGAGTTTCTATGTCTACCATTATCATGTTTGTAATATTTTTCATTCATGTCATTTTGAAGGACTTCTTTGAACCGCCACTTCCTCCAGGGTGGAAATGGATGTCAGGATGGACCATAGATAAAAGTCAGTTTGTTGATAATGATGGCTGGGGATATGGTCCTGACCTTGTATCCTTAAAATGGTGGCCTCCTACTTCGAAGTTTTCAGCAAAAAGAGCCTCTGATGTTGTGCGTAGGAGGCGATGGATTCGTTCAAGACAAAATCTCTCTGAACAAGGAGTAGATTCCATGCAGAGTGAAGCCACTATCGTGGATCCTGGTGCTGCTTCTGTTTTGTGTTGGAAAAGCACATCCAAAGACTCTGATGAATGTTTACAAGTTCAACCTAGATCAGATGATCCAAAGTTTTCATATTCATGGGGCCATGTAGTAGCTGTTGCTTCAAGTTCTATGTATGGCAAAGACCAGTTCCTATTAGATGAAAGTTCTAAACAGAATTCTTGGACGCCCAACTGCTTCTTGAAACTAAATCAGCTTGAAAAGAAGGATGTACTTCTGTGCTGTTCTCCTAGTAGTGGAAATATGTTATTTTGGCTTAGTGTAGGAACAGATGCTTCAGTTCTTAATACTGAACTAAATGCACCAATATATGACTGGAAAATATCCATCAATTCTCCTATGAAGTTGGAAAACCGGCTTCCAAGTCCTGCTGAGTTTACATTGTGGGAAAAACCAAAGGAAGGAAATTTCATCCAGCGGCATCGTGGTGTCATATCTTCTCGCCAAAGTGCACATATCTATTCAGCAGATATTCAGAAACCTTTGTATCTTACTTTGTCTGTGCAGGGTGGTTGGCTTATGGAAAAGGTGATGACTGTGTCTTGATTTTCATGTCCTTAAATCATATGTTTAATAAATGTAGATATATATATACACACAAGTTTATTGTGTTTGTATCTATTGCTGATTCTCCCTTACTGCTTGATTCAGGACCCCATTCTTGTGCTGGATCCTTCTTTTACCAATCGTGTCACATCATTCTGGATGATTCACCAGCAAAGTGGAAGGTTTGTGAATGAATTTGAAAATGGGGAGAGAGAGAGAGAGAGACGAAAAGAAATGTTGAATCAAGTTATCTTCAAGTGATTTGTTGCATTTTCACTATAATGAATATCTTTCTAAAATAACTTGTTATCTTCTTTCTTTAGATTGTTCTTGAACAATTCTGAAGAATGAACCGTATGAGCTTATTCACAGAGGAGTGTGATACCAAGACGCAAATGGATAGTTTTTGGTCTGGAGAATGAATTCATGCTGTTTCTTAGTTTAGTTTTTATTGCTGATGCTTATAGCCAATTGATTTTATCTAGGCGGAAATTTATATGATATACTGTAGCTTTGGCTGAAGTATAATCTCTCTTTTAGCATCTGTCAACTCCCTAATCATCATATTCACAGGAAATTGCGTGTGAGCATTGAATATGATATGGGTGCGACAAGTGCTGCTCCAAAAACTTTAAGGCTTTTTGTTCCTTATTGGATTGTCAACGAATCATCTCTGGCTTTGGCATATCGTGTGGTGGAAGTGGAACCATTGGAAAATACAGATACGGATTCTGTTTTACTCTCTAGAGCAGTCAAGTCTGCCAAAACGGCCTTGAAAAATCCTTTAAGTTCAATGGATAAAAAGCATTCTATTTCAAGGAGAAATCTTCAGGTACTTGAAGCTATTGAAGACAACAGTCCATTTCCTAGCATGCTTTCACCACAAGATTATGCTGTTCGAAGTGGACTTGCAGTCTTCCAATCTCAAAAAGACACTTGCCTGTC
Organism: Prosopis cineraria; assembly: GCF_029017545.1. Classification (NCBI taxonomy): domain Eukaryota; kingdom Viridiplantae; phylum Streptophyta; class Magnoliopsida; order Fabales; family Fabaceae; genus Prosopis; species Prosopis cineraria. The sequence continues at coordinate 7,098,280 of NW_026555335.1, forward strand.
ACCCCGGGTGGGTATTGCAGTTGCCATGCACCATTCTGAAGTGTATAGCCCTGGGATTTCTCTCCTTGAGCTGGAAAACAAGGTGCCATAAATGGATGTAATATATGATTGCTATCTTTATATTGGTGTTTCATATATACTCATTTCTCATTCTTTTTTTTTTTTTTACTATAATTCATTGGAATTTCTCAAGTTCATTTCATAATGATGTTTCTTGGAACATGATTTTTGCTAGGAGCGTATCAATGTCAAGGCTTTCGGTTCAGATGGATCTTACTGCAAGCTTTCTGCATTATTGAACATGACTTCTGACAGAACAAAGGTTGGAGAGTCTGTGCTGTTACTTTGGAACTCTATTTGTTGTAGATTATTGATACGGACATTTCCAAGCTTTCCTTAGAAGTTAAGCTTTTAAAATAAATTGGTTCAAGATATATCAAAACCTAAAAGTGAGCCAAGAGTCCAATCCTTGTTATATTTATGTGGTCAACTGTATTGTGTGGCTATTACTGAATTCACTCCTATGAGATATGCTATTCATTTGGAAATATAACTATGCCCAATCAGGCTTTTTAAAGCCTGCAGTTTAAACTGTGTCGTTGACTTGTCCAATTTCAAACAAAGTCTTGACAGGATGAAGTTGTGGAGATATTGATAGAGGAAGAAGAGATAATAGAGAGAGAGAAGAGGCAGACGGAAGGTAGAGAGAAAGAGACTGATTCGTTTTTCATTTTCAAAAACCCCATTGCCCCTATTTATAGAGAATACATCCAAATACCCAAACTACCTTTTTATCCCTAATTCCCTTACGATTCCTAATTCCCATGTATCAATATAATCCCCCTTAAAAGATATCTTTGTCCTCAAGGATTAGTACAAAGATGGAAAATTAAACATATATCTAAAATTAGATTTCTTCTGGTGCCATCTCCTCTTAAGCATCTTCAAATACTTTTGCTTTGTCTTCAACAATTAGGGAGAAGACATGCGAATCTTGGCAACAGTGTGCACTACTTTATTTTTTGCCACACCAATAGCATGTCACCTTATGCCTACAATCATCCATTTCATGCTTTGAAAGTTGTTTTGAGGGCCTAGAAGACACCACACTAGAGATGCTGATTGAAGGGTTTTGTTTAGGGGTGTCTGATGATGGGCTCGTGGTGGATGTGGGCTTAGTAGCCGCGTCAATGGTGGACATAGGCTTAGTAACCAGGTCACTAGTGGACATGGGTTTAGTAATTGGGTTACCCTTACAACTGGGTCGCACTGGGTGCGTGTTTGTGAATCACACGAATGGTTGCCATTTAACATCGGGCTAATTTCATTGCGCCGACTAAGGAAGACGGTTGAAGGCTTAAAACACTGTTGCACATCAGTCCACAAGCCTCTAATGTAGCAATTCACGGCTTCCGCCTCTAATAAGTCAACTTCCATGAGCAACTCATCGAATTTCTCCCCATATTCTTCAACAAAGTCTTGCAACTGTAGGTTCTTTATCACAATCATAGGTTTTTAATGTTTTATATCCCCAAATTTGGTTTCCATTTCATGGAGGTATTCCTCCCAAGATATCTCATCCAAACACCTCTATTTTGTGAAGGCTAAGTGCCAACATAGGGCATGTTTTCTCCAAGTGGATGCTAAGAAGACAAGACGTCAAAAAATTGGTGACTGCGGTAAGCCTACCCTAAAAAATCCGTGCCATCAAATTTAGGGAATGCAACTCTGCAACTCTTGGTAGGAATAGAGTATGAGTTGGGTGGTGTGGGAAGGACCTGAACTGAGGTTGGTGGTGTGAAAATCGGGGGGAGGGGTGCTGAGGTAGAAGGGGTCGCTAGTTGAGAGGAAGGGGGTGCTGGTGGGACAATTATTAAGGGCAGAGGACAAGAGGTTGCAGGTTGAGGGAGAGCAACAGAGGGTGCTTGGAAAGGTGGCTGGGAGGGTTCACCAACTTCAAGTGGAGGGGAACACAATGGTTGGTTTGCTAGCATGGTAAGCTTATCAAAAATCTCCTTCATAAACTGAGATAAGGTAGTTTTAATCTCAGATATATTGTTAGTGTGAAGAACCTGTTGAGTACTTTGAAGTAATGTAGATTGCATTTCCAAGCAAAGTCGCCAATGCATTCAGTGGAGGACCTAGTCTCTGGCGAAGACATGGCTGTGATGCCTTGGTAGAGGAAGAAAAGGAGGGAGGGAGGGGGGGGAGAGAGAGAGAAGAGGCTGACGGAAGGTAAAGAGAAAGAGACTAATTCATTTTTCATTTTCAAAAAACCCATTACAACCTAAAGCCTCTATTTATAAAGAATATATTAAAATGCCCAAACTACTATTTTATCCCTAATTCCCCTTACTATTCCTAATTCCCATGTATCAGATATGGTAAAATTAAATTACAAGTATCTTTTAAGACCTGATTTATGAACACTTTATTTTCCTTTTTATAGTGCTAGGTTTTCTCTAATTTCATCCTTTCTATAAGTCTATTTTTTGTGTCTGTCTCTGGAGAAACGATTGTCAGACATGTTTCCATCTTCTTTTAGTCATGTAATGGTTTCTTTCTTGGATAATTAGAAAAAATCCAGGGGCTCTACACTCTGAAATTGTTCTAGAAGGAAAATGAAGCAAATGTAGTGTGGCAACACATGGTATTTACTGCATTATGGTGTATCTTGTTAAGAATGTATCTTTATGTTTAGAGATGATGTGGGAAAAAATGGTTTTCATGTTCTCGATTTGTGGCTCTGCTTACAATTTTATTTAAAGTGCCACTTTCCTAATAGAGATTCAGCTGCTTTGCTTCTTTTGGTGTTTAAAGGACTTATTGTTTTTATTGTGCATTGGAGGATGTTTTATTCTTCCTTTAGTAACTGTCTTCTTCCTCAACAAGACCTTCCTCTGTCATTAGAAAAGAATAATCAAGATGGTTCTTTTTTTTTTATATGTAAATAATCAAGATAGTTCTATCATTTCGTCTTTATTCAGATCTTATGATTCTTGTATTTTGTAGATAGGATTCATATATTCTTCTAATATTAGTAAATTTTTATTTGTATGGCTCTTTTGGTCTAAATTTAATTTCCATAACGATAGCTAAATAGTTTGATTTTTTATGGAGAAATTTGCCTGTGGAAATGGATTTTGTTTAAAAGCTTTTAACTATCAGTTTATTTGATGTCCAGGTTGTTCATTTCCAGCCACACACGCTATTCATTAATAGGGTTGGATGTAGTCTATGCTTGCAGCAATGTGGTTCTCAGGCATCCATATGGATTCATCCTACTGATCCTCCAAAATCCTTTATGTGGCAATCATCTGCCAAAGTGGAATTGTTGAAGGTATGCATTAATTTTTGTTATTGCTTGCTAGCTTGATAGGTGTATGGCATGTTATATTTACCTAATGAAAGACCATATATTGTTTCAGTTGTGCATGGAGGGATACCAATGGAGTACGCCATTTAGTGTGGACAATGAAGGTGAAATGCGCATTAGCTTGAAAAGCAATATAGGAGATGGTCTAATGCAATTAAGAGTGCTAGTAAGAAGTGGTGCCAAGAGGTCACGCTCTGAAGTTATATTTCGTCCAAATTCATTATCAAGTCCTTACAGGTTCTTGTTCTCCCAGTTCCCTTAAAAACTATCACAATGTTTCCTTCCAATTTTTTGTTTTACTATCTTGACATTAGATATGAAAAGAAAAGAGGAACATCCCATACTTTTTTAATTGAAGCTTGTGGTGTTATTCTTTCTGGAAAAATGCACATGCCTGCATCAAATTTTTTTCATTAGCAATGCCCTCCCCACGGGGAGGAAAAGCTATCACCATTCTGGATTTAACTCATCTGAATGTTTCCCCGTTAACCCTCTAAGAAGAGATGCAATATCGGACTCCTTAATTTGTAACATGATATACTCCCATTCATTTGGAAAATTGACGAAAACCTTGGTGAGTGTCTAATCATGAAAGTCAATAACTACAGAATGTTTAAATCTGACAAGTTTAGTGGAAAAAATATTATTTGATATTGATTCAACTATTTACAAGGTTTTACAGAGCTATATATAACAGTACCACTACATAGAGTAATAAATGATAATTTAACCTCAAACTACCAACTACTACCCACTATAAGTATAATATTTACATGTTTTAACGAAATCCTGAAGAGTGATAGTTGAGCGAGGATGTTTTCTGGTTTGCCAAGTTAAGGGTACTGTTGTTATCAATGACCATTCCTTTCATTTGTCTTGTTGGATATTCTGTGACTACTGGAGACAAGGTTCCCTGAATCTTGTGGTTTAGTGACCAGATTTCACAGTATCAATTCAACGTTGGTTATTTCCATTCTTGTTTCTTGATTTGATTTCATCTTAAATGTGCATCATTTATTTATTTTGTGAAGTTCCAGTGGCTGGGCTGTAGACATGGCTCTATTTAAATCTCACCTGTCATTTGAATGAAATTGGAGAAGAATTCAGACAATTGCTTCTGTTTTCCTTCAAGACTTATTTGTTAACTCATACAAATTGAAGTGTTAGACTCAACTTTTAACAATGGAAGAAGTTGATTTTCTGTTTCCCAATTACTTCTTCTAAATGTTACCTTAATGATCTTTATTTTGTAAACATCTGTCATCTATCTTATTCTTACCATTTATAAATGTTCTTAGACTATATACTTTGTAAGTTAATTTACTTTTGACCCCCAGGATTGAGAATCATTCAATGTTCTTACCTATTCACTTCCGTCAAGTTGATGGTACCAGTGATTCTTGGCAGCTGCTTCTTCCAAATGCTGCTGCTTCATTTCTATGGGAAGACGTTGGGAGAAGACGTTTGTTGGAACTCTTAGTAGATGGATCTGACCCACTGAAATCACTGAAATACGATATTGATCAAATTTCTGATCAGCAGCCCATTCATGTAACTGATGAATCGAACAAAGCATTGTGTGTAACTATTGTAAAGGAAGAGAAAATCAATGTTGTCAAGATCAGTGATTGGACGCCAGAAACTGAGCCTACAGGAGTTCTGAGTAGAAAGTCTTCATCACCAACGTCTCAGATCTATAAAAGTGATTCTCAAAAGCAACAACCATTGCCTGCTGCAGATTGTGAATGCCACATTTTTTTGAGATTGCTGAGCTTGGAATATCTGTTATTGATCATACACCTGAGGAAATATTATACCTGTCTATTCAGAATCTTGTTCTGGCTTATTCAACTGGTTTGGGCTCTGGAATCAATAGGTAGGATTTTGCATTTAGTTGACTATTGTAATTGTACATCTTAGAAGTTGATTATGTCTTGTATGGGATATCTGGTGAAAATATTGTTCAAGCCCACTCATCAGTTAAAATGACTTGGCCTCTTGTTTTGGAATTTTAGCTAAGTATTATTCCTCTTTTTTTATGGTTGTACACGGTCATTCACTAATGAAAAATACAATTTGTGTTGTTCTGTGTTTCAGGTTTAAACTCAGAATGCGTGGGTTACAGGTGGACAACCAATTGCCATTAACCCCAATGCCTGTTCTCTTCCGTCCACAAAGAGTAGTGGCAGAAACTGACTATATCCTAAAATTCTCCATGACAATGCAGTCAAATGGATCGCTGGATCTCTGTGTCTATCCATATATTGGTCTTCATGTGAGTAACCTTAACACTGTTAAATTTTACTTTGTAAAAAACATGTCAATATTTTGTTTATGAATGATGAGATTCTGATTTGTTTCATATCATGCTTATCTTTTGACTGGTTCCTTATAAGCAGAGCCCAGAGAATTCGGCTTCCTTTTTGATAAACATTCATGAACCTGTTATTTGGCGCCTTCACGAAATGATACAGCAGGTGAAGCTCAGTAGGTTGTATGATTCTCAAACAACTGCTGCTTCAGTTGATCCAATCATTCAAATAGGGTAGGCAAGAATTTTATTTTCTTTGGGACTTGTATGGTTGTGTTGATCTCCTTGAAATTTTACATGATAGAAATTGGAATTACAGTGTCCTCAATATCTCCGAAGTTCGGTTGAAGGTGTCTATGGCTATGTCGCCCAGTCAAAGGCCAAGGGGTGTGCTTGGGTTCTGGGCGTCCTTAATGACTGCATTGGGGAACACAGAAAATATGCCTGTAAGCATGTAATTTCTTGCCTGTAAGTTTCGATGATTTGAAGAATTATCATAAAAAAATTTCTTCTTTCTGAATTGTGGTTTCACTACAAGGAACTCTTTTCTTATTTTCTAAACTTTTCTAAGTTCTTAATACCACTAATTGAACATTGTCCAATATTTCCGTGACTAACAGCTTGTTTGGTCAAAATACAATAGGAAAATATCAAAATAAATTCAATATTTTATTTCCCTTATCTGCAATTTAGCATCTGACATACGCACTTAGAAATGCTGAGGATTCCCAGAAAACCCATCTTGGGATGCTATGCTTTTTTCTTTTTTAATTCAGTCTTAGATCTGAGGGAGAGAATAATAAGATAGTGCTAATCCAAACAAATTTACTCCTTAATCAGGTCAGGATTAATCCAAGGTTTCACGAGAATGTGTGCATGAGGCAGAGTTCTATGATTAGCATGGCTATTTCAAATATCCGGAAGGATCTTCTAGGCCAACCACTTCAGCTGCTGTCAGGTGTTGATATATTGGGTAATGCAAGTAGTGCACTTGGACATATGAGTAAAGGTGTGGCTGCACTATCAATGGACAAGAAGTTTATTCAAAGTCGGCAGAGACAGGTTTGTTTAAAGATTGACCTCGTTACTCTACAGTAATGTTTCCTGGATTTTGTCATTAATATAATAGATATCATTATTCCTAGAACCCTAATGTTTAAATAAAGACACTACACCTTTAAGCTAGCTCCCTTTCTTTTCAAATGCATTTTCAGTGTCAGTGTGGGAAAATCCCATGTGTATGACTGCTGTAACCATTGCAGCTATTGAGTAATCCCTATCTTTAGGAATTGGCTTGCTGTAATCTTCTGACTTTAGGCATTAGTTATTGTAACTTGCTAGGTATTAGTTTTTTTTTTTTTCTTTATTTCATAGTTTCCTAGTATAGCTGCATTTTGCTGTATATACCAGGGCAGTACACTTATTTACCAGTAGAATACAATACACTTTTTGTCAGGCGGAAACAGTGCAGGGCTGTTGAACATTTTGATAAACCAGCAATTTTTTTCCATGGTAGTTGCTTTTTAATTATAGTGATCCTGCCCCATAAAACCCCTTTAAGTGGAAATAGACAATGATGGATATTAGAATCTATTTTCAATGCATGAGCGTGCTTGTGCGCGTGCGATTGTATGTGCACTCACTTGTGTGTGTTTGGATTAGTACATTTTGGATTCAAAATCTTTGATTTCATGTATTTCAAATTCATACACACAAGTAAATCTAAATCTATAAATTTAAAGAGCTTAAACAAGAGATTTGGCCCAAATTCAAATTTATATGTATCAAAACATACATCCATGTTTTTGGAGGGGTGTGGGGGGCTAATATATCCAATTTGAACCCAGATAATTACATGAATTATGAATAAGATAGAGTCAAATCCCTCTGCTCGAAAGGTGGTTGATGAATGTCCTGTTAAAGAATATTATTAAGTAAACTGATTGACTAAAAAGATTGCCTACCATATCAAGAAAAGGTCTTAGAATGGTTCTTTTAATCTAAAAAGTTAACACTTCACCTCATGTTGAAGGGAGCCGAGTGGGGCTACTCACAACTGCCAAAGTGAAAAATTTACTTTAGCCACTAATCGTAGAAATTTTTTTTAGCTTCAGCTCAGGTGTGGTTCATAGAGTTATAGCCTAAATTGGTTCATATGATTTGCTTGCCATAGCCAGTGGTGACTTCTTTTACTACTGATTTTTTTTTTTTTTTGTTTATTGCATGTTGTACTCTGATAGGATGTTGATACATATATTCCATTTTGACAGGAAACCAAAGGTGTGGAGGACTTCCGTGATGTTATCAGAGAGGGAGGTGGAGCATTCGCTAAAGGTTTATTCAGAGGCGTAACAGGCATATTAACAAAGCCTCTAGAAGGAGCAAAAAGTTCTGGCGTTGAAGGTTTTGTTCAAGGCGTTGGGAAGGGAATTATTGGTGCAGCTGCACAACCAGTGAGTGGAGTTTTGGATCTTCTGTCAAAAACAACTGAAGGTGCCAATGCTATGAGAATGAAAATTGCAGCAGCTATCACATCTGATGAACAGCTTCTCCGGAGAAGACTGCCTCGGGTAATAAGTGGTGATAATTTGCTTCAACTATATGATGAATACAAAGCTCAAGGACAGGTACCTGTCGCTCAATTTGCAGTAGCTTGCAGACCTAGAGTGCTTTTATTATGTAGACATGAATTTTCAGTTATTGACATGCCATGGGTATATGTTGTAACCAAGTCAAGATGTCAATTGAATCCTGACAATTGTTTGAATTCAACTTGATGATCGTACTCTTATTCCTGACAAAAGGAGTGTTTTAATTGCGTATATCACTTGCAAAATATATGAATTTTTTTCATTATTGTTAAGTAAACAGGCTGAAAGTTTTGGTTCTGTCAGATTATGTCATTGAGGATCGAGCTGAAGACTAGAACTTCTTCAGTTGTTTCGAGAATCCAGTTCTGCCCCTCTTTTGCCTGGTTTACTGGTCATTGCTGATGTTGGTTGAGACTGCAGAACAGAAAATCAACCATTGCATTTGTATCAGCTTTTGAAATTCATATCCACGCACTTTTAATCACGTTGTAACTTTATTTTCCCCTCGGAAGTGAAGAGACCCAGTTTTATTGGGCCAAGGCCCATGAAGGTGTATAACTGAAAGAATAAGGAGAGTATGAGAGAAAGGAGGGACTGGTATGAATTCCAACGGTGAGTTCCTAGCCTAGCCACCTCAGTGCATGGAACGTGAGGGTGTGTGGTTAGAGAAAGTTGTTGGTAGTATAGGGAGTAGAATTGAGAAGGCAACAAGAAAATTAGTAGACTTTTGTGAAGAGTTTTTAGGCTCCAAATGCTGAGGAATATATTTTCTTTCTTCTTTCTATCATGGCACTGGTTTTTCATCTCTCTTTCCAGACAATTTTGTGTCAGAAGTGTCCATCACAAGTTTACTAATTTTATCACATTCACCATAATTAGTCGACCATAACTTCCTTACTTGACCACCTGTTACTGGATTCCAGAACTTATATGTCAAGCAGCCAGTTAGTGAATTTGCATGCGTTGGATGGTCTTTCTAATGAAACTTGTTTCAGACTCTTTTTTTCTTTTCTTTTTTTTCTTTTTTTGGTGTAATTGCATTAATTCAATTATCTTTTGCTTACCTAATTTAATTTCTTCTTCTGGACTCTTGCATTTTTTGCATTCTTTTTAGAGTGATTCGTTTTATAGATGATGACAACCGTCATATTTTTGTTTTCAAGGTCATATTGCAGCTTGCAGAATCAGGTTCATTTTTTGGTCAGGTTGATCTTTTCAAAGTTCGTGGGAAGTTTGCATTATCAGATGCCTATGAAGACCACTTTCTGCTTCCGAAAGGGAAAATCCTTATGGTCACTCATAGGAGAGTCATACTTTTGCAAGTAAGTACTCTTAATTGAGAATAACGGATAATGATCCATATTCTCCAGCGTGCACATACTAAGAAATTTTTTTGTCAATATCAGCAACCTTCCAATATTATTGCTCAGAGGAAGTTCAGCCCTGCAAAGGATCCTTGTTCAATATTGTGGGATGTACTCTGGGATGACCTTGGAACAATGAAATTGACAAATGGGAAAAAAGACAGCCCAAAAGCTCCCCCTTCACGGCTCATTTTATATTTGAATTCTAGATCATTGGATTCAAAAGAAAATATTCGCATTATAAAATGTAATCCTGAATCGAAGCAAGCTCTTGAAGTTTATCTTGCAATCGAACATGCAATGAACACTTACGGGCGAAATGCATCAAAGGTACCGTCTTGTATTTTGCCTTTATATTCATTTGTACAATTTCTAGTTATTACACACACAAACTGAATTTATTTACAACTCACCGTGTCATGCATCTTTCAGTGAAGCTGGAGATTTCCCTGCTGAATCTCTTCAAAAGCATAGTTTGAATCTATTAATTCTAGTTTGGCCCAAAAAAAAAAAAAAGAATCGATTAATTCTAGTTTCTGCATGGTAAATTCAATTTAAAATACGTAGTCTTTGCTCTGTGCTGCTCCTGTTCTTCATTCTTTTACTTTTTTAAATAATTGTTTAATGGTGGATTCTTTGGTTCACAATAAAGAATCAAGTGCATCAGTTCAATCTAACCAGTAACATTTTCTCACAAATCTATGACTTGTTGGCAACGTTATACTGGTGGTGGTTTTGTAATGTGCTGGTAATACTTCACTAATGTATTGATCCCTAACAACTAATGGTGACAATATGTCATTACCAGCACCATAAGTAGAGAAGATGTAACACATTACTATTTACACCGGTGCACTGTAAAGAACGCCTTGTTAATATATATTCGAGTCTGTGTGGTTGTGGCCCAACTCTGTGATAAATTCCTTTTTGCAGGGAATGCTGAAGAAAATAGTGGCAAAGCCATATTCACCAAGTGCTGACAGCTCCAGTGGTGATTTTGTACCTAAAGAAGGGGTTTACCCCATGCCCCCCCAAATGATGCATGGATCAGTTCCCCTTGCTTCAACTTTTGGAAGCTGTACTAAGCAGTATGAGTGAGTGTGCATTGGACATCATCAAATGCCATAATCAAGAATTGCTTCATATGATCCTTAATTTAGGCCTACTTGCCTCCAGTCCGAAAGGTACTATTGTGCCTTACTTTTCTCACAATTTCTTACTCCTTCGTATTTCTGTTTATCTTAGGGCCAAGGAAACCAGGTAGTAGAAACTTGAACAAATTGTGATTTAACCTGCCGCCATTTTTTTTTTTTTTGGCATTTTTGCTATGGCACGCTCCCTAATGTTTTCTTAGGTAAAATTGTTTACAGAATCTCTGCTCTAAAAATTATGAAATATACGAAGTTGTATGCATCTATGTTTTAGTGTTGAAATGGCTCCAAAAGAGGGTGGGGGGCGAATGTTCTCATGTTGATTCTTAGGCATAGGGATTGTACATTTTTTTCTCGACACCTTTGGAGATGCATGACACGATATTGTGATGTGACGTGTAACTATTATCTATCATTGTTCTCACACACATTTTTTAGTCATCAACCATTTGTAAGTGTCTAACGTGTTCATACAATTCTGATATAATGTAAGTAGAAAAATACTTTCTAGAAAGGAAATGAGAAATGCATCTATCTCATTTTCTTTCTAAGTACATTTTCTGTTTCTTTTTTCAGAAAATACTTTTCTTTATACAAAACATTGCCTGATAGTATCTTGAATTTCTAGATTCATGTTACTGATTAGTAATTAATCACAGGTCGGGCTGAGCAAACTAGTTTGAACTTGCTAATGGGCATATTTGATGTCCTGAGACGTGCCTTCAAGTGGCGGTTTCTTGCTAGGACACCCAACCTCGAGACCTTTCAATTCCATGGGTCCGGTGTCCCCTCATTTTTCCCGCCACTTCGCTTGAGATTTGACTCTCTAGGCATTCTTTTTATGTCCCTTCATTATTCGTGTGTGTGTATATGTAGTGAGCAAAATCGTTTCACTTTGTCCATATACAGTATCATATCACAGCGAGGAATATAATTGTTCTCTATTGATTTTTATTATTGATATTATAAAGAAAGGCGAAGTTATACTCGAGTTCTGTTTCAGGCCAAAAAAAAAAAAATACTCGACTTCTGTATATTGTTATTGTAGTAACGATTTAAACGGTACCCAGAAGAAGGAAGTTACTATTTTTATTTTATCTTTATTTGTATTTTAAAATGATTGTCATGATAAATCTGATGCAGAAGCTGATTTCATCTAATCCACACGCTCATGTAATTAGATAATTAGTTCTATGATAATAATAAATGAACGACAATTACATAAATAATTTTTTTACGTTTAGAATAATTCTTAATTAAATTTATTGTTGTTTTCATGGTTGGATATAAAGTTTTAGAGGTGACTGGTGAGATCGAAAAGGTTGACTTGGTTGAGGTAGTAAATAATTGGACGACGTAAGTGTGGTTAGTGCTTGTAGTGGAATCCATGCTTAATTACTCATGCAAAAGTTTAAGATAGTGTTAGTGATTAAAATGAGTCAGAATATTTAATGGGATTGTAGGACGAGTCCAACCTCCTCTCTTTATCATTTCTTTCTTCTTCCTTCACTTCTCAATTCTTAAATCATTTATATTAAATTTAAAAGATCATGATGTAATTATTTTAAAAACTGGTTGAAGAAAATAGTAAAAGAAAGTTAAGGACCTAACGGCCGAGAGATCAAAGATGGTGATTTAGAACTGTACTTGGGTTGTCTGGCTTAGGTCTGTTTTTCATTAGTTAAAGATCAATAAATCAAAAGTTTATTTGAGAAAAATAGGTTATTATAATAAAATTTGTCTCTAGATATATATTTTTAAAAGTTAGTTTAATAAATTAAAAGTACTTTTGAATACTCTTCTAGTTTAATTTATGAGAAAGAAAGAGTATTTGTTTTTAGTTTTATTTATAAGGTATTTTCATGATTATTATGTTTGTTTTACCACTATATCTCTATTAAATGTTAGAAATGTTATTAAATGTTAAATTATTTTAATTTTAAAATATGTATATTTAAATTATACTCATTCTAACTATCATGAGCCTAGTGTTGTCATTTATTGTCACAACTTCCTTACGTCAGGATTGAGTAATTTGCATGCTTGCTGTCTTGTCGTTTCTTAGGCTCCGTCTTCCAAAACAAATCATAATTCTTTGCCGCTCTATCACCATCATGGTAAGCTATTATCTTACCATAGAAAATTGACAGGGTAAAACTTTGAATGATACTTTGCCAACAAGAGATTGCAATCATCTTAGAGATAGGGAGATCTTGTATTAGTCTTTTATCCAATAAATGTGTCCCTTTCATGAGTTTGGATTTGTTGAACATAATGGCTCTAGAATTATTACAATTATCTATACTATCAAACAAATTATAATTTAATTAACCATCTACAATTTCACAGTTTGTATTATTTCACACATATGCATGGCTTAATCTTTAATAAAGTATGTATATTTAACAATAATAAAGTTGAAAACTTTAAATAGAGTTAATCATGTTTAAAATTTTCCTTGGGTCAAATGAAAATGTTAAAAATGGCTTATAAATAAGATTAAAAGAAGCATATTATTACTAAGAAAGACATTGATTTTTATGATTTGTAACTTCTACCATACAAATATAATATATTATAAATGTTTTAAAAAAATATGTGATAAAAATTTTAAATAACAAAATTTGATAGGTTAAAAAAATATGAAGTTTGATATATTAAACAGAAAATTATATAAATAATTCAATATATATTAATACTAAAGATTAACATGATTAATTGTTTAGTATATAATGCACAACTTAATCTTTAATTGAATGTACACACACTATCTAGGAATAGAATAGCCAGATAAAAAAGGATTAAAGTTCAAATTTTCTCCTGTACTATTTCCCCAATAACATTGAACACCATGTATTTTTAAGTAGGGTAAAATTTTTCTTAAATTATTTTTAAGGGAACAAAAATACCCTTATGTCAAATTGTCGTTAGCTGCAGATATTAAATCTAACTTGGCTTCTCATGTGTTCACGTTTGACATTTTGACCATCAAAGTTGGCATGTTCTTTGGAGAGAGCTGATTTGTTTATTTTTGGGCCTTTGGTTGCTCCTAAGATGCATGTTGTTGAAAATGATTGTTTCGTTGTTGAATTTTGTTAACTTTAACTTCTTTTTAGCACTTTATATATATGTGTGTATATAAAACTTGTTTTTAGCGAGCATTTTACAATAAATATAGAGTTTAAGTAGGTGAGCATTAGTGATATAGCATAGACAATGAGGAAAGCGAAAATGAATCATTAATAGATATATAAAATTGACCGAAGAAATTCAAGCTAAGTTCAAATCAGATAGACTTCACCTAAATACCTATATTTATTTTTTTTATTATTAATAAAATAATATAAAAAAATAAGAATATTATTTTTTAAATAAAAATTGAAATTAAAAAATAAAAATAATATTTACAATTTGAGTATTCTGATCAACCCTAGTAAGCGTGAAAGCTTGTGAAATTAAGACTGAGTTTGATTATATGAATTCTTTTTACAGTAAGATATTTTAAGCTCAACAGAATTAATCCAAATAAGCATGACTTTAAATTTCTGGCTTTACATTAAATATTTATAGGAGATAGTAACATATAGTTTATATTTGGCGATAAAATTTTCTCCCATTTTATTGCTTGAATGTGAGAGAGTATATAATTGAAGTAGGTGTTTTTTTTAATTATTATTTGACCAAATCTAAGCATGTCTCTGCAAAACTGAAGGACTCTAATTTAATAAGAAATTATTGTAAAGAGATAAATTCGGATAAGGAAATTCTCTCTCAAATTGTAGAATCTTATTATATTATTATTATTATTATTATTATTATTATTATTTTGGTGACAATTCCATCAGACAAATAACTGTCTCCCATCTCGTTTGAAT
>NW_026555335.1:7113047-7437323 GCF_029017545.1 Prosopis cineraria
TCACACTACCACTGTGCACAGACCTAACATTTCTGAGTCAAAAGTATAGAGACATCACCTTTAGTGTACAATGAGAGTAACAATTCTGAGTCACACCTTTACTGCAGTAGTTGTTGTTGTCCTTCAAGGTGTTCATTAGTGGTTATAAAATGGTGTCTTGGTTGCTTCATATAAACACACCGATCTTAACCTTTCAAGTAAACTGGTGAATACTAGAGAACAGAATCAACAATGTCAAGACAATCTATGATTAAGGATCTTCATGATGGAACAGATAGGTGGATCATTGTTGCTAAAGTCTTGAGGAAATGGAATGTGTATCAAAAATCTAACCCGACAGAGGTCTTTTACTTCACAATGGTGTTAGTTGATGAAGAGGTTAGTTCAACTTATATGTATCTATTTCTCCCTTAATACTCTTAATGGTACTAACCGTCAATGCTGTCATTTTTTTAAGGATCTAAGATCCAAGCAAGTATCCTGACCAAGAGCCTACTTGATCACTATCGCCAGACACCTGTAGAGGACCAAACATATTTCATAGCTAATTTTATGTTGTCAACTAACACTAACCAATTTAGAGCAACGACTCATCCATGTAAGATAACATTCTCTCAACAAACTTTTATGAGGGAAGAAGTGGCTGGAATCCCAAAAATGTGTTTCACATTCTTTCCTATTTCTGAGATAATTAAGCAAAAGGAGGATGAATCTATTGATCATCTTATTGGTGATCATATACTCTTCTTTATACTTTTATATTTGTATTATAGATTAATATTACGATTGTACGAGAAACAAATTTTTATTGTGTCAACAGATGTTATCGAATTTTTAAGAAACATGGGTTCACTAGAAGAGTATGGGAAAGACAATGAAACCAAACATAAGCTGAGGATGGTTCTATGTGATACTGAGTACATTCCTTACCATATACTAAATTTTCTTTTCTGTATTTAACACGTTTTAATTTTTAATTTGACTCGACATAAAATAAAATTGCAGGGACAATGACATTGAGGTTGTTTTGTTCGATGAGTGCTCCAATGATGCTTTTATGGGGCAACTGCATAATCTACAAACTCCAGTGGTCATTGTTATCCAGCTAGCTAGGATTGGTTTCTCTGAAGATGGTCCATATTATATGTTTTCTAATTTTTATTTAAAATTGTATCATTGATTTTTATACCACAAAGTCTGATTAACTCATGAGCCACACAATGAAACTGTGGGAGAAAGTAATTGAGCACAAGTTGAGATTGGAGACAAGTATTTTTGAGAATCAGTTTAGTTTTATACCAGGTAGATCAACTACAGAGGCGATTTATCTACTAAGGGGATTAATGGAAAAGTATCGTTGTAAAAATAAAGATTTACACATGATTTTTATTGATTTGGAAAAAGCTTATGACCGTATACCAAGAGAAGTGCTTTGGAAAGAGTTGGAAAAAAAGAGAGTACAGATTGCTTATATTAAAGCTATACAAGATATGTATGAGGGGGTAAAAACTAGTATAAGAACGTCTAGTGGTCAAACAAAGGATTTTCTATAAAGATTGGACTACATCAGGGATCATCATTGAGTCCTTATCTGTTCAACTTGATCTTAAATGTTTTGACGAAACATATTCAAGGGGAAATTCCCAAATGTATGCTCTTTGCAGATGATATAGTTCTTATAGCAGAGACAAGAGAAAAGGTTAATTGCAAACTTGAGTTATGGAGGAGGACATTGGAGTCGAAAGGTTTCCATCTGAGTAGAAGTAAGACGGAATATTTATATTATAAATTTGGTAAGAGACTATTCGACAATAATTTGAAAGTGAAATTGAAAATCAAATTATACCTCAAGTGGGAAAGTTTAGATATTTGGGAGCCATTATTCAAAATGATGGCGAAATCAATGGAGATATTTCACATAGGATTCAAGCGGGGTGGTTTAATTGGAGAAAAGCTAAAGGAGTTATTTGCAACCGTAAGGTGCCTAATAAACTTAAAGGAAAGTTTTATCACACTGCTATCAGACCGGTAATGTTATATAGTAGTGAATGCTAGGCTCTAGCGGGACAGCAAGAGCATAAAGTTGGAGTAGCAGAGATGAGAATGTTACGATGGATGTGCGGACATACACGTAAAGATAAAATTCGAAATGAACACGTACGCGAAAAAGTGAGGGTAGCACCTATTGAGGAAAAAATGATAGAAAATCGGTTGAGATGGTTTGGGCATGTACAAAGAAGACCAAGGGAGGCACCAGTGAGAAGAGTGGAACATATAACTTTGAGTCCGATTAAGAGGGGTAGAGGAAGGCCTAAGAGAACACTCTTGGAAGTTGTTGAACGCGATCTTTTAATTAATAATATTCCTAAAAGCTTGATAAATGATAGAGCACAATGGCGTCTTGCAATCCATGTAGCTGACCCCACCTAGTGGGATAAAGGCTTGTTGTTGTTGTTGTAAAGTTTGATTAACTTTTATTTGGATAGGTGCACCGTATGTGTGCAGCTCCTTCAATGCCACCAAGGTGTTATATAATCCAGCTATCAAAGAAGTCAAAGATATGATAGAAAGGTAAGTCAAAATATACCAAATTTTAGAGTTTTGTGGCTCTATTCCATTTCCTAACCAATGATAATAATGAATGACAGTGCAAAGGATCGTTCATCACCAATTATGAGTGCTGCATATCTAAACATGACACCGATTAGCACCCAACCATCTACATCAAGCATGATTCGAAATAATAGGAGAGTCAAGATTGCTCAGATTCAAGATCAGGAAGTTGTGAGTGTATTCTGAACTATGCTCTTCTGATTTTACTGGATTTTAAATTAATATTAAAATGTCATTTTCCTTTGATGATAGGACTCAAGTTTTTTGGTGCACTGTACCATCGTTAAGTTGGATACCTGTCATGGTTGGACGTATGATGGGTGTTCCAAGTGTGGATCAAAGCCAAGAAATCACAATGGAGGATTATTTTGCAGTATGTGTAAGAAAAAGCCAGAAGCAATAGAGGCTAAGTATAACTCTTTATAATATGAGTTTATAAAATTTATTGTAAGGATTGTCTGTCTATATTTAATATGCATTTGCTTATGTATCAAGATTAAAAATTCACAACATTGTGGAAGATGACACTGGAAAGGTGTCCGTAATTTTTTGGGACAAATTGGCTATACAATTGATCCAATTGACAACAACAAAGCTAAAAGTTATACTTCACAATGTAAGCAATCAAAAGGAAAACACATTTATGCTCTTCCTTATAAAATATGAAATATTAATTCAATAATTTAATCATTTATGATGTCTGTTATAGCTGGAACGTGAATATGATTTTCCTAATCAGTTAGACGCTTTGGTTGGAAGGAAAATGCTTATAAAATTGAAGGTTAATTCCTACAACAAAGAGTACCCAAATTCAAGCATAAGTGTGACACAATATACTGAATGTGGTGACCTTTTAGACCATTTGAATGAAGCTGTTGAGGAGGTAAAATATTTATTTATTTTGCTATAAAAAGTATTCTGGAGTAACATCAAAATTGTCAATCTATTTAGCTATGATCATTTTGTATGAGCATTATTATGCATATGTACCGGTATTAAAATTGCTGATAGACATGTGATGGAGTTTTGAAATAGTTTCATCGCAATAATAAATATCCTTATTATCCTTGCATATAATAGTAAATATTATATTGTATATATTGAAAGAGTGATAAGTAGTCAATGTTTCTAACATCGTGTAGGAGGGAGTTGACATTCAGGAAGCAGCAGATAAGGTTCAAACTCATATTTCATGTTCAGATTTATTTGATTATTGATAATTATTTTATGTCATAGGTGAATAATCTATTCTTATTAATAATTTTTTCTATATTATGCCAGGAGACTGATTTATCTATGCAGCATACACAACACAATTCAATCCCTGTGAATGAAAAGATACAATCCCTCACTCAACTAGCTCTACCTACTAATGATATTGTCCCTGAGATGTCAACGTCTGAGATGGTGACCCCACCACATATAGTACATGAAGGATATGGAAAGGGTAAAAGAAAGAATACTGTCAAGAGGAGTGGTGGTGTAGGTACTACTGCTAAGGCAACTGACTCAGGAAGTTCATCCATTACACTTGGCAAACCACTAAAAGCTATAAAGCAAGAGAAGTAGACTTCCATAATGAGCTTAGCTGAGAGGTGTCATTCCAGCTGGAATGGATGTGGAGTCTATTATATTTCTGTTTTTTTTCCTGTAGCTTTGTTTGAGAAATGCCTTTGTAGACCTTTAGAATTTCCTGCCACTATATGGTTTTGGATTTCGTTAGTTCTTATATGGCCTTTATAAGCCATACATTTCATTGTGTTTATTTTACTCATGACTGTTGTTGTGTGGTCTCCATAACCCTATAGACTTTTCTTGAAGTGATCAGGGTTGTGGTTGTCATGTTAGTTATGTTCTTTCTCTTTATTTCAATAATAAATCCTCTCAGTTTGTTTCACTGTTTCTTTATCATAGTTCAAATTCAAATTCAATTTTTTCTTAATTTAAATTCTATAAGAGGATCGTATAAAAGAAATTTATATAATATTATAAATAAAAATAAAGAAGGTTGCCAGATAAATGTAAGCTAAGTAGACTATGTAATCAAAGTCTCTCTATTAATATATAAAACTACCAAGACAAATAGTGTTTGAATCTTATCTGTTAACAAACAACTTTTAAAAAATTTGAGGGCATACCCACGAAATACTTCAACTTACCTACTTGTGTATTTTGCTAATGAAAGCTTATCTATTTAGTAGATAACTTGATATGCGATGCATTGAATTTGATAGCAACTTCAATGCACAAATGACTTGAATTCCCTTACATTACCAATAATAAATTCTTTTCTGATAAAATGAAACAATAATGTTAGAAATGACTTCCATGACTTATATACTTCAAGCCATGTAGTAAACTATTTCCAAGGTTAACAGACAGCATTAAACAATATATACTTAATGTAATCAAATTGCTGAATTTTTAATAATGACATGGATAGGTTTAGCAGATAACTTGATATGCCATGCATTGCTAATGCTTAAGACAAAAACTTCAATGCATAAAATGACTTGAATTCCCTTGTATTACCAATAATAAATTCTTTTATGATAAAATGAAACAGCAATAATGTCTACAGATTAAAATATAAAAATATGTTGTCAAGAATCTAATATCCACAATCATTGTTAAAAACAAATTGATTAGAGTAGTATGCAATAAAAAAATGATCCATACATTATTTGTTAATAATTTTAATGACTACACAAACTTTATCTTATTTGTAATAAAGGCAAATTATTAGTCTAGCTAGACAAATAGAACATATATTTAATAGCATATCCGAATAAGGTAAGGTGTTAAAGCATACTATTAAATTACCTTATCAGTTGTTGAGCAGTCATTTTCAACCTACTTAACCTACACTCTGTTTCATGAAATAGCCTGTAAAGTTTCTTCCTTTCCTGCTTTGACATTGACATATCTTACTTGCATGAATAAATGAAAGTTACATCTCAGTACTGTGAAATGGGTTTAATATTTCAGTATATAAGTTAGTTTCAGGCTCTGATATGCAACTACATGGCAATAGTTTAGCTTGACTGAAAAGAAAAATGATGGATAGATTGAGCAAACAAGTCACAGCCGAGCCAAATGAAAGCAACCATGCAGTCAGTTCAAAATCACAACATGTATATTCTGCTGTAGGTAATGAAATTGTATGATTAGTTGATTAAGAAGTTTGTTCATAGGTTTATCAGTATTATAATTAAGTCATAAAAACTTCTTCATCTACTTGTAATGTCAAAGAACAGCATGAACTGGGTAGATTTTGAAGAACAAAATCGCATGAGGAATCTACAAAGTATTACCCCACCTTCAAGCCAGAACTTTTTGTATAATTCACCAAATCAATCTATATTTATTCCCCTATCAACCAGTCAAGGTACTATAGTAAATACACTACCATCCACAGTATTATCAAATGAGGATACACATGTGGCTAAGCATCAACGCAGAAGAACTGCTTTGCAAGATATTACAAATGTTGCAACCAACCTATCTACCAAGTTCTATGGTAATGTAATCAAAGGTAAATCTTTGTAAATGTTAGATATTAAGAAAACCAATTACTAATCATTTGTACAATTTGTAGTTAATCATGATACAAGTTATTTATTATAACATGTACTGACCAATTGTAGAAGTGCAAGTGAATTGTGATGCCATTTCATTACCAAAGGATGTATTCAAGCGCAAGAGCAGAAGGTTTTGTGCAGTTGAGACAATAAACAACCCTACAGTTGTTGTGACAGAACCAAAGAAGAGAGGTCGACCTTCTAAGAAGCATGATGGATTACATCTATCCAAAAAATATTTTGATTTAAGAAATGGAGGTTAGTCATGTCATTTTTTAATTACAAAAATTATATATCCATTATCTAATTAGGATGAAGTGAAAACAGTCATCAGTACCTTTGTAGAATCTATTTCAACATATTCAGGAAGCCTTAATTTAGTAAGTCATAAATAAAAGATGAATCTAATTAAAGGTGCAGTAAATAAATTATTAAGTCATGATATATATTTTATAGAAACCAATATAATTGAACGTACTATGCTGAATATTAATATACATAATAAGTTTAATATAAAAAAAGGCTGTTGAATAAGCACTACTACAAATGTTGTTTGTTATAGAGTTGTAATTAAATTAATATTTTTGATGAATTCGAAGAATTTTTAATTTAAATGTTAAAGTACTATGTTCTTTAATTTCAAATGTTGTTTAATTTCAAGTTGATGTAGTTTAGGTTTTATGGGTACTCTACAGAGGTATTAATGTTAAATATGCATTACTAAAAATGTTGTTTGTTATAGAGTAAAAGTTAAATTAATATTTTAGATGAATTTGGTCATACCATAATAGAGTACCTGTAGCTATGCTGAGACTCAATTACATGTTACAGGTGGTGAATTCTTAAGTGAGAGTTCTAATTTAAACAACGAACTGGAAGAAGTGACTGCAGGTATCATCACACTTTAAGAAGTAATTTTGTTACTATTCTTTCATTGCACTCTATTAATATTAGTTTTTGTTGCAGATCCACAAATATATTACAAAGACATCGACTTCTCTTTTAATTGTATGGAGGATGAAGAGTATGAACTTAGTAATGAGGGAGATCAAATTAATAGAGGTCAAAGTTTAATGAATTCCATCTTTTTCATTGATATAACAATTAGTTGATGTGTGATTTCAATAAATTTCATCTTTTTTTGCAGATGAGTATGATAAGTTTGGAATTAGTAGTAAAAATGATAATGAGGTTGGGAGTGGTATAATTGGTACTCACTCCTTCCTATTGATACTTTTAACTTAAAACATTTTACATTGTCGGTAAAGTGTTCATGACTAATTTCAAGATTTTCCTTTTTTTTATTGGTAGAATATATAGATGAAGGTGATCCTTTAGAAACCTGTAGTTTTTGCGGAGCTCAACTATGGTTCAATGAAAGAGTTAAAAGAGATGCCTTACGAAGGAATTCAATATTTTCTATTTGTTGTCAAAAAGGTAAGGTAGTTTTACCATCTACACATTCACCGCCACCACTATTCCAGAGATTGTTCTTTGACAAGAAATCACAAGAGTCAAAGAATTTCCATGCAAATATTAGACAATACAATAATATGTTTTCATTTACATCAATGGGAGGGAAAATAAACCATTCCATGAACTCTGGTGGTGGTCCCTATTCGTTTGTATTGTCTGGATTAAATTATCATATGATAGGAAGTTTATTGCCGCCTGAAGGAGCTAAACCATTTTTCTCACAACTCTACATATATGACACTGAGAATGAAGTTTCTAATCGAATCAATGCTGTGAGGTATGTGTTTAAAAATATATCTTTCAATAATTTCTACTTATCTTAATGTATATTAATAGACTTTTCATTGTTTAAATACAGCAAGCATAAAAAAGATATCAATATTGATCCAACAATAGTTAAGCAAATTAAAGATGTCTTGGACGAGGTTAACCCATTTGTGAAACAATATCGAGTGGTCTCTTCATTGATAAAGAATCGTATATTTAATCAATTGAAGTTGCGCTTGATTAGCACAAGGGAACATGATGGTCGTACTTATAATCTTCCATCAGCTTCTGAAGTTGCAGCATTAGTTGTTGGTGATATTGATATGTCATTCAGTAGAAGAGATATTATAGTAGAGGAATTATCAGGAACACCTCAACGCATCAATGAATTACATGTGTCTTACATTCCTTTTCAATATCCTATATTGTTTCCTCTTAGCGAGGATGGTTATAGAGATGACATTGATCATCGTGAGGAAACTATTATTTCAACCAAGGAAAAGAAAAGGGTTAGCATAAGGGAATACTTTGCCTATAGACTAATGGCACGTGGAAATGAGTTATCCCCATTACTTCATGCACGTAGATTGTTACAACAATTCATCATTGATGGGTATACAATGATTGAATCACAAAGACTACTATGGGTAAAGACTCATCAAAAAGAGCTTAGGGTTGATTTATATTAAGGGTTGACTGATGCACTAATTAGCGAAGAACGAAACGCAAATTCTACTGGAAAATGAATCATTTTGCCTTCATCTTTCACTGGTGGGGCAAGATATATGATTCAAAATTATCAAGATGCAATTGCTATTTGTCAATGGGCAGGATATCCAGATCTTTTCATCACTTTCACTTGCAACCCTGCATGGCCTGAGATAACTAGATTTTGTCAGCAAAATTCATTATCTCCTTCTGATCGGCCAGACATTCTATCTAGAATTTTCAAATTAAAATTACAGTCATTGATGAAGACTATCAAGTAGAAGAAAATATTTGGAACAATCCGTGCAGGTTAGTATAGTAATTTTAATTAAAGTTTTAGAATACATGTTTTCTTAATTATAATTCTTATATTTTGTGTTATTTATTACCTCCTAACTAATCATAATAATACTAATTGTTTTTCTTTGTTTGTATAGAAGTATATACTATTAAGTTCCAAAAGAGAGGTCTTCCACATGCACATATTCGTTTATTCCTTAATCCTCAAGACAAAATTAAAGATCCAGATCATGTGGACAAGTTCATCTCTGCTGAGATTCCTGATAAAGAATCCTCACTATTGTTACATGACTTGGTAAAAAGATTTATGATTCATGGTCCATGTGGTAAAAGTAACCCTAAATCTACATGCATGAAAGATCAAAAGTGTAGTAAATATTTTCCCAAGAAATTCAATGAGGAAACAACCATTGATGATGATGGATATCTTACTTATAAAAGAAGAGATAATGGAAAGGTTATTGAAATCAAGGGTATTCCTTTGGATAATAGATATGTTGTGCCATATAATCCTTTACTATTATCCATGTTCCAAGCTCATATCAATGTTGAGAAGTGCAATCAATCTACTGTAATTAAGTACTTATTTAAATACATTAGCAAAGGTGATGATAGGGTAGTAGCTACAATTTATGACAACAATGATGAGATTCAACAGTATTATAATTGTAGATATGTTTCTACATATGAGGGATCATGGCATATATTTGAATTTGACATTCATCATAGATATCCTTCTGTTGAAAGATTAAGCTATCATCTTCCAAAACAACAATTTGTGATATATTGTAATACTGATGATGTAGCTGATTTGCTAGACAAACCAAGGGTTTGTGAGTCACAATTCCTTGCTTGGTTCAAAATAAATAGATCTAATGATGATTTTGCCAAAACATTAACATATTCTAAATTCCCACAATATTATGTTTATCAAAGGGATAAACGAACTTGGAAGCGAAGGAAGAAAGGATTTGCAGTTGGTAGGATTACTCATGCATCTCCAACATCTGGAGAACTTTACTTCCTTAGAATCCTATTAACAAAGGTAAGAGGACCTTCTTCATTTGATGATATCAAAACTGTTGAGGATATTATACACCCAACATTTAAAGAGGCTTGCTTTGTACTTGGATTATTGGATGATGATCAAGAATATATTAATGCAATAAGAGAAGCTTCCATATGGGCATCAGGAATATCACTTTGAAAGTTATTTGTTAGTATGTTACTTTGTTGTTGCCTAAGTCGTCCCGAATTTGTTTGGAAGAACACCTTAACTCTACTATCTGAAGATCTGTTGTTTGTCCCTCATCATGATCCAACCTTATCAGGTAATTTTAAATTAAGAGTTATTTTTTTCATCCTTGCTTTGAAATATAAGCAATATAAAGTAGTAGAAATCTTATTAAAGTTATTCTTGTATAGGGTTTCAAGTATCAATGTTTGATAAGGAACAAGTTGCACTTCAACAAATTGATGCTTTGCTTAAAAAGAATGGTAAAACGCTTCATGATTTTCCATCTCTTCCATTGCCTGAGTCTACATCAATAATTGACTTGACAAATCACCTCATACTACAAGAACTAAATTATGATCGACATGCGTTGCAACTACAAGCGGATACTCTCATCAAGGCCCTTAATACAGAGCAAAGGAATATATTTGACCATGTCATCTCTTCATTGTCTTCAACATCAGGTGGATTCTTCTTTATTTATGGATATGTAGGCACTAGGAAAACATTCTTATGGAATGCATTATCTTCATCACTTCATGCTAAAGGAGATATAGTATTGACTATCGCATCTAGTGGTATTGCTACAACATTATTACCTTCAGGAAGGACAGCACACTCAAGGTTTGCAATTCCTATCCAAATTACTGAATCTTCAGTCTGTAACATAAAACATAATTCTCCATTATCACATTTAATACAATGCACTAAACTCATAATATGGGATAAAGCTCCAATGGTTCAATGTTATTTCATAGAAGCATTTGATCGAACACTTAAAGATATAATGCATTGTAATAATCCTTTTAGTGGAAAGTGTGTTATAATGGATGGTGATTTTCGCCAAATATTTCCTGTCCTACCAAAGGGGGCAAGAGCAACTATTGTAAATGCATGCATTAGCTCTTCACATTTATGGGATCATTGCACAATATTCCGATTAACAAAGAATATGCGACTGTGTTCTTCATCTTCAAACAATGATACCCAAAAGTTGGCATCATTTTCACAATGGTTGTTGGATGTTAGTGATGGAAATTTAGGGGAACCACATGATGATACAACTAAGATAGAAATTCCTCCTGATTTGTTAATCTCCAATTACAAAGATCCCATGGAAGCAATTGTTCCATCCTCTTATCCGAACCTATTAGAAAATTTATCAAATTCAAAATATTTCAATGACAGAGCAATTCTTGCCCCTACCATTGAGAGTGTAAATGAAATTAATGATTACATGTGTTCATTGCTCCCTGGTGAATCAGTTGAGTATTTAAGTTGTGACTCCATTTGTAAGTCCACCCGTGACAGTGATTGCTTTGAAGATTTGTATACTATTGAATTCTTGAATACAATTAATAGCTCTGGATTGCCTCCTCATAGACTTAAATTGAAGGTTGGAACACTGGTTATGTTGCTGAGAAATATTGACCAAGCATTAGGTTTATGTAATGGGACTCGATTACGAATTACTCATATGGGGAAGAGTGTAATTGAAGGCATCACACTAAATGGATCAAATCCAAATCAAAAGGTTTTGATCCATAGAATGGATATGAATCCTTCGGAGAATAGATGGCCATTCCGCATGCAGCGAAGACAATTCCAATAAGTCTTTCATTTGCAATGACTATTAATAAAAGTCAAGGCCAATCTTTGAGACATGTTGGATTATATCTATCGAAGCCTGTTTTTACACATGGGCAACTATATGTAGCATTATCAAGAGTGAGAAGTATGGACGGGCTTAAAATTCTTGTGCAAGATAATGACAACATTAGGAAGAGCATAACTACCAATGTTGTATACAAGGAGATATTTAGGAATTTGATGTAATTTTTTGCTAACCTAATGGAATTGTTACTGTAAAATATATTTGGTTGATTCAATGGTCTATTGATTTAATTACTAATACATGTATTTAGAATTTATAGTTTTTAAGCTTCCCGCACGGGGAGTGAACGCTAGTTTATATAATGTACATATCCAACCAATCTATTCCTATGACAATGTGTTGGTCTAACAAGCTGGACCCAAGCCAATAATTCTTGTCATCACACAACAAGGGATTAATAACCCAGAGAGGGATGAATCCTAGAGACAAATTATAAAAAGCCACAATCATCAATCAATTTTTTCTATATATAATCTATTAATCATTAATTAATCTTTTTTTTAACTGCTGCATTCATATGCAGAGAGCTCTCCTACAGTGGCAGGCTCGCCTTCTCTTAAGCAATTAAGTGGAGGTATGGTCAGAGTCTCTTGAGTCCCATACGCATTCCAGCAAAACGGGTCGTCCAGAAGCTGCCCTTCGTACGGCAACAGCTCAACCTCCGCCATTGTTATGTTGGTGCATGCGATGGTGTCGCTGCAAGCGAAGTGGATCGGAGGGGTACGCACGTCGTACGTGCCCTTTATGCTTCTGTACGACACTTCGTTTACGTGCACCGCCGACGTCTGGTTCCGGCATTCCTTGGACAGGCAGTAGTATTGATCTATGATGATGCAGTTTAGGACGTTGTCCATTTGAATGTTCTCGAACCTCAGCCCAGTCACCGAGCCCATCCCTCCCTGCCACGTCTTGATTCGAAGCCCATTGTCTGACTCCCTTATGACGGAGTTTCGAACTGTTAGGTTCGTCACACATGCCTGCGAATTGTGCACTCCCAGGCTTCCGATACTGCACATAATAATAATAAAACATGGTTATGTACCAGAGACAGATTCTATAACCTCTTAGTTTGCATTTTGCTCCTTTCATGCCTATATAATAGAACACGAAACAACTGAAGGAAAAAAAGGAGTCATGGGGATGTGTCTTTTTAGGTTTGGTTTTGTCTGTCTGTTCTGGTTCTTTATTTCTGATTGCTCTAACGTCCTACAAAATTAAAGATGCTGCCTGATATGATATGATATGGACCATTCCAACTGTTGAAGTGATTGGTCGTCACAGGTAGAGGAAAGAAAAGTAACACTCGTCTTTAAACATTGATCATAGTCTTTACACAAATTGAAAGTAACTTTCACTTTCATTTTCATGAGGCCCGCACTGGGAAGCTCACATGTAGGGTAAAGTTTATAAATCCTACTTATCTTGACATGGGATTCATGACAAATTTATTGTTGTCATTCATCTTCTTCCTTTGAAAATTAATATTTGCTTGAATTTGACAGTAATCATTAAGAAACAGGATTTGTTTTTTCTTGGGTATGTGCTTTGATATGTTTAAAGTTAAAATTAAGATTTCACTCTCTTGTGGATAAAAAGAGGGAATTAGAGGTACCTAATCCCGTGGCTAGGACCACAAGTGACACCCTCTATATTCACATTTGAGCACCCAGGTCCAATTGAAATGCAATCATCACCTGCCAAGTCATCATATTTTTTTAAACCGCACGTCCGAATATGAACAGAAACACGGGACTAAACAGGCAAATGTGGTGATTGAAACTTTGTTGTTTTGTGTGTACCGTTGCTAATCATGGAGTTGGATATTTGCACTGTGTTGCAGTTCTCTATGTGGATTCCGTCGGTGTTGGGGCTGAGCTTAGGCGAAGAGATTGACAGCTTATCAATCACAACTCCTTGGCAGCCATCGAACTTCATGTGGAACTGAGGGCTGTTTTGAATTCTTAGACCAGTCACCGCCAAGTTCGAGCTCATGAAGAACCTTATCATCTATGAAAAGTCCAAAAACAAAAAGAAAAGAACAAATCAGAAACTTTGCTGAGAAAAGGCTCATAATCAATGATTCAGCTGAGAAGTTTACTCACTGTTGGGCTCTGACATGGTCCTGGCAGCGTTTTCCCATTGGGACCCTGAAAGTTCCATTTTTTTTTTTTTAAGTAGAGTTTCAATTTCATTTCAACATCAATTGAATACAGAATTCATCGGGAAGGGCACGGATTACACGTTTCAAGAAATTAAATTGTGCCCACCATAAATACTAAAGGAGGGATCAATGCGTTACTGATATGATAAAATGATGAGATTACCCTGTGAGGTTTGCAAGGAAGCTCCCACCACTGTTGTCCATTGCCTTCTATAATTCCAGTCCCACTGAAAGTCATTTGATCAAGCTTGTAAAACACAAGCCATTGGTTGCGACTATCCTTTTCTGGCCATGAATCTGGTCCCTCTGGAGGCATAAGCACTCCATCCACCTGTTCACATTTCGCACATTAGTCTTCTTCTTATCAAAGTTTCCAGACAAATGATGTTTTGAGGAGATGAAGTGTTCAATTGAAGTTACAAAACTTACTTGAAACACAAGTCCAGGCTGACAGGGACCTGAAAAGATAGTGGAAGTGATTTTGAAACGGTGATTTTCAGGAGCTAGAACCACCCCTGAATCTACTGCACAGGCTGCTTTCCACGCTGCCATGAACGCGGCGGTGTCATCGGCGGCGCCATCTCCGACAGCCCCGAAGGATGTTACGTCGAAAACAGAGCCAGAAGCGGAATGCCCTGGATTATCTGGATGTGGTTTAGAAGGAACACTAGGAGACTTGGAAGGAGGTGAAAAATTATGAACAGGGCTTTTCTGCTTCTTTGGGTGGTGGTGGTGGTATCTTCCTTCTGCATTTCTCCAATTTTGTGTGAACAGAATCATAGTAATGCAGAGCAAAAGAAATGCGCGAACGAGGTCCATGAAGAGGAGATATACTCTGTAAATTTGAAGTGTGAGAGAAAAATGGTGAAAACTAAACAAGGAGGAAGAATAATGACGATGGACCTATTATGGTCTAACTAGCAAGTTTCATTTCATCCTGAAGCAGAGGTTCGTATTTATGATTCAAGACTTAGAGATGGGCTCAAGAGCTGTTTCCAGAGCACAGGATGACACGTGTCAAACCCTGGTTGGCTAGAAGTGTGGGCATCTGGAGGAAACTTTTGGAGGTTCTGGTGCGACTTTTTGGAAGGGTTTCTTGTTCTAATGATCTTCGAAGTTTTTTTCCAGGAAAAAAAAAAAAGAGTTTTGCTTTAAATTTTTCTCTGTTAAGTTTCTTCCTTATAAACTGATCAATGGTTTTGTTGTGGCCCGTGGCATCTCGAGCCCCTCTTCTATGTCCCTACATTACATGAATTTCTGTTTTTCAGGTAATCTGTTGGCTAAGAAATGTTCGGCTATTGTGAGGCCCTAGTTTTCTAGAATATCGTGTTAAAGCTGCAATTCATATGTATATAAATCTCTATATGGTATTGATTTTATAAGAAGCCGTTTTATTTAATTTATAGATTATAAAAATATAACTCAATTCAAACCCTCTACAAAACACAGCAAACCCAGCCCGAGGATTTAGTTTAACTCTAAT
This sequence comes from Prosopis cineraria, assembly GCF_029017545.1. NCBI lineage: Eukaryota > Viridiplantae > Streptophyta > Magnoliopsida > Fabales > Fabaceae > Prosopis > Prosopis cineraria. Next base: position 7,128,546 of record NW_026555335.1, read on the forward strand.
TCTTTATAGCTTCTAGTTCAAAAAGTGTATTGAAGAGTTCATTATGTTGCATGCCCCTGAATGATCAATAGTAGTCAGCATCCTTTAGAATAATTGAAAAGTTAAGAGAATATGGGTCGGGGAAAAAAAAAAAGGCATGCTAGTATATGTTATGTCAAATGTTTATAAATTTCATATAATTAAATTTATGTATAATGTAAAAGTATGGCTCTGCAAAGTACTGATCCATGATAATATATGTGTTTTTACATCATCTAGTTCAGAAAGTGTACTGAAGAGTGAGGAGCTGAGTGGGTTGCACCCGATTAAATTTGGTATCAGTATTGTATTCTTTATGGAGTATTGATTTTTACAGAGTCAACATATTGGGTGACAAATCCATGTGCATGCTCGTTTATTTTATGTTATTTTACTAATAAATTTCATAAAAATTATCAGTATTTTACACGATGATATATTTATTTATGTAGCATCGTGGCCGCTAGTTAATATATGACGACGTGGAAAGATCAGATGAGCTTTCTTTTTATGTCTTTAGAAACCTATATGCATGTAGACGAATACATATACTACCAAATACACTGAATAACAGTGTTCTTTCCCAATATGCAGCCAAAATATTTTCGACACTTTTTTTTTTTTTGAAAGGGAAAGACTAATCTCAGCAGAAGAAGCTAAACATCTAATTTTAGCTTATAAGGGGGAGGGGAAGAAATAGAAGCCGTGTGTGTGTATCAACAAAATCATATCCAATCATTTATGTGAATTGTTAAATGTTAATACGTACGTTTCTAATACTGATGATTATATAAAATAAAGCATGATGAGCACACGAAGTGAAGAGAGAAGATAAAAAAATGGTATTGAGCAATATTTTGGGAAAAAGCGGGGATCGGGAAGACTGGGCAGGGAATAAAGAACAGAAGTGTCAATTTAAGAGTGAATGTGGTGATGGTGTGTGAGAGAGAAGAATCAATCTCGTGACTCTTTGTTGTTGGGTAGCCAGAACCTCCATGTATGGCCATAAAACTAGGCCGCACTATTAGGTCCACGACAGCAGAATTGTTCATTCACGGGTCACCAATCCTTTTTTATAATTGTTTCAAGAAATAAACAAAACAAAACAAAAATAGCCTCAATCCACATGCATGAGTAATCACAATTATTTTGACGAACTAAAATTATACATGTTATCATATATGAAACAATGGGATCATCATCAGGTCATCAACTGGCCAGCGACTCACCTGGTGAAATATCTCAGCGATCTGATGCGCCGATCGAACTTGTCTTTGTGATTGCGTGAAAGAACAACGGACGTAGTAAGTTGCGTTAATTGTGTGGTTGAATAATGGGTGGGGGGAGAGGAGGCACTTATAGACGAGGAAAATGGAAACTGTAGACGACGGGAGTGCGTGAGCGTTTTGTCCTACCTGTCACGTGGGGACTCTCACGGGCGACATCTCTGGTGGCTTTTCACTTTTCGTGATCTCATGTTCAGGGGTGACATCGGTGTGTTTGTGGCTCCCATGAACGACACGTCGGATTGGCTTGCTTCACGCGCCAGGATAGTGGTTCTTTTCTTCCATTGTGGTTCCAGTATGGCCATCATGGCTTACGCCAGGGAATTTTGTTCCTCACGTTAGCTTTACATGTGAGAGAGATCACCCAATGTTAATTTAATTAATTAATAAAGATTTCATCAATCACTTACAAGGTCACATCATATCGGTTCAAATCTTACTAGTAATATAAAGACGAGTGTGATTTATAAGCATTTTTATAAACATTAAAGCATGCGTGGATCTTAATAAATTCTTAGAACTTAATTTGTCTAAATTTTTATTCTCTCAATTTAAAAATATAAAATATTTTTAATTGAATTTTACTTTTTAATAAAATAGTTACCTATTTTTTAACTAATCTTATCTTTTTATATTTATCTTTATTAAGCACCCTACAATAAATATAAAGTTATTATCAACAAGGACACTTTTAAAAAAAATATAATGATTACACCTCAAAAAATTAAAAATATCTTACATTTTTTAATATTTAACTTCTCAAAAAATGTCTTAAATTTTTGAACAAAAGAATTATTTATTAAATAAAAAAAAACTTTACATGTAAGAGGATCAGTACTAAAAGTGAACTAATTATTCAATCATTTAAGACAAATGGTTCAATAATTAATATTTTTTTATTTAAAAATATAAGACATTTTTAATTAAATCTTACACCTTGATAAAATAATTGCTTATTTATAAATAAACATTATCTTTTAATATTTACCTTATTTAATAAAGTATTTTACTTTAAAATAAATATAAAGTTATTTATTTATTATGGATACACTTTAAAAAAAAGATAATAATGACATCTTCAAATACTAAAAGTAATTTACATTTATGAACATCTAATCTTTCAAAAAATATCTTATATTTTTTAACGGAAGGAATAGTCAAAATTGTAATTAAATCGTAGTTGGATAAGTCATAAATAAAATATTTTATTGAAATAGTCAATACACTAATTTAATGATTTTGGATATAGCATGAGCCTAAACCTTTAAGAGCTTTTTTTTTTTTTTAAGAATGGCATTCAAGGACCTTTCAAGGTAACTTATCACAATAAGGGCTCATCAATTTTACATCAAATATTATCTTATAAAAATAAATATATGTTGTTGTTAATAGCTTAACCTTGTTAAGTTTTTAAAGAAATCCTAACAAAAATACAAGTCAAGATTCAAGTTTTTACAGTAACATATACATATTTTTTAGAAAATGTCCTATGTAAAACTGATTAGTCATTGTTGTGATAAATTTCTTGAGAGGACTTTAAATGCCATTTTCCTTTATATAAAAAATTAGTGTGGTTTTATTTTTCAAACTTATGTTAAATCTCTTAATCATGTGCTCAAAATGGTGCATGTGAATGTATAATTCTTTTAAATACGTTGGATTCAGAGAGACCGTGCGTGTTAAAGTTCAAACGCAACATTACCAATACTCACATGCGCAGCCCTATTAATTAGGTTGAAAATCCAAGAGAGCTACTTACGCACTGTGAGTTTGAGTTCAGACGGATGACGGGACGAAGAAGGGACACGTATATGTCGGGAATAATTCACGAGATGGTGTTTTTTTGTGTGTGGTCACACTCACGGGCTGTGTATAATATACATGCAATGGGATTAAAAGGTAAAATATTATACATTATGTGGTTGGCCAACAGAATTAATAATTAATAATTATTTCATAAATGGCTTTATTGATAGGGTTGTGAATCCTAAAAGGCTGCAAATGAACCCAATATTTTAAGCTTATGATCTTTGTTCCCCCCCCCCCCCGACCGGCCACCGGCTCCCCGTAAATATTGGAGGCTGATTTTGATAAAATATAAAAAAATAACGACACCAGCCACTTGGGGCAATAAACACTGCTTGATGTTCCAAGTTCACAGGCAGTTTACCCGGCCCATTCATAAAGGCCGATGACATTGGGCAGCTTACATCGCTTTCTCAAGCCACATTAACATGCTTAAGTAACTTAACATTAAAATGTATTTTCTGACCAATAAAATTTGGTCTATAAATATTTGGCTCATAACTTATAAGATTATGGGTTTAAATTTCATTACTAATATAAAAATTTTGCTGATAGGTAATCTAGAAGTATTTATGTAAACATTCTTAAAGTTTAGAGGCATATACTGATTTTGTTAAATCTCCAAAACTTAACTCACTTAAGCTTTTAATTTAGTTATTTTCTATGATAGCAAGTCTCTTGTAAGATATCATAGGAATGATGAATATTATAAGCAATTCATTATATGCGTTGGCATGTTATTCAAGCATCTAATGAGAGCTTATTAAAAGGGGGAAAAACATAAATGTAAAGGTTTCCATGTCATAGAACATTAGAATTGTCTCTAATAAAAAGCAAATGTCAAGAAAGAAAAAAATTGTGACATAATTTCAACTTGATTCCACCTAACCTTAGCTTGAATTGGTTAACATTATAATTGGTTTCAACTTGCAAGTGATTATTATTTCATCTAGACATCAATTGATTATATAGTTAATCTCTCCGTCCTGTAGAACGTAATTGTATGTGGTAAGAATTTAGAGCTCGTTTGGATTTTAATTAGGCATGATTGATTAATATGATTAATTTTAATTATAATTAATTATGTTATGGCACAATTTGTTTGAATACTAAAATTGATTTTAGTATGCAAATTACCATAAAGGACATTGCTTTTTAAAATTAAATTATTGATAAAGTTGTATTTAATATTATTAAATTTTTTAAACTTTATTTAAAAATTAAAATATATTATTTAATAGTAAAATTGAATATATAAAATCTCTTAGAGCTTATTTCAAAACGTGATTTTGACTTAATAATCAACCATCAACTTTTTTTGCTGTTTAGGTATTTTTTTAAAAAAAAATTGATTATTTTTGCCCAAAAATCAATTATAATGTCTTGTGAAAACAAGCAGTTAATAGTCATGAACAATGTGCCTGTTTAGATTGCAATTTTTAAATTTTAAATGTGTTTTCAGCTCCATGTTTGAGACAAAGCTAAGAGAAGTAAAATAACGGAGCTTTTGAAGAAAAAGACACTTTCTAAACAAAAGGCAAAAATGTTTAGAACTTTTTCATGAGTGATGCTTGATATCCTAGTTTTTTTTAGAATAATTTTGCCCTAAGAACTTTTAAAAGGGTACAACTTTACCCCACCGTTAACTTGGACTAACATTTGATCGTTAAATCTATGCTTTTGACTAACACTTTACGTGTGTGATATTTTGAGAGGCTATTCTTCTCCCCTTCCCCCTCCCCCTCCTCTCTCCCCATGTATCATTCTTCTTCTTTGTTGGTGTAGACACTATACTACTTCCTCTTTCTTTTCTTCTTCTTCACCCATAACCCTCCATTTCAAGGATAGATATTAAATTTTAGTTCAACTTAGGGAAGGAGGGGCAAAACCATTGCTAGAAAAGGAACTCACAAATAAAAATAGGAAATCAATAAATTAGCACACCCAACAAATTCAACGAAAATGCATCAATCTCATTTCAACTAAGAAACATTTTTTGATTGGCCTAGAAGTGAATTGTAACATAAAAAAAATAGCTTAAGGATAACTGGGTAATTAAGGATAAATTAGACAACTAAGAGTTAACTTGAATTAAAAAGTAATGTGTGAATAGCTAATAGGTATATCGGATCCTAATTAGGGTTTAGAATTAGACCCTAAGTGATATTGGGCCTAGTTAGATGGATCTTTTGAGAGCCTTGGCCACAGCCAAAAATTAATTTTTAAGCCTTCAAATTTGCATTTCAACTCAAAAAAATAGAGTTTTGAGTGGGAGTTCGAAAGTAAACGAAGAAGGCTCTACTAGTATTTGTTGTGGGCATCCAATTAAATTTATTTGGAGCTTCTAATTACCTTAGTAAATACTTATAACCTCTTCTCTTCCTTTCTTGTGCATTTTCCTCATAATTTTTGGGTAATTATTTAGGAATCCAAAAATGGGTTATGAGTTTACCTAAAATTATGACTTCAATGTGATTAATGAGTGTTTATTTAAGTGTCTAACATTTAAGTTAAGATGTTATTGATGCTTTAAGATTTGAAAGTTGGGTTTGAAATAAATCCTAAAGCTAATTAGTTGAGTTAAGAAGGTTATGAGTTATTAGTGGTGTTGATTAGACTAATGAGAATCTAAGTAAACTAATGAAACCTAAAAATAAATTTAGTTTTAAGTAGATAATCACGATAGGATTTTTGAGTTTAGGCATTGATTAAAGTTAATTAAGGATAATTAGTCATTCATGACTATTGATGTATTTGATTGTAGATTAATCATTATTGATACTATTGAGCTTATTGGAGGCTCCATTTAATATTCACGAGTACTCCTGATTGGTAAACCAAGAGTTAAGGTAATCAAAAATTTTAATTACTATATATCATAATGTTTGCAACTGTAAGTCATGCTAAGTTATCACTGGCTTGAGATAGGTAATACGAACATGTTGGTTAATATGTTGGCTTTAAGTTAATGTTATGTGATAAACGTGCCTAATAGTGATAAATATGCTTTATGGCTATGTGATAACCTGTAAGTTTTATTTATGAATGTGTTGAGCTGTTGAGGTATGTATAAGTATATATTTGCGCATGTTGACTGAACATACATCATTATGAGGGATAAGAGTTCATCTTAAAGTAGCAGAAGATTAGAATGGTAAATCCACATGGTTTGGCCTCCACTGAGTTTGCGCATAGTAGTTTGCAACATCTGGGAAAATATAATCTTGGTTTATTAACCTAATGAGGTTAATTAGTAAGTTAATGAGGTGTATGGCTAAAGGGGCTTAATTTGATGTATTTATGGTGATTTCAGCCTTAGAAGTGGTTTTGAATCAATGGCAAGTCACCCAGGCAAGGAAAGAAGAATAAAAAGTGAAGAATTCTCCTTTGTGCCACATGCCGCGGCATGTGGTCAATCCCTCGTGGCGCACAAAGACAAATTTGAAAGTAATAGACTCCTTCGTACCATGCATCGCGTCGCATAGGCAAAAAATGATAAATCATATACGTTCTGCATGCAAAAATAGAAGAAGAGGAGGAGAGGAAAATGAAGAGCTCGACTTAGGCTTTCCTAGGGCACGACAATAGCTTCTAATGTTGATGTTTTAAAACTTCCAAACACCTAAGGTAAGTTTATGGTGCCTTATTCTTCCTTTCTCTCCTGCATTTATGATGACTTATGGTAGGGTTTGAGTAGAAAGATGGATTTTCAGTTTATAGGAGTATAGGTCCAATTTCATTAGTTAAAATGAGTATAATAAGAGTTGTTTAAAGTATCAAAACACCACATTGATAATTTTAAAAGTGATTGGTCCAAGAGAGCATTTAATATCCAAAAATTAATATAAATATGGTAGTTGGTAAGGGTTTATATACATTAATGATGGTTTGAAGTGTTATTAGTGATAATGTGTATTGATGGAACTTAAAGAGCCCATTAAGTATGAATGGGTAGAGATTTATGGGATTGGTAGAATAGAGAAAAGATGGAATCCATATTGATATTTCATTCAGAGTGAGATTGTAATGATATTCTTGCTTATGATTGTAGTGTGAATCTTTTGGCACCATTCAAGCATGTTGAAGCTTTAGAAAGTTGGTATGGTGAGGGGTAAACATTTGACCTCTCAAAGGTTTAAGGTAATTGGGAGAAACTTAATCCTTATAGTTGAATGGTAATTATATTTATGAAATATGATTTATGATTTTAATTTAGGATGCATTTTGGTAATAGGTTTGATTTGCGAAATGATTTTTAGAAAGAAAACCTTAATTATGCCATCCTTTGAGTTTTACGAAATTGATTGTGATTTATTATTATGGGTGGAGAATTGTGATGTATTATGTGTTGATTATGTGAAGTAATTGAATATGGTTACATGAAATTATTGACCATGAATTAATCTTTGAAAATGTATAATATGTGATAAATGTGCATAACATGATTATTTGTGGGAGTTTGCCTAGAGAGAGGAGTAGATTGGTTGAAATCCACGTGGTACTAGCAGTGACCATTAAAATCAAGAACTTGCCTTAGCACTGACCATTGAAATTGAGAGGTAGCCCTTGTTCTATGGTTGATTTGGGACTATCCTACTAGTTCTACAAGGAACTTAAACCTAACTAATCCTCATCAATTCATGAGGAGGCTAGATTAAGGGTACGACATCCCATGATTATCAGTATTGGGAGAAATCATATTATATGAGTGAGTTCACCCTGACACGGTAACTCCTCATAAGTAAAAGGCTAGGTTAGTCCGTGAAAGATGTAGTTATGTGATAGCTACCGGTTTCGTGTCAGAGATAATAGGAGGATATAAGGTTGGCATATGATCATGCATATAAGTTCAGCTACATGTTGTTAGTTTTGTGGTCCGATATGTGTTGAGGGCATGTGGTTATTATTTTTATAACCCCATGTTATGTTTTGCAAAATAACATGATAAAGTACTTTTTGACAAGCTCGGTCACATAGTTGTTAGTTTTGTGAACCATGATCGAGTATTATGTGTTATTTGCGCTTATTTGCTTAATTGCATCTATTTACAATTGATATGAAACTGTATGGGTTAGGTGAAACTTAGTTACTAAGTGATTGTACTTACCCCTCAATTCTCAATATTTTTAAGACCTAACTCATTAGATTCGAATTGAGAAAAGCACATAAAGGCCTAGGTTTGCAGAGTAATCCTTTGTATGCCTCTTGTTATTACTTTCGTATGTATCTGTTGATGTAATTGCCAACTAGGATCATTTGACATGATTTATGCATTACTTGTATGATCTTGTGTATAACTAGTATATCTTGTACCCTGGGTTAGTGAGTTTTGGTTGTAAACCCGTGGATAGGGTTAAAATATTTGTGCAAGTAAAAACATATGTATTTTAAAAGATTTGGGATGAAATTGATGATTTTGTGCAACAATTTCTCCCCTTAAATATTTTGTAAAAATCAGGGTTGAGTAGTGATTTTATAATATAAGTATTTTTTATTGTGTGTAGTGCGTCGCATGAGTCTGTTAGAGTTTATTAAGTATGGTCGGATGGTTGGTGTGAGTTATTAGCATGAATGGTTGAGTTGGGACACCCATTTGTGAAATTTTGTGAAAAAAAGTGGTCAAATGGAATTTTGGTGTCTAACTTTTTATTAAAAAATGAGTTTGAGTGTGAAACTGGTGCCATTGGCTAGAACTAAGAGAAAGCTCCATTTAGATACCGAAACTACCTCAATCGAACATCGAAAGAAGATTTGGTACGCGTCGGAAGTTCACTCCTTATGCTGTCAAATGACAGAACTGATGCTGTCAAATTCGTGCATTGCACCGCGATGCATGGCGCCTCATACTGCAGCGCATAACACAGAGAAGATAAGCTACAGCGCACGTGTCATTTTCTGCACCAAATCTGTTTTTGAATTTTAAAACTCATTATTTTGGGTCTCAATTGATTTTCTAGCTTCTACTTTACTTTCAAAACTATGATACAAACTTTTTAAATAATGTTTGAGATTTAAATTGCTAAAATTAGGATTGCTTTAAAAGAATTTGAGAAATTCCCTTTATAAAACTTTACAATTTGGTAATCCTTTGAGGGTTAAACCTTAGATTACCATGATTTAGAGTTAAACATGGTTTCATTAGGGAGACCTTACATGGTTGGCATATTTCATTACTATATGTGTTTAGTATTGCTAACAACCTACGAGTGTGGCATAGGTCTGGCATGACACAGTATCACTGATCCTCGATTAGACGGTGTGGGTCAAGCACTTATGACACCTTAAAATTCAAGTAAGTGGAACCTATGGTCCAAGAGTGAGTATGAAAACCTTTAGCCGGGTGACCTCTCACAATTAGAGAACGAGGCTAATCTAGTTAAAGGGACTAGACCTATATGAGTTGTTAGCTCATGGGTTCAGTCATAAGATATAAGAAGAGATATAAGATGGTTGCATTGATCATGTGGCATAATATCATGTGTTATAATGTGATTATTGTGTAATTGACCTATATGATATAAATTGCCTATTCATTTATATGCGCCACACTTTAATATGCTTTAATTTAATTTCTTAATTATTGGAATTGTTTAATCTCATTCTTGTTTGTTAATATCATTACAGGAGATGATAAGACTAAAGAAAAGGGGGAGGCATCAACGCTAAAGAACTAGAGCTTATCTTGTAAAGTCTCTAGTTAATTTATGTGTAATTGATATTATTTTACTAACACTAGGGTTTTTCATACTAACTTATATTTATTTGAAGTTCACTTACAATTGTAACCTTAAACTTTGATTTTAGGCATTTTTGGATTGTCTTGGGCATAGTAGAATCCCAACCCCTAATCTAACTATAATAGTGTGCTAAGATAGTTTGATCAAGTATATTTTGATAAGTTGAATGAACTTTACATGTTTTGAGTGATTATTTAGCTTCAATGCAAAGAATTACATTTCCACCCCCTCATTATGTGTCTTATAGGGGTTGAGTAGTTAATTCTTCTATTAGAAGTTATTTGATATTTGTGACTATTTAGACAAGTATATTAGGATTTATTAAGTGTGGTTGAAGCCCTTGTGTGGGCTAATGACTTATGGTTTGATATTTATATACTTGATTGATGGTTTAGAAGTAAAAATATGAGATTGTGGTTCTGGGTGTCTAAATTCTTCACATGATATTGGACTAATATGAAACTAAAATCATTAGTTATATTATAAAATTGTTGATATGTGGACACCTGAATCACCTCAATCAGAGATTCGAGTCAAAAGTTATGTGCGTCAGAAGTTCATAACTGGAAGCTAGCATTAGTTGCTGTCATGAAATTTTGCCCGCGGCTTATAGATCATTGGCTAGGCTAAAAGAGTGGCCAAGACCATTTGGTTGCAGCCAAAACTTTACTAGAATTATTGGTTGTAACTTGATATGCTCTAACCATACCTAAATACTCTTATTAAGCGAAAATGGTCATTTTTACCTATTTTGACTTGTTTTCAACTCTAATTAATTTTCATGCTTCCCAAACATTTTTTACTCTAATTTATAATGGTTAAATAATCTATTGAACTTGATTTTGAGATTAAATGATTCATGAGATTTCATCTCTACAGAGTTTTCCTTACCTAGTGTTTTGAGTTTTTTTATAGCCAAGGTTAATCATTTTCTTTCCATAATATCTTGTATTACTAATTGAATTAGTTGGCATTATCATGAAAGCTTTACTTTAAGGTTAATTTTGTGCTAATTATGTGTTTAAATATTAGAGGTATTACATGGAACATGCAGCAACAACGGTGCCAAAAACAAGAAGCAAAAGAGTGATCTTAAAGACGGCCATGACTCACTAAAAATTGCAAAAAGCCACAACATATTGAGAATCGTCATTACCGCTTAATAGAATTAAGAGTGAAAGGCCACAGTTGAAAGATTCAATTTAACCACACATTTGTACACATCTCAGTCTGATTTAAAGATAATGGAAAAGTTAGAATTAGCGAGCCTCAATCCCTAGTATTTAGTATTTGGTTAAGAAAGAAAAAGAGAGTAAAGTGTTTATAGAGATTATTATAGGCCAACGAGTCATTTCTACTCAGCCAATGCTCCTTCATTCTAGATTTCAGCTCATAAACTATTAACTAGAACTAGAACTACTTTGAACAATGGCAATGCTCCTTCATTCCACATTTCATCTTGAGAACAAGTTGGTACAAGCAATTGATATCTACAACATAAAGAAACAGAGTTTGCTTTAAAGTAAACAGTGTGGGGCATGGAAGGTTCCAAGAAAAGGCAAGTAATGTTGGAGGGTGATGGGGGGAGAGTGTTTGAGGTTAGGGAGAATGAAGGCAATGAAGTGAGAGAGAGAGGGGAAAAGGGAAGTCAAAGAAGAAGAGAGGTTTTCCTTGGGAGAAGAAGAGCCATGAAAGGAGAGAGAGACTAGAATGATAGACGAATGCTTTAAATAATGACATATGTAAGCATCTAGTCAAAAGCAAAAGTTTAACGGTCAAATATCAGTTAATGTTAACGATGGGGCAAAATTGTATCCTTTTTTAAAGTCTCAGGGCAAAATTACTCTAAACAAAAATTTAGGATACCAAACACCTTTCAAGAGAAAGTTCTTGAATATTTTTGCCTTTTAACCCAACAACAAACATGGCAAGATTTGTTAGGGTTAATGTGAGATCAAGCTATAATTAGACAATGTTTAGGATAGTTTCACAATTCACTTAATAGTAATTTGCAGTTGCTTACACATTTAAATATATATAAATCATTTCAGATCATATGTCATGTATGAAAACATATATCTAATTATTGCTTGAATTACTAAGACCTTATTTCCTAATTTTAAGTTATATAAAATTTAAAAAGTGAATAAATTTTAGTTGAATTTGTTTATTCACATAAGATTATTAATAGATATATATATAGTTGAACACAGGATAATTGACTATCAACATATTATCCTTCAGGCTCGATGGCGATAGCCAAGACATTCAAAAGAGAGGACAATGTTTTTATAACCCGTTTTTGGAAGTCCACCATCATTTTTAAAAGCCTTATTTCTTTCATCCCTTGAAATGATTCCAAGTCTGATCCAAAAGCAAACAATGGTTTATGATTGCTTGAAAGAGCACCTTATCACTATCCACCTCTATAACCACTCTTCGATTCTCTACCATTTGTGAATTAGCATCTATTAAAAGGTCATAACTTTTCATAAAGTATATAGTTAGTTTCACATTTATCTTTTAAAATCAACCTACTTTCTCACTAGTCTTTCTCTTTTTCCAATCAAACTCGAATTTCTCTACATATGGGAAAGGGCAAGTTTGGCAAGTTGGCAGCATCAAAATGGGATCACTGTGGTGTGGAAAACAAAAATGCCGACAATCAACCATCATGCAAAATCGAAAAGAAAGGAATTCACTAGTTCTTAAGGACCCTCAAGAAGTTTTTTTCCTTACAATATTTAAAACAGGGTCAACTAGATCAGTTAAAATAGTAAACCATTGAATTAACGTCTCAACTGTTTTGATGAAATGCTTTATTCATGATTAATTCAACTACAATTTTAACTATTAATCATTAAATTAATATTTTGACCTGTTTGATGATTGACATGATTTTTAGTAGTTTATTTTCATTTTTGAGACCTGATACCTAAAGTTCATTTGTACTTTTGGTGATGTGACATCACATCAATTTAAAGGAAAAGAGTGACACTTACTCTTCCATAATGCCCATTTTGTGTTGCATGAAACAACCTACACTGGTTTCATTTAAGATAATTTGTTTAAAATTAAAAAATAAGTGATTATCATATAGTTTAGAGATTTTATAAAAAAGAATTATTTTGCAGACATTTTTATAAAAAGCAGACTTTATTTTATATTTAGTTATAATAATAAAAATAATTATTTATTATTTATTTTTAAATTTTATGATATTTTCCTTTATGTTTGTTTTATAAAAATAATTTATTGTTTAATTATTTTAAAATTTTTATACGTATCTCACATTTTTAAAACATTATCTCTCATTTATTGTATTGGATTATTTTTAAAAGCCACTCAAGATAGCTTCTAAAAATAATAAAAAAATTTCTTTTTTTCTAATTCTGATTATTTTTAAAAGTTTAAATAAATATAATAAAAACTCATAAAATATATTTTTTCTCAAAATTAAGTGATTTTTTCATTAAATAAGCTGAAACAAATGAGCCCTTGGTACAAAAAGTCACAAGCCGAAATTATACATAATATGAAAAGCAATAAAAAAAAGGAAAGAAAAGAAGTATAACTCATATAGACTTGCCAGTAAAAAATAGAAGTGCTGCCTAGGGAATGTTTTAATTGGTCATGAAGACTTGGCATATGAGATGTTAGCATGTCCAATATCTTCACAGAACTGTATTTTAGGTGAACATTTCTAGCTAGCTGAATTTAGTAATTTACTTCTCACTATTAATTTTAGAAATCTGTCTTGACTAACAAAATTGCAAAATCAGTTATCCTTTCCTCAAAATTTGACGCTTCGAAATTGATTTTACCAGACAATACACATTATTTCAAAGTGTGAAACTCATCATTCCAGAATTATTTCTCTACCAGCTATATGAATTTCGCACCTTTAGCGCATAATCTTCCAGGTTATAAGCTTGTATCAAGGACCTCACGTGCTGTATCAACATTATTGGCTAAAATTGCAGAGAAAATTTTCGTTAAGAATTTTGCAAAACAGAATGAGGTTGTCATTTCAAAACAAGATCATGTCCCATATACTTGCGCATCACTCATGGAAAACATAAAGCCTTTTTTTTTAAAAAAAAAAACGAACTCCCCAATTTCTTGGATAAAAAAACAATGGAACCTGACCACAATACTTGGAGTTTTGGACTGCCACAAGATCATGATTCACTTGCACGTTGGGAATTGTAAACAATAATTCCAATCAAAATGACAAAGAAGGCAGGTTGATAAGTGCATATTTAATAATTAAATAAATATAGATTTTAGTTTGGATTTAGTTATATTTATTAAGTTTCCATATCTATTTAATTAATATTTATATAATTTTTCTTTCATCACTTAATTATAAGATAAAAAAAAATTTTGAGACAAAATCTATTAATATTTTTTTATATTTTGCAGGAAAATAATAGATTAAATAAAGTAAATAAATGAAAAGAAAATAATATATATGCACCCATGGAGAGAGAGAAGGAACAGTGCTACAAAATCTCACGTATTTTCAAGGAAGCACAATATCACATGTATGTGGTGTGAAGGGAGGGGCAATCACGCATTTTGAAAGAGGACTTTATGAGGAAAATGTCAAGGACATATATATATATATATATATATATATTAAAATTTCACATTGATTAAGAAAAAAAGAAAATAAACATTCATTTTAACTATAGATCTCCCTCCATTAAGAGAAAAATCATTCAATCACTTATTGAATATTTCAAGAATTTTCTCTATAATATTTGGAGCTTGTAAAAGTATTTTGAAGGCTGAAAGTGAGATCGTTGAGGAGTTCTATAAATCATAATTATTTTTTTTTTACTTCTTAATTTTCTCTATGATTGTTTTTATTAGTAAAAATTTTAGAACGGCGTTATTTGATTTTATTATGTGTTTTCAAATTACCTAATTGGGGTAAGAATGTAGTTCAATTGGGGAGCTAATTTTTTATTTTCTTTGTTTTGACCCTTTGTATTTATATTTATAAATATTTTTTGTTTTTTAATTATTTATTTCTCTTGTTCTTCATGTTGATTTAATGATTGACCACCATTTTATCATATATATGTGTAATCTTGATGGATTGGGAGGTAAAGAGAGAATATAAATTTAGAAAAATAAATATAAATAACTTGGTTAGGGATAATTATAGAAATTTGTGGCAACTTAAACTATAACTTTACGGTTTAATTAGTTGCTTGGGTATTGTGGAAATGAATTCAATGCTAATTAAAAAGGGACTAATAATTCGGGAGAATCTTAAAACACTTTAGGAATAATTGTCACTATAATTAATTAAAGAGTCAATTCAAAAGATAAAACTAGCAACTTATCAAGTGAATCCTAAACCCCAAAGCTTTAAATGATTGTGTTTTCATCATCATTATTTTATTGATTTATTTTTATTATATTTTTATTAAATTATTCATTTTATCTATTTTTCAAACTATTAATTATTTAAATTAATAAAAGCGCAACTTTCTTGTGAGTTTGACACCTGAAATACTTTAGATAATTTATTACTGTGATCTTATATACTTGTAAAACAATCGCAGGTCATCTAATGTTCATAGAAGACAAGAAGTACATGTTCATCTTAAATTAGAGCCAGCCTCAGGTGCATGCAGAACAACTTGCTGATCTCTAAACAAAAGCATTGAAACTTTGAGCTGCGCTGATTCAGTTAATTTACTAACATGTATGTTGAGGAAAAAGGGGACATTATGTGGAGTTAATTTACAAATCAAATATATATAAGAAGAATTAAATTATTAGCTCACCCTTCGTTGTCTATATGGATATCAATTCAACAAACTAGCTTCCCAGAAAGAACATGTAATGATTCAACGTCATATAGCTCTGCTTTCCCTAAAGATTCACTTTGAACTTTCAGATAGATTTACCTAAACAGTGGGTAGAACATAAAATATTGTATAATCAGTTCAGAACACGAGTCCGTTTCTCCACAAAAGCTTCCATACCAACAAACATGGAACAAAACGCCATCTTTTTCATCTACAACTTCACCATCTAAAACAAATCAGTGCATTTTATTCTTTTTTTTTTTAAATTTTGGTAGGGTGTGAAAAAAAAAAGACTAATGCACAAATATGTGAAGCCTAATTTATTGAATTTATCGATAATGGTTGAAAAAGTAATTAACCGTCCGTACCAAGGATGCTTGTGAGCTTATGGCCGGCACAGAAGACGATGAAACCCCTAATTATCAAGGTATTGAAAACCAAATCGATCATTGAACTGGTTAACATAATAGGTTAAATGTTAGTGATTCAATCAAGGTTTAACTTGAAATCAAACTAGTCTTAGTTAAAATAATATAATATAATTTATATACATAAAATTAATATTATTAATTGAAAATTTTAATATTTAAATAATTAAGGATATTAATTTAAAGATTAAAAATTCATAATTTAATATATTGTGATTTTGTCTCCCTCTGTTCCAAATCCCGTTCCGCCTATTGTGCCTTTTTCGATATAATAATATTAAAACTAAAACCATCATGTGAAGAGCGGGAAGGGATCTTAGCTTTGCTCTACAACCGTCTAATAAGTATTACTACTTAGGGCAAAACCTTACTTTCATTTCATCATCATCTTTCCTCCTCTTTTATGGCTGTCGTGCATTCTCAGTTCTCATTCTCACTGAACTGCAACATTTCGCCCCACTCTTAGCTTATCTGATGATTTCATCTTTATTGTAGATTTGACATTTTTGTTGTTGAAAACTTACATTTAAGGTGGTGTTTTAATGTAAAATGTCTTCCTTTCTTGATTTCCCCCTTGCATATCTCTTATCACTCTCCTCTTCATCTTATCTTTGCTGGTCTAAGTTTTTTAATATAATCCAGTCAACCTAGCCAACTCATCGGGTTATACAAAGTTACTCCAGGTCAAACCCAGGTTGATTGAGTTAGTGCCAAAATGGTTCAGATGGAAAATCATATCAGAAAAGAAGCTGATTTGCTAGTTTGCCATTTACAAATTGGATTTGCCAGTCTGGTTTTCCATTTCATGCTAATTATACCCCAAATAAGAGTGTCAATAGGATAGGACGGGATTAAGACACTCTTGTCCCATGTTTCGTCCCAAAAAATGATGAGAACTGAATTTTTATCCCGTGTCTTATCTTAAAAATTGTTCCATCCAGTTACAAATTAGGACATGATTGAGATAAGATCGGGGTGTCCTATCATCTTGATAAAGTCAATAATGTGGGAAAAATATCTGAATAATAATATTGATTAAAAATTTAAATCACATAACTTATTAAGTTTAAAATCAAAATAATACGAATATATAAATCACAATAATTTAAAGTCAGTTGTTGAATTATATTATCACAACTATAAGTATATAACTTAAAGTCGAGTATATATAAGATATAACACATTATTGTTCTTCTTCTTTAGTCAAGATATATTAAGTTAGTGACTCTTTAAAAAATAAAACAAGAAATACGATATAAAAAATTTATTAAATAGATAAAAATAAAAATAAATTATATTAATATAATGAATATATTGTAAAGAAAAATATTACCTTATACTGTTTACTTTGTGTCATTAAAATTATCAATATAAAAAATTTAATTTTAAATAAGAATTGCATATATTGAAATTATAATTAACATAAGTATAAATTATATTAATATAATTAATATATATTTTTAAAATAAAAATATATAAAATATTAGGGATGGGATGGAAAATCTTCGAGGGCAATCCCATATCTTATCCCGTCCTAATATAATTGGGACAGAACCAAACTAATCAAAATGGATACAAGTTAAATACCCCTAACTCTAAGTACAATAGGCCGAGCCTCGAACTTGCATGATCAAGCATGCGTTCTTATTTTTTAATGATAATTGAGGACCTTGTTGTAAAAAGATTAATCTATTTATATTTAATACAGAGAAAATTAATTTTATGATTCCTATATTTTCATTCAATTTGTAACTAGGTCCCTACAATTTCAATACTTTTAATTGAGTCTTTATAAATTTGATTATTGAAGGTCTTAGCCCTTAGATACTAACACCGTTTTTTTTTTTAACATGATTGATGGATCTAACAAATATAGATAAAAAATGATTAAAACTATTTCTTTAATAATTTTCAATTGAGCAAAAAACACATCATAAATAGCCTTCAATCTAGTGATCGAAAACTGGGTTCATAAAGGTGGGGTTTGTGTGACAGGATGAGCTTGCTCAGTAGTTGGTTTCTTTTAATAATAAGGGAATTGTTTAGTGATAGAAAGGAGAAGTTGCTCAATCTATTTGTGATTGGGTTGTGTTGTGTTTTGATTTAAATTCGGATAAAATCCTTTATTTTTTTCTTTTACATTATATATGGTTCATGTTTGTATTCCTTTGTTTTTATTGTTTAGAAATAGAGTTCAGTGCTCCTTCCATGCTTTTTATTTCTATTTTTCTTGCATCTTAGAATCATTCAATTTCTCTCTCTACCTCTCTCTATCCCCCCCTCTCTCTAAAAAAATGATTTACACAATCTAAAACAAGGCCAAACAAGATGGAATCATATTATCATTACCATTTGCGAAATCCATTGCAACGATTATTTCAACTTCCATAGCAATCTTGGTCTAAAGCAATTACTTTGAGCTCCTAATCACTAATGATTCAACCTTTAAGCAATTGAATAAGTTTGATGAACTCAAACACTGTTGCAGAATGTTCCAATGTGCTTCATATTCATTAGCATCACTATAACTTAATTGCATGTTGATTTTATTTTTGATCTAGTTGGGAAAAAATTTCAGCATGGCTCTAGTACTCTGGCTATACAAAGCCACTTATTAGCCCCACAAGACTTTTTAACATCATTTATTTCAGTTCATGGCCCTAAAAGTTGTCAAAGTATTAGCACCTCAAACAGTGTAAAGCATGAAAGAAGATAAAGTATAGAGGTATGGTTTTTCCTTTAATATACAAATACTACTCTTTTTATTGTAATATTTTATCTATTAATTAATTTATAAAATTATAAAGTGAAGAAGATTAATTGAACGTAGTTAAATGTAATTTTTTTATAATTTTCGTATTTGTTCTCGAATGAGGTGGACAATAAGATAGTGTAAAAATATCAATATTTTATTAACATATTTTAGTAGAATGTTCTCCATTGACATGTCATGTGATTGTCGTTTTTTTATCCAAAACTTGACTAAGAAATACTATAAAGCAAATGCAAATTTTATATAAAGATAAACATCCAATAACATCATCAACAACAAAGTTTATACCATTAGACAGGATTAGTTATATAGATTACATGATAAAATTATATTCTATAATCAATCAAGCTCTTAGAAATACTGTTAACTAAAAGGTATCATTCAACAACTTTTATACGTATTTTTTTTATCTTCATTCATCCTTCTTTACATAGTTTAAGATTATCCATTATATTATTTTCATTAGTGCCTCACACAACAACAAAAAATACTATAAAGCACATGCAAATTTAAAATAGAGATAAAATCAAACAACAATAACAATAACAAAACTTATCCCAATAAACAAGATCAATTATATAGATTACACAATGTCATTATATTCTATCGTCAATCAAACTCTTGGAAATAATGTCATCTAAAATGTATCATTTCATGAATTTCATAAGTGTTCTTTTTTATATTCATTTACTCTTATTTACAAAACTCAACTATAAAATCTCCCAATACTAATCACATTTGAAATCATAATTTAAGGTAATCAAAGGTTTAACCCCAATAAAGATTATCAAGATTGAATTTTATAAAAATATGATCCCAAGTTTTTATGATTTTAAAATAAATCAAAATTCTTTATTAAACATTTAATCAAAGTAAAATAATGTTTTGAACATGAGGGAAAGCTCAAAGGAGTGAAAGGATTCGAAACCAGTTGAAAAGTATAAAAGATTAAAAAAACATGGCAATGTGCCATAGCTTCCCACTTTTTATACCACGTGCCGCGGTGTGTTGCACACATCAGACAGCAATTTTGCTGTCATTTGATAGCAATTTGAGCAACTTTCGACGTGTCTCATTTTTTCATCCGACGTCCGATTGAGGTGATCTTAGTGTAGCTTTTATATAGTCTAGTTAATGGCACGAGTTTTATTTTCATATTAAATCACACAAGAAAGTTAGATATCCAAACGTATTTTCACAACTTTTTTTACTTTTTACAAATTAAGTGTGTTCAAAACTCCACGCATATGTCAAAAGTTATTCCTAATACCCAGATCATACTCAAAGGACTTAGGACTACTTGTACAATACATCATATGCACATATACATCTCAATATCAAATTTTCATTCTTCAACTCCTTTAATACAAAAAACATAAGAGGGAGGTCAGCATAGCATATATGTCATAGTAAATTCCTCATCACACATTCACATTCAACCTATCTCCCATACCTTACTTGTACCAATAATTCTACCTCGTCAACATCATCATTTTCTATTACACAATATTTAGGGCCCAAAATACAAATATCAGCTCAACAAGTATTTGATGCAAATAAATGCATGAACTCAAAATATAAAATTCTTTTTGGCAATATTAATATTGTATTACACATAAATAAACCAAGGTGAGGCCTACTGTAGGAATACGTGGTCCTGTGTCTCAGGTGTTTTTCCCTTCTCGTTCTGAGCTAGAGCTTGCAAAATATTAAAAGAGAGGTGAGTACAACCATTCAATAATCAATAGAGGTGAGAAAACATATTTTCACTTGGGGACAAATGAGTTTTTTTTCCCACTAAAAGAAATTTTCACCTAGGACCTTCGGGCCTTTAGAGATATTTAAATTGTATCGTGCCTTAAGTGTATTTTTTTTTCTCTTGAAGGGCCGACGCGTGGCTTTCCCCATTTTGTTGGCCAACAAAATTTTACAACATTTATTATTTATTATAACCAAGCAATAAGTAATTTTTCATGCATCACATCCTTTATGGTTTCTAAATATTGCAACCTGATATTATATTATTAAAGTATTAATAATTGATATTGATATAGATGATTTGCTATAATTTATTTATTTTACGATTTACACTTGCATCAAACATATTATAGATATTTTAACATCCCCATGATTACCATTACAATTTTTCCCCACGGTACACGTTACTCCGAGCAGCAGAGGCGAACCAAAATTGAAGCGTATTGACTTGATAAATTTGTAACAATCCAACCTTTCAACGGAATGCACGTTTAATCGTTTACGTTAAGGTCAGGCTTGAGATTTTTTTCCCCTGGATATCTTCATCTCACACTGGCACAAGTTTTGCATCTTTTTCACAATTTCTTGAGTACTATTTTTTAGATGACGTCAACATTTTGTTACATAATAGAATGGCAGCTTAATTAATAATTACCCAGACATATCATTAGAATACTGCATTAATTTCTATGAAACCGTTTATCATTTTACATTTAAATAAAAAACAATTTTTCCATCATCCATGTTCTAATAGCAATTAGTTTCTATTGCATTGAAGGCGGAATAATAGAAAATCTTTTGCATAAATTTACCAAAAAGCAAATAAGGAGTGATTTTTGATTGAAAAAAAGAAATTTTATATTTATAATTGTAATTTCCATGGCAAAAAAAATAATTTGTAATTTTATATTTATAAATGTAAATGTAATTTCTCACTAAATATCCAGGCCAAAAAATTCTAACCAAATATCATGAGAAAAGTATCTAGTGCGCCCTGGACCACTACAATGTCCTTTTTGTCTGTTCCAGGTACTTGAAAGAGCTTCCGTGCTCGACCCACGTATGAACTCGCGACTGACCGGGACCTATAAAGCTTCAGAAGCACAAAGCACGTTCTGACATGACTCTCGAGACATTTTTTTTCCGCCGATTTCTAACCGTTTGGTTCCCGGGGTCTTCACTCTCTGGAGATCGAGCCGCATTCAAACCCTAATTTCCCATCGAAACTTCAACTTCGGTCCCCTCCTACTGTCCACTATCTCGATGACAAAATTTATACTTTGATCATCGTTAACTTGCGGGATTGATCGGATTGAAATCGTTCTGCATACATTTTTGGTCCCGTTCTTCACCATGTTTGAAGCTCACGTAAGAATTTTGTTTAATTTAAAATTTTGAAATCACTCTGTCCTTGTGCAATAATTTCTGCGTTGAATTTATCATTTGTCATGCCTCTGGTTCGCATAAATTGTCGTTGTTGCCTATTTGTTGTTCTTTTGATGTCAACAGCTGGGTTTTTTTTTTTTTTTTTTTTTGCCAATTGTTCTGATAACTGGGTACAGCCAGGGTGGACAATGCCTCATTGCCTCTTATTTTTCAGGATTTTCTTTTCCTTGTCAGTTTTTATTAGTTGATAGTTGCCAATTGCTACATAGTTATAGCTGCATTTTGAAGTCTCACCACATCGCTATTTTCTTAATTAATTTTAATGTTGTCACTGCTATATGATTATATTAATGATATTTAGTTACTGATGCCCTTTGCTAAAGAGTCACTGAAGAGATGACATAGTGACTGCACTTTCTCCACAGGTACTGCATTTGCTTCGAAGATATTTGGGCGAATATGTACACGGGCTCTCAACGGAGGCCTTAAGAATAAGTGTCTGGAAAGGTTTGTCATATGACAATTCCCATCTTTTTGTCAAAATCTTCATTCTTTCTACTGAATCCAATCATAAATTATTGACAAAAAAGTTTTTTTTTTCCCCTTGTCGTTCTTTTTTCTTCCCTTTTTTTGGCGGGGGGGGGGGTGAGGTTCTGGGCTTCCAGCTATCAGTATCTACTAACAGATACTCCCAGCTCCCAGCTCCCAGATCCATTTAAAATTCCGCAGCTATAAGTCAAACGGCGAATGTTAAATATAGTTTTGGGAAAAAAAATTTCTTAATGTGAGGTAGATTGGAAAATACTGAATAAGCTGTTTGCTGTCTGGAGAACAGCAAAATTTCCTACCAAAAGTCTCTAGAAGTTTTTTTTTTTTAAAGTAGAAATGAGGGTAACGTGCTTCAGAATTGTGCTTTTCTAATGGCAATGACTGTTGATCCATTCTTTTCTATATTTTTGGAGACTGTCTATCCTCCTGTCATGTAATTCACTTTCTATTGTATAAAATTCCTTTTTCTTTAGAAAATAATGAATTCTATTTTTCTTTACTTTCTTAATTTTTTTTGTATGGAAATGAATAGTTTATTGAAGAGGAGAGAAGAGCGATTGAAAAAGAGCAGAGGTATTCCTCTCAAAACAAGGAAAAAATTTACAAGATCATTAGCCCAAAAGGGATTGCTTATCTCCTTTTTAATTCACAAAGGAAACAGCCAAAAAAAATTTATTTGCTAAAACCCACAAATAGGCCTGAAAAGTACCTCTCCCAAATCAGTTTTGTAGGGGAAAATTTGTTTAAAATGTTATTGCGTCCTGTTCTAATCTTAGACACCACAAATAACTAGGGCAGACACTGCCAAATAATTTTATGTTCTTTCTTGTGACTAAACCTGGATTACTTGATGGTTAAAATAACCTGCACGACTACTGGACACACACGGTCGCCCTGAAAATGTCCAAACAACCTATTACAAATTTGCTGATCCACTTCACAAAGCAAAAGCAGATGATTGTTTGTTTCTGACTCCTGAAAATGCATCATACAAACATATAGTGAAATGGCTACATTGGGCCTATTAGAGAAAATTTCTTTTCTTTGCTTTTTTGGATAAAAGTTTAGCGGATGGTTTTTAGCCATGTGAAAAGATGTAGAGTAAGATCAAGAGGGAAATTTAAGAAAGTTGTCAAATAGCATCTCTTAGTGAATGATATATTTGAAGAAGTTAGTTGTTGATAGAGTTAATGACATTTTACAACCTATGTAGCTGACCTCTCTTTGTGTAAGGCTTGCTGGTGCTTTTATTCTTGGCTGGTAAAAGGAAATAAGTTGTTTTGAAGGAGAAAGTTGTAAAGCTAGCTAGAGACATGCTAGACATATATTGGACTTTGAACATATGTTCAAAACCTTGACAAAGAACACCACATTTTTCTTGAAATATATAATAAATGGAAGTGCATTAAGTTCTTCTCAAAACACAACAAAAGGAAAATTCATTTGTTGCAATTTATACAAAATTGTTTGTTTTAGTAATGACCTAAAATGACCTTGTATTTCTTATGCTATCTATACACGATGACATAAATGTCAGTGCATTTATTTTTTCTTTTAAATAGAAGGGGATATTTTTTGGTTCATGATAAATTGTTGATGATGTTAACCTCCATAAGTTACCCCCCTCTCTGTATATAATCACCGCTTATTTATTGTTTAAATTGTGCTATGATAGTGTCTACCTATGCTACACAGCACATAATTGTTTTCTACAAGTTCAGCATATATGTCTCTATTTAACCACCAAGCACGTGATCTCTACAGGTGATGTAGTGCTTAAGGATTTAAAGTTGAAGGCAGAGGCACTAAATGCGCTAAAACTTCCTGTTACTGTCAAAGCTGGCTTTGTGGGCACAATTACACTGAAGGTAGCATTTGCCATTACCTTGCTTTTCTTTTCAGTACACATTTATAAGCTATACATCCTTGTACGTTTTGTTCGAGACAATATATAACTTCATAGTTAATACATAGTTACAGTCATCTTAATGTGGCTAACTTATAAGAAGGCCAAAGTGCTACTGGGATGTGTATATAGTACACACATGGTTATTTAGTTTTGATGTATTGCTTTTGTAGCATTATCCTGATTTTTTTCAGCCTACGATCTATATACACGTGTGTCTTTGTTTGTGTATTCTCTTTCATTCTTCAGTTCTCTGGATATTTACAACTCTGATGGAGTTTGTGATTTTTGCATCATTCTTCTTTGTCCTGTATAATCTAGGTTCCTTGGAAAAGTTTGGGCAAAGAACCTGTCATTGTTCTAATTGATCGGATCTTTGTTCTTGCTTATCCTGCTCAAGATGGCCGGACTATGAAGGTAGACAAATATTCTATATTCCATTTGATTAACATATATCCTTTCCATTTTTTGAGTTGAACTTGTTTTTTTTTTTTTTCAACAGGAGGAAGACAGGCAAAAACTTTTTGAAGCCAAGATCCAGCAGATTGAGGTCAGATTGTGTGCTGCTTTTATCCCGCAACTTGTGTTAAATGTGGAACTTGTTTTAAAACAACTATACATTTGTTCTTGCACTGTAGTGTGAATAGTGTGAATACTTTGCTTTGAAATAAGCTGTTTGAAGTCTTTGGTCAGATTTGGGTTTTCCCTGAAAATCTTTGTTGATGTGGTATTATTTTAAGGGGGAAAATGAAGATGGAAGAGTTTGTGGCATTGTGCAATTTTGCTGTGTTTCAGTGTATTTTAATTGGAAAGGAGTGCTGAAGTTTTTAATAGCGCTTCAGTACCTTAGTTTCTTGTGCTAAAATCCATCGCTCTCATTATGTCTATTTTAGATCTCTTGTGTCTTTGAGAAGGTGATGGTCTTTGTATAATGTTTTCAGAGGATCTTGGGAGGTAGTGCTCTTTTTTGTTTAGCTTTTCTGAATTTGTACTGATCTTCTTTGTTGTGCAACTCTCCTGTTCAGAACTTTTGTCATTTTAGGGGGATGATTTTGCTTGCTATTTTCATTTCGCTAGAAATTTTAATGATGGAAAAGCTCATGAACTTGAGACTCATCCACTTCTTGAGCCCATTCATCTTTCTTCCTTTATAGATACTTGATTTGTTGTTTATTCTTGCATGATTTGTTTGATTAATATCTAATTCATTGTCTATTATTTTTGGACTCTGTTTGGTCTCTGTTTCTTTTCAAATTGCCTTGGAGAACGTATCATCATTTCTCTGTTTTTCCATTCCCATTATTTGTAAATTTTCTTATTTTTAACTCTTTAAATAATACAGGCAGGAGTTAAATTTTTTAAATTCTTGTTGAACTAGTTCTTTTTGTTGATACATTTATAAATAACACTGCGTCTTGAGAAATCAGTTTACTTTTGTAACCTGAATTTTTTATTCTATTGCTTTTTTACTTTTAATCTAAATTATCTCTTGCAGGAAGCAGAATCAGCTATGCTTGATGCAATATCTAAGTCAAAGCTGGGAAGTGTATGACTACAATACAACCTGGCTATTATTTTATTTCCCTTTTTTTTTTACAATTATGTTAAAGCAATCTATGCATGTCCTATCATACCTGGTTAGATTATTTTATTTCCTTAGTATCTTACTTTCTTTTTTTCTTTATTTTTTTGTTACTTGCTTTGATGGGATATCTTATTCTCCTTCCTTGTAATTTTCACTCAGAATTAATTATTTTCTTACTAACAGAAAATTCTTTTGAAAATACATTGCCGAAGTGCCTTTTTTATTTAGGCCAGTAACCTATCTGAGTCTCTGAGATTTAATTTTCAAGTTAAGCAGTGGAGAAGTGGCTAATTTTTCAAGCTATACGTAGGGCCTGGCCCATGTGACCCAGCAGTTCATATGCGCTCTCATAGAGTCAGTGTTAGATATATGTAACACTACTACTAGAATTTGTAGTGGGGAGAGGGTAACTTTTTTGCATGATTGATTTTTTTCCCTCCTCGCCTTTCTCTGTTGTTGTTTTTGTTCTAACTAGTATACTCCATCCCCTTCTGTAATTTCTTCTTTTCTTAATTTTTTTTTCTATATGAAAAACAAAGTTGGACCATGAAGTATTCTTAAATTGATATTATGCAAATTTTACCTTCTGACTTCCAGTATCTTGCCATCTGTATTGATTATCTCTTGGCACACTTAATTTAATTTCTTCTGCATATTTTAATGATCCGACTCTTGTTGCCTTGATATAATTATTCCTGGAAATGACTTTGTTAACTTCTGTGTTCATCAGAGATGCGTGTGTATTTGTTCTTGCAAAATTGGAAAATGTGACTGACAGCTAATTATATTGCAGCCACCTTCTGGAAATTCATGGCTGAGTTCTATAATTGCTACTATTATTGGAAATCTTAAGATATCTATTAGCAATGTTCATATCAGATATGAAGACGCAGTCAGGTTAGTTGATAATTATACTTGAATTCTTTTGTTGAGTGAATAACTGTACTTATGTGGTTCATCTTTTTTTTTTTTTCAATTCTGATTTTAGATGAGAGGGTCTATCATTTTTCTTGCATGCTTTCATTTTATGTGACCCAGTATTGTTTGCAGCAATCCAGGCCATCCATTTTCCTCTGGTGTTACTCTGGCAAGGCTTGCTGCTGTTACAATGGATGAACATGGGCATGAAACATTTGATACTAGTGGTGCTTTGGATAAATTGCGTAAGGTGAGTGCTTCTTGGCAAAGACATGTTTTCAGTGAAGTTAAACCGATGGCAGTAGTGGCCTCTCCTTTATTTGTTCTCCTTTGGAGGCAACCCAAAAAGCTTTTTCTTTCTACGAACTGGTGATTTAGTAAATTTTCAAATCTTTGGAATGTTGAAGGGGTGGATTTCTCCTCTCCCCCCCTCTAAAGTGGCTGAATTAGTCTCAGTCAGTGGCCGTTTGGACCTGCTGTTTGATGAAAGATGCTTCTTATTTTTTAAAATACTTGTGTTTTGCCCATTTTCAAAGTACTTTGTAAATAATTGAAGAGTTTAATTTTCTGCTATGAGGAGGAAGCAGAAAATGGAACTCTTGGTTTTAACCTGATGTAGAAGCAGTCAAAAAAGACTAAAATTACACGCAAAATCATTAATGACAAAATGTATCTTATATTCTGTGTTTTTCCCTCTTCTCTCATTGTAGTCCACTTGTCATCAAGTACAAGAACTATATTTTTTAAAAGTTTTATAGCATATATACATATTTTGTATATTTATTGTGATTTGATTATGTATTTTGGTTAAATTTAATTTCTTTTTTTAGTTAATCATGATACAACAATAATAACAAGCCTTATTTCATTGGGTGTGGTCGGTTATATGGATTGCATGATGGCATTAGGCTCTATCAACAGCCAAATCTTTGGAAATATTGTTAACTAGAAGATCCATTTCAATAATTTCATTCAATGTTTTTTTTGGTCTTCCTCTATCTCTCTTCACAGGACTTATAATTGTTTGTTTTGCCTTTCTTACAAGTGCCTCCATAGTCTTCAATAGTTAACCATGATAACCATTTAAAATCATTTTTTCATTAAAACAATATTGATTGTGAAGTTGTTTGCAATCTATGCCCTATTTAGTATTTTGACAATCAAATAGCATTTTTTTGGGAAATGTTAGTCAAACTCAATGATTTTGATAAAAGGGTTTATAGGATAATTTAAAATCCTGGTTTGTTTCAGATTCGAGTTTATTATCTTTCTCCTTTTCATATTCCATCAGGTGTGGTTCAAAGGTTATACAAAATCATATGGGGTTGTCTTTTTTCTGTCACAGATTTGAAAAACATTTGTGGGTTGGAAAATTTGTTGTTGGCCTGAAAATGGAGGTTAGGGCTGCGGAATTTTGGTAGTTAAGAACTTTACTTTGGGGTGATACATGTGTGATAGAAGAATAGCTAGAGGGTAAGGGAAGTTGTGTAGTAACAGAATAAGTAGTTAGCTGACATGGCACTTCTACGTGGGGTTATTTGCAGGAGCTGATATTGAATGTGGTTGGTGTGGAATACACTTGCATTTTATCTTTATTTATTTATTTATATTTGCCTGTCTTCTTTTGCTTTCAAGTGTGCATTTTTAGGGAAAGGAGCTTGAAGCTCTATGGTAATGTGTTATTTTGTTGTTTTGCAGCATCTTGGCTAGAAAATTTTTAATGAGAAATTCCTTGCGTTAGATTTTGTTCTTTTTTTTTTTAAATGATTTTTTATGCAGTCTGTTATTGGGTTTGATCAAATAATGTGGGCGTTCTTCTCCAACCAGGCAAACACGAAATCCCATAAGAGGACGGCGCATTGCCACAAAATTGTTTGCCTTATTGTTATGAAACCTTCAAAATTTTTTAAGATGGTTTGGACATGTCAAGAAGAGGCCATTGGAGATGCTGGTGAGGAGGGTGAAACATATAGTCTCAAGTCCTATGAAGGGCATCCTTAGCTTGTTGTCATTGTATCGTTACTAAACCTTTAAAATGTGTTTGTATCATCCTATAAGAATTTGACAATGCATTGTGGACTAAAATACTTATTTTGTTTGGATGTGTATTTATCTTCTGAAATATAGTTACCAATTATTTTCTTTGTTTGGCATCAATAACCATGTTCTGAATTTGGCGGTTGCAATCATTATCTCAGGCTGACTTTTTTCCTTTTTACAGTCTTTGCAACTTGAGAGGCTGGCTCTTTATCATGATTCTGATCGTCTTCCCTGGCAAATTGATAAGAGATGGGAGGATATGAGTCCACGAGAATGGATTGAGGTTTATTCTTTTCTGCTAATATTAGCATTTCATTGTATATGTTTCTAACTTTTCTATCTTAAATCTGAACGTCTTTCCTTTTAATTTTATGTTGCTGATGCTGGACTCCAATTCCCTTTTTCATCTGTTCTTTCATACTTGTTGTTTACTAGATTTTTGAAGATGGCATAAATGAAACATCTGTTGACAATAGATTGGCGTCTAAGTGGGCTAAGAACCGGACATACTTGGTGTCCCCTATCAATGCAAACCTACAGTATCATCGTCTTGGAAATCAAGAAAGAAACAATCCAGAAGTTCCATTTGAGAAAGTCTCCCTTGTCCTCAGTGATGTCTCTCTTACTGTTACAGAGGTATTTTTATTGTTCAAATTTTGTTTGCATAGTATTTCAATGTCTTGGAAGAAAGAAGATATTTGATCCTTGGAATTAGTATTAGTAATGATTTGAAGGAGCAAAAAAGGGGAAAAAAAAGGAAAATGAAGAAAAGGAAATAACATGGTTAATTTTCTTTTAAAGTTGCACATCTTCCAGATTTAGTTAGTTCTTATTTTCCTTATTATTATGTTAGCAGTGTGTATGGCTTTGTTCTATTTTTCTGCTCTTTATTTTAGGAATATTTCAGAATTAGTTAGTTTGTATTTTCCAGTGTTTTCTTTACCTTTTGGATGAGACCTGACGTACCTATAATGATCAGAAGATTTATTTGTACCTTATGATCAAGAGCCTTTGTTGGATAATAGAGCGGAATCAATTCAAAAACCTATCTTCCACATTTTTTTCTAGTAGTTATCTTTTCTCATTTGTGATTTCGTGTGAAATTCACCAAATATATATCTATATATTTGATACATCAGGAGGGTTTGAACCCTTGGACCTTTACCACATCCCATCCTAGTTGTGGGTTTCTTAGCTTCATCTGAAGACCTTCACTCTATCCTCTTATGAGGCTTTGTTAGGAGCATAGGGCACAATATTTATGCTTTCCGGAAAAAAAAAAAGTCATTAGGGAAAAAATAGGTTGTCTGTTGATGGAAACTTTTGCTGTTTCCTGCACTTCTGCTCGTTTAGGATTCTTAAAAAATAATAATACAGTGGTGCATCAGATCATTCCATCAATGGACTCAATCACTTTCTTGATTCTAGCTCTGATCTATTTTGTTTCTTAGAAGTCTAATCTCCCTAGATGATGCAAGATATCTCTCTTTCCTATGTTTCAGATTTTTGGGTGAAAAGCATCTTCTGCTTAAGTCCTTGATAAATACCATCATCAGAGGGAGGTCTTGAAAATAGGAATTTCTGTAAATCTGTTTTAAAATACGACAACAACAACAGCAGCAAGAAGTAGCCTTATCCCACTAGGTAGGGTTGGCTACATGGATTGTACGACACCATTATGTTTTATCATTTACCAAGTTTTTAGGAATGTTAATTAAGAGGTCTTAGTCAACAACTTCTATAAGTGTTTTCTTTGGCCTTTGATGCGTAGAAATAATTTGGATTGGTCGGAATTAGAGAGGGATAAGGGAAAGATGAGAGAAGAACAGAACGGTAGGTAGAAGTAGAGAGGAATGAGAGAGATTAAGAAGAGATTGAGAGGAATTGAGGAACGAAGGAATTCTTTTCATTCATCGCTGAGATAAAAAAACTACGACTCAAATGCCTTAATATATATATATAGGCGCTCACACTCTCCCAATGGCTAATTACACAGCAACTGTCAACTGTCATTTAAATCTAAAACTAACTAACATTTTATAAAACTATAACAGCCTTCCTCTACCACTCTTAACAATTTTATCCATTCTACTCTTCTTACTGGTGCTTCTCGCGGTCTTTTTTGTACATGTTTAAACTACCTCAAACAATTTCCTAACATTTTCCTTCAATAGGTGTAATGCCCACTTTTTCTCATATGTTTTCATTTTGAATTTTATCTTTACGTGTATGCTTGTACATCTATATTAATACTCTTATTTCTGCTACTTCCACTTTTTGTTCTTTTTTTCTTGTTAAAGCTTAATATTCATTGCCATATAACATAGCTGGTCTTATAGTAGTTCGATAAAACTTTCCTTTAAGTTTATTAGGTACCTTATGATTGCAAATAACTCCTTTAGTCTTTCTCCAATTAGACCACCTAGCTTGTATCCTATGTGTAAGATCCCCATCAATTTTCTCATTATGTTGAATAATAGCTCCCAAATATTTAAATTTTTCCGCTTGAAGTATAATCTAATCTCCCAATTTTACTTTCAAATTATTACTAATTGATCTTTTATCAAAATTACAATGCAGATATTCTATCTTACTGTTGACTGTTTTACTGCCAACTGTTTTAAAATAATAAATTCTAAATTTTTTATTACTTTATGTTCCCTGCTTTTTATCCTTTTAGTATTTTGATTTATCCTTCTCTGATAAAATAACCTAAATTTCTGATTGATTGAATATGTTTTTGATTGCCATGTTCCACTCCATTATGATGCAGCTTTATGACTTATTCCAGGTTAAACTGATTTTCCAAACGCCCAACCACAATGGTTTTCACGTGAGGAAAATGTATTATATCTTTAGATTAAGAATGTTCATGAGGCACTGCTACTTACCACGGAAACTGTCCTGGGGTTGCCTTTCTGTAGCACTCATCATGATTTTCAAGGAATTATCTTGTTTGATTTGCTGCTTGAGATATTGTAGAGCTACTATGTTTAATGTTCTTTTTAAGGAGATTATCTTATTTCCCTTCTCCTTTGCATTGCTTTCTATCTAATAAAATTTATTCTCTTTGTCCATAAAAATATATTGTTTTTCCATTTTGACTCAACAAAAAATTTATGAAATTAGGATCATTTTTTGGCTTCTAGTATTTTTAGAGAAAAGAAAGTTTCAGTGTTCCTCTTAAGGTTATACTTCCTGTGTTATCAAGCAGATTGTTCATATTGAATTCTGCTGGAAAGATGTTGGTGATCTTGTCCCCTCCATGAAATACTCTGTTTGTTTTTCCTTCTGAATTTACAGGCTCAATATCATGATTGGATTAGGCTCTTGGAAGCTGTTTCAAGATACAAGACATATTTAGAAGTTTCCCATTTAAGGCCTTCAATTCCAGTTTCAGAGTCCCCCAAATTATGGTGGAAGTATGCTGCTCAAGCTGGGCTACAGCAGAAGAGGATCTGGTAGTGTTGACAGTGTCATCTATTTTTTTAAGGCAGTTTTCATTATATGCAAGAAAGTGTTAATAACATTAGTTTGTGCTTTCAATTTAATTCTTGGTGTGGATGCTGACCCTGCATGTGCTGTACTAAATCAGTTATCGCTTGTCATGGGATCAAATTCGGGATCTTTGTCTGCGTCGTCGGCAATACATTCAATTGTATATGGCTTCTCTTCAACATTCATCACACGTTAATCATTCAGAAATAAGAGAAATAGAAAAAGATCTCGATCCAAAAGTAATCCTTTTGTGGAGGTGTGTATATAGTTTCCTGTTTATTGGGTTGTAATTACAGAAATCACTGATGATTGTTCTGAGTAATATATGCTTTTTGATTCCATGCTTTGGTATGATTCTTTTTCCATCATTGAAACATTAGTTCATTTTGCACTAAACCGAAACTGAGAAGAGTTTCATGTTTAAATAATTAACTTACGTGTGCATCTAAGGTTTTAGCTCTGCACTTTGTTGATGTTCTGGATTTCCTTTTTGTTCAACGTTTGAGGATGTATATTTCATGATTGCTATACTTCTGTGGTTGATGCTTTTGCTTGCTTGTCTAAGTGTCATTGATTTATAAGCAATCTATTGGGAAGCTAGTTCCAAATAAGTCTTCCAATTGGCTAGAAACTAGCAGGAGGCCCAGAGAAGCAGATAGGCTTGACGCTCTGTTTTTTTCCTTTAGTACTCTCACCTTGATTTGTAAGGGGTTAATTGACTTGGAGAAACAGCAGTTGTGATGTTATTTGCTTTGTTTGTTTTGAAATTTTATGGGTAACCATTTCATTCAATATATATAAAAGCAATCTTTTAAACGTAAGTTTATGATCAATAGGTAAGAGTCATGTATAATTTACTATAATTAGTGCGTGTCTTGTATGTTGCATGGAGCCTAAGAAATGAGTTGTGGTCTTCATTGTTCTTGAAGAGTGCATATTCTCAGAACTTTTATTATTATATGTAGATATAGATGTTTAGATATTGAAGAGAATCATACAAGGAAATAAGATTGTTTTGGATTAGCTGAAATTTCATCTGGGAGGAGAATTTTAAGGGGTAGAAGGCGTGATGTTCTCCTAAGGGGGAAAACGATAGCTGAAAACTGTGTAAGTCTTAAATCAATATGCATCAATATGGGTTTCCCATAAAGAGTTGCAATCCAGTTAAAGCTGTAAGATACTAGAATGATTAGCTCATAGTTATTTCTGGAAGGCTGTTCTTGACAAATATCCAGAGGAGTTGGAAGCTGATTTTACATTTGATTAATGTTTTCCAAGGTTAATTTCTAGTCTGTTTTTTCTCATGATCAAGTAGCAGAATATTCTTGCCCTTTTAGTACTCCATTTTTATCTTCTTCCATTAATAAATGTTCATTTATAACAGAAAAATGATAATCAGTGTGTCAATTTTGCTTGTTATGTTTGTTTAGGTTACTAGCTCATGCCAAAGTTGAATCTGTGAAATCAAAGGTAGCAGCTCAACGAAGAATGGTCAAAAAAGTTGGTTTTCATTCAGATGGTATGAGCAACACCTTTTTCTCTCTCAAGAGGTTAACTTATTGTTTTTATTTGTTATTCTTCTTTTATAACGATGTCTTCCTTTTTCGGGAAACAATGCCTTGTGGTCTCACTGAAGATTCCCCCCTTGATATATTTGTAATTCTACATTTGGATTTCTTTGACAAAACTTCCTTGGGGCCTCTAAATATTTGGATTTCTTCCTTTTCCATGGAAAAATGCCTTGGTGCCTCTCTGAAGTTTTCCCCCTTTATACAGGCGTGCTGACACAGAAAAAGCCTTGTTTGATGATGCCTCTGAGGAACTGCAGTTTTCGGAGCAAGGATTGACGAAAGAGGAGTGGGAGGCAATCAATAAGTTACTAAGTTACCAGCCTGATGAGGACTTGGCACTTACTTCAAGGGACACACAGAACATGATAAAGCTTGTGGTAACAATATCTATTGGTCAGGCTGCAGCCAGGATTATTAGCATGAATCAGATGGAAATCATGTGCAGTCGATTTGAGCAACTTCATGTGTCGACCAAGTTTAAGCATCGCAGTGTCTACTGTGATCTTTTACTGAAATTTTATGGTTTATCTGCTCCTGAAGGTTCCCTTGCTCAGGTCTACTTTTATCTGATGCCGTGAAAATAAACTTAGTCGCAAGTATTTTAAGTTGCTGACACTACAGAAGCACACAAAACTATTGCGTGGAGCTGAATTTTTTATGTTTCACTTTTTAAAATAAAAAATTTATCTTGCTCTTTGATTTGCTGATATAACAAACATACAGAACTAGTTCTATCTCCTTTATTTCTGGACCAAGCATTTTTACCATGGGTTTTGGTTATCTTTTATCTTGTTCACTATTTTTCTCTTTCTTGGCCCAATGCACTAGTTAGCCATGTGATATTTGCTTAATAATTATTTTATTTTGTAATATTTTATTGTTTGATAGCTTACACTTCTTGGTAATTTGATGTTCAGAGTGTCTGTAGTGAGCAGAAGGTGAATGCATTAGCTGCTAGTTTTGTGCACTTGCCAGTTGGGGAGAACATTGACTGGAGGCTATCAGCTACAATTTCTCCTTGCCATGTTACGGTATTTTCTCAATTTTTAGAATGTTGAAATGATAGTGGGAACATAAATTTCTTGCATTTTTAGTTTGCTTCTATGCCTCTTCCATTTGTTCTTTTGTCACTTTTAAGTTCATGAACAGCATGAGCTAAGTTTTATCATATCCTTATGCAATAATGATATAAGAAGAAATTGAATCCCATAAGAGAATGGAGAAAGTAATTCAAGGGCGGGTATAGTGGAAGGCTGGTGCACTAAAGAGGAAATTTACTTGTAATGGATGTGATCTACTGGAGGGGGAGGGGTAAGCGGTTATAAACGTGGTAACTCCAAGCCTAACTTGCTCATCACATGCTACGTGAGGGGGGTGAGGTGGAAAGCATGTAGGATTGGGTAGGGTGAGGCTAGGAAATTTGAATGTGGTTTGCAAGAGCCTCTAGCTGCTCAAAAGCCTTGTTGTTCAACCCATGTAGCAATCATCTTAGCTTGCAACCTCTGTCCGTTGTCACTGATCTTTGCAGGAATTGTAGCTGGTTATACATACTAGACTTTTGGAGGTTCCTGCAATTCAGTACCAAGGCCATATGATTATGAGGGTATGGGGAAAAATATTGAAGTTAAAACCTTGGAGAGAGTATCTGCAAAGATGAAGGGAGAAATGAAATCGTTTAAGGTGGTGATGATGGAGATACATGATAAAATAATCAAGTGGAGATTTCACTTGCATAGCAAATTGAGAAGACAGAAGGTATAGATTCAAAGGCACTTTTGGATGAGTTAAGGATGGAGAAGGAAGTACTTGGAAGCAAAATAGGTAGGAGAAATCCACAAGGAGATATTGTTTGATGTCTACACCATCTAAAATTTATCTTGAACCACTATGTGATGCGTTTGAGAACTAACCATGAGAGGATGTGAAATAAGAAGTTCGTACATTTTTTGAACCCATCAAAGCCAATTTAGGAGGCAAATTGAGAGCCTGGTTGAAAATAATCCTGTTATAAGAGCTCGTGTCAAATACCAAAAAAGCTAGGATGAGAAAGTGGGAGTGTTGTTTTCATGGGGAGATGTTCTACATGTGCAAATGGCAACTATGTTGCAAAAGAGGAAGTTGATGGCATTGGCAAAAATATGGGGAAAAGATAGATCTTTGTTTGAATCAGGGGAATTAAGTGGAGAAGAGGGCTCAAGGCTAATTTTGGACTGCTTATCTATTAGGCCTTCTTAGAGAAAAGTTGGTATTCCATTTGTGTAGAGGCCGCAAGAAGGAAACGGACATACATTAGCATAAGGAGGGAAGAAGTGATGGTAATGGGAATCTCAGGGCTCGTTTAATTTTGTTCCCAATTTTCATTTTTAAAACCTATTTTATAAATCAATTTTAAAAGTTGTTTTTCAAAACAAAACAAAAATGTTTGATTATATTAATTTAAAAGCAATTTTAGAGTATGAATTTTTAAAACTTTTTTTTTTCCGAAAACATGTCTTTAGCCATCAATCACCACTTGTCACTGTTATTATCAGTTGTTATCACCTCCTATCACTCTGCTATCATTGCCATTGACCATTGTCAACCACCACCACTAGCCACCTCTTATCACTGCCGTTACCAAATGCTGCCATTGGCAAATGGTGGTAGTTGGCAGTGATTGATGATGATCAGTGGTGACCACGGTGGCCGATGGTAGTTACTCAGTGGTGGCCAAAGGTTGTTAGCTGGCAGCGACTGGTGATGATAGGTGGCGGCCAATACCGATGGTTGATGGTGGTGGCCAATTGGGGTTACTGATGGGGACTAGTGATGTCTGGCTGTGGTGGTGGGCAATGATGGGCAGTGGCAATAGGCACTAGTGAGTAGTGACAGTAGCTTCTAATGGCTGATTGTAGTGTGTTCTTGAAGCAGAAAAAGGGAATAGAAACAACTCTAAGGTGTTTCCATTTTTTTTTTTTTGGTTTTAGAAAAAAAATGATAAGTTTTGGAAACAGTTAAAAGCAAAATACCTACTCAAACAAGTTTTTTTTTTTTAAATAGAAATAAATCAAACCCTTAGATTTTAGTTTTTGCCAATGGTTGCTGGAAGCAAATGTTGATGACAAGGAGAACAATTCTTCCAAGCAACATATCCAACCAGAGTAAAAATTATGCTTTGGATTCCATTGTCATCAGCCGCTTACATAAGGAATGACCCTGGTTCAGGCATGTGCTCATGATGTGGGAGAGAGCAAGCATGAGCTCATGATGTGGTTTTTTTCCCCCACCAACGAACCTTGAATGGTAGGTAAAAAAAATGAGGTGAGGGAGAGCAAGCACCTTTTAGTGTTTTTGAATCTACTAGCTGAGCTATATTTGTAGAATTTATTGATGAGATATTCAGGCCTGCAAGGAAAGATGATGTCAATGAGCTATCTTCTAGAGTGGTTGTCAGTTGTCACCCAGTTGAATTTTCACTTGCATATGCTGCTTACTCTTCTTTGTGAGGTGGTTCATACTATTTTTAGGTTTCTACCTGCACTACTGGCCTGTGGCCATAGTTTCTCATAGGTTTGAGGTACTTGTAGCATGTGACATACATTGTGGAGCACTTGGAGATGGAAGCAGAAAAAAATAGCATGTGAATTTGGTTTCTTAGAGAGAAATTGTGGAGCACTAATCAAAGATAATACTCTGGCTGCAGATGTGGTTCGTTTGCATTAGGCATCAAAGGGGACAACAGAGGGTACCTTTGTTTTAGGAATGATGGAAATTGTTGTTTGGCTTTCTTGACACAGTCTTATCTTCATCGTTGCTGATATGCAGCATATTTTTTTTTTTTTGGCTGCATTACAGTTTTGGAATTGCTGAAACCTTTTGAACTTGTTATCTTATGCATGGGATATTATCTTTAGATGGCCCTGCATTTGGTACAGTCAATCTTGGCATGTTGTGGTGGCTACTTGGAGATGGAGGGAGAAAAAATAGGATGTGAATCTTGTCTCTTAGAAATTGTGGAGCACTAAGTGAAGGCAATGTTCTGGTTGTAGATGGGGTTCTTTTGCATTAGGCAATTACATCATTAAGATGCCATCAGTATTGATCACATCATATATGATTAATGATGTGATCAGGTCAAATTTCAATCCTAGGTGGAAGCAAAACCCTAGAAGAGAGGCGCAGCAAAATTAACACTTCTCCTCTCAAGTAGGTGAATAGATGTTAACTATTCCTGACTTGACTTCAAGTTCTACATAATGTATGCAAGTTAGAGCTTCAGTGTGCGTTTGCTTTTTAATTTGTCAAAAGTTTATTTGGAAAAAATCGATTATTGTAACAAAATTTGTAGTTGGATATATTTTTTTCAGAAGTTATTTTGCTAAATTGAAAATTATTTGGATGATATATAATGGAAAGTACTATTAAATGTATAATTGCTGAAAAATAAATCAATTTTGTGATATGTTATTTTTGTTATATAAAACTTGATTTGTTGGAAAAATATATAAACTATATAAAATTTGATATGCTTAATTATAAAAGTAAAAAGCATATAAATAACGTAAAACTTGATATGCTGAACAAAAAAAAATTATAAATAGTTGTATATAATTCAAAAACAAAATTTAACATGAGTAATTCTTCAGTTTATGTTAAATGTATAAGCTTAATGGCATAAATGTTTTTCCTTTTCTGAATAAAAAGCCTTAAATAACAAGATTTTTAAATTCTTTTAGCCGAAGAAAATTGATTATATCAAGCATTGTGGATAGCATGATACTAAAAATTGAATATATAAATTGCTCATTATCTTGTAAGAAGTTCTGTGACGACTTCTTAAACATTTGATCAACTGTGGGACCTATTTATTTGAAATTTTGTGAGATACTGGATGACCCTATTTTGATTTTAAATTGCAAAAAAATAAAAATAAAAAATCTAAAGTGCAAATATATGGAGAGGCTCATGAACACACTAGAAGGAATCTGGCTGATGTGTTTAGAGGGGCAATGTAGGGTAGTTTAATTTTTTAACTTTCTCATTTGATGCCTCAGCTCTACTCTAAATGTAAAAGCTGGTGAAAGTAATGTTGGGGAAATGGACTTTTTAGCTGTTTCAAATGGAATTGGGGAATGTACTTTTAAAGGGTGTTTGAAATCCAAGCAACATTGGGTAAAATTGGGATCCACAAAAGTCCTTTCAAATGTGAGAATGCTAAAACCAAATGGATCCTTAGCAAGTGTATCTACGAGGAAGGCTAATTTGACCACTGTCAATCTTTTCTTTGATAATGTGATGATAAATCTTAGTGTGTTATTCGACCATGCTGAATGGGATTCTTCGCTGTTTTAAGTGCTGCATAGTATTGTAAAATCTTTGCATTGGCAATAACTTATGCCCCTTAGACACTGGTTAATCAATTATTTAATTTAGAAGCTTCTTATTTTTTCATGATTGTTACGAGAAGAATGATTCTTTGATGGCAGGTATTGATGGAAAGCATTGATCGTTTCCTAGAGTTTGTTAGGAGGAGCAATGCTGTCAGTCCCACAGTTGCATTGGAGACAGCTACTGCTCTGCAGGTATTGGTTTCTTTGCATTTGATTTTTGGATAAATTACAGCTTTCATTCTGACTTTTCTTTGTTTATCTGATCATTTTTACCCAAAACATGTACCCTTGATATAGACGAGGGAGTCTTCGGATGTAATTGGTTACATATCTTGTGGAAACCTTTGAATATTGAGAATGACATGATATTCCTTTAAATTAAGTTTTCAATATTATATGCTACTGTTGATATTTATATTCTTTTGGTGATTGGGGAGGGCTTGTGTAATATTTATCCTTAGCAATGATAGAACAGAATACCATTTTAGTGTTTTAACCTTTCTGTGCTAATAATTTAAATGTTGAACGCAATGGCAGATGAAGCTTGAGAAAGTAACTCGTCGAGCACAGGAGCAATTTCAAATTGTTTTAGAGGAACAAAGAAGGTTGTCAGTTTTTTTTTTTTTTGGGGGGGGGGGAATGTCTATCATGTTAGATTTTTTTTTTGTCAGATTGTGTTATGCTGTTTTGAAACTTCCTTCCTCTACAACTGCGGAGAATATTATAAGGGTTCTCACTTGGTATAGAACGTTAATGTAGAACCAATTTGAATCCATGTCACATCTATTCTGTTGATTTAATCTCTGGAGCTA
The DNA here is from genome assembly GCF_029017545.1 of Prosopis cineraria. Lineage (NCBI taxonomy): Eukaryota > Viridiplantae > Streptophyta > Magnoliopsida > Fabales > Fabaceae > Prosopis > Prosopis cineraria. Next base: position 7,168,814 of record NW_026555335.1, read on the forward strand.
TGCCATTTGCTGGTTGTTGGATGAAAATTTACCATGTTTTAAGTAACCTTCATTGGAATCCTGTGGTATTTTGAGTAGTCATTGACAAGTGAATTACATATATAGATTAAAGTTTAAATGTTTTGTTACTTGAAAAGACTGCAATGTATTCTTGAAGAGTGGTCTATTTGTTGGTTCGATCAATTTTGTTAGAGCACCATGGAATTTGCAACCAATCATTTCTACTTTAGAGCATAATGCTCTATGTTGTGTTGGGTTTAGGATTTTGCTGATGGAGTTTAGTGCATTATAACCATTTTTTTACTCTGAAGTTTCACTGCCTTTCTTTAGTTGTTCAGAGGTTTGCTGGTCTATGATGTCCTATCCTGTTAATGAATTTTGGTTTGTTGAAAAGAGGCAAGGGATTTAGATATAGGCATGCCTGCTGTGGGATTTCTTTTCTTCTTCTTCTTCTTGTTTTTTTTTCCTTTTTAGTTTTTGAGTAGATACCAAAACTGTATCCTTTCTTTAAGTTGGAGTCTGAAGAAGTCTCAAAAACACTTGAGAAAGTCAGAAGGTACTTATGCTTGTCACCACCAATAAATTGATTAGTTATGAGCTCTGGATTTCTCCAAGGATTTATTTCATTACAGAAACTTTGACTCCTTTCAAGCTGAATATTCTCTTAATCTAGGATTTCTGTATGTATGTACATGGACATGGTGCCATGAAAAAATTCGAGTGTCTTCATCTAATTTTTTGTGTCTAATGTGTGTTTGTTACTTGTTGGGCACTGATACAACTCTCTTACTGAAGTCTTCATGTTTCATAGCTCATAATGCTGTGTGCTGTAATTAAACTTGGGCTTCAGACATTTGTGCCCTTGCACTAAAAGCTCTTGCACACATTTTGTCCTGCAATGAACTAATGATGTGATTTGTCAGTTTAAGCAGTTATTTTTTTTAATTTCTTTTCTATATTATCTGTTTTACTGGTGTCCTGCTGATCTAGGATGTGGTTCTGATGGAATGTTATCTATACTATGCTTAGTAGGTTCTTAAGAGTTTTTAAGTTTGAGCTTATGGCAGAGTTTCGCTTGATTTACATGATATATGGCATGAAATTTCATTTTGGTCTGAGTAAGGAGATGTGGTGGCTGTGTGCTTTTATTACACTCTTTGGTGTCTTTTGCTGGACTAGAATACATGAAGGGAAAGTCTTGTTCCTTGACATTGGGACAGGATACTTTACATAAATCTCTTGTCTCTTTTTTAAATGAAGCCTGTAGATTTGGTTTTCCGCACAGAGCTTTCTTTGGGGGAGACTCCTTTCTAGACTTGCTGAGGAACTATCTTTCTTATAAATTATGAAAGCTTTTGAAGTATTTTGCCAAGCCTTTGGCTTTGATTAAATTCTTCTATTTCTTTGTAAGCCTTTTGTTTTGATATATTTATCTTTTCATCCAGGAAATAGAACACGTGGAATTTTATTTTTGTTTTTAAATGGAACAAAGAAGGATTTTATTAAGAGGGAAGCAAACTATGAATGAGAAGTGTTTGATGTCCTTCCTAGGAAAAAAATTGCGGCATGAGAAAGATTTGTTGCATTAGAGTGTTTGGTCTCTTCACAAGCTTTATTGCATCTGGATGATACTTGAATGCATTATTTACAGCTTCGGATACTAAATTTCCATCTTTTTGATGATATCAAAATGTGTATAATGTTGACTGACAGTCACTGACTTGAAGATCTTTTGATTCTTGTTGGTGTACCTTTAAATTTTGTTATTATTTTTTCTGTTTTTGTGGAAAGAGCCTACTCTTAGCATTTGACATTGATTTGCATTTGACTGATTCTTTTTCTGCTTTTCTGTTTTTTCTGATTCTTGACTGGTTTTTCAGATTTGCATTTGACATTGATCTTGATGCTCCGAAAGTTAGAGTTCCTCTCAGATCTAGTGGCTCCCGGAAGTGTGATGATCACTTTATTTTGGATTTTGGTCATTTTACACTGCACACAGTGGTATGCTCCTGAGATATGAGGCTTTGAGTTGTTCTATTTTAGCTTGACTCTGTTTGAAATGGTTTTATTTTCGCACAGGAAAGTCAGTCTGATGAGCAGAGGAAAAATCCTTATTCTCAGTTTTTGATCACTGGGCGAGATATTGCTGCTTTTTTTACAGACTGTGGCTCTGACTATTGGGATTGCAGTTTGGTGAAACCTAGTGATGATAATCAGCAACTGTTTTCATCTGTTGTAGACATAGTTGAAAATAAATGTTCTCTTATTGATAGGTGTGGAATGGCAGTACTTGTAGATCAGGTACATTCATCTTCAATTTTTATACGCACCCATGCATATATGGATTGCTCAAGAGTACAATGCCCCATCTATTCTGTTGCGACTCATTTTCTGAATTTCCCTTCTAAATTCTAGATGATATTTTAGTATTCACATTTTGTTCTTATCCTGGTATTCTCTATTGAATTATTCAAGATTAAAGTGCCACATCCAAGTTATCCGTCAACTCGCATCTCGGTTCAAGTGCCAAATGTGGGGATTCACTTTTCTCCGGACAGACATTCTAAAATCATGGACCTGCTAAACATATTTTATGGGACGATTGAAACCTGTAGTCAGTCTACTGCAGAAAACTTCCAGGCTAAACTTGCTCCTTGGAGTCCTGCAGATCTTGCTGCTGATGGTAGAATCCTTGTTTGGAGGGTATCTCCCTGGTTCTCTGTACTATGTGCTTGTCTGTAGTTGATTTCACTCAGTTAATTTGTTTGACTTAGGAATATTCCAAATGAATTTCATTTTACAGGGAATTGGCAACTCAATTGCTACTTGGCAGCCTTGTTTCCTGTTGCTTTCAGGATCTTATTTTTATGTATTTGAATCTGCAAAGTCTCAAAGTTACCAGAGATACCTAAGGTGCTGCACATTGATATTTCTAATTTTTCATTTGATTTTAATTTAAGTCATTTGGATAACAATCATCTATTCTTTTTTCAAAATTATTTTCTTTCGTCATTTTTTCGATGAATGAAAAGAAGTCTGTGAGAGAAAGGAGAGGTATGTAGACAAAGGACAAGAAATCCTTCTAGAGTAACAGAAAGGTTTCTGAACAGGAGATATTGAAAAGGAAAAACTGTAACTTGAAAAGGACTCCATAACATCAACAAGCTTTATTCTGCTAAGTCAAAAAAGACTCCATTCATTGTAAATCTGCAAGAGGAACTGAAATGAAAAGAACGCTGCTTAAATGATTGTTGTGTCAGTAAGACAACTCCATTGAGATGCGAAGGAGCAATTTTGTGGTAAGGAATTATGCCCTTTTGACATGTTAGCAGGGTGTTAAGCCTATCCTGATTGCTTGCATAATTGTGTTTTGTTATGAATATATCTAAAGTGCACTTACTATTCTGACAAAGAGGGGAAGCCATATGGACCTGTGGCTTTGTTATGAATATATGTAAGCTGCACTTCAAACCTATTCTAAATGCATCTACATTTGTGTGGCCTTTTTTAAATGAGGTGTGGTATCATTTTCATCCTTTCATTGACAGCTTAAAAAAAAAAAAAGGGATGCACTTCTGCATGAACAGGAGTGTAAAAAATTGTAATTTCATCAGCAATGAACTCCATTTCTCCAATGAAAGTGCCACGCTGAGGTTCTAACTCTTTGACAGTTTGTTCTTGGATACAAAGTCACCAAGGACCTGCCACTTCATCTAGTTACCTTTATTCTTCGTGTTTTTGAAATTGGAAACTGAATTATTGATTGTTATGCTAAACATATGCTTTGATCTATGCAGTATGGGTGGTAGGCAAGTCCTTGAGGTTCCTCCAGCAAATATTGGCGGTTCCTCATTTTGCATTGCTGTATGTTTCAGGGGAATGGACATTCAGAAGGTAAATAAAATTGTTTTCAATTAATGATCTCATAACAAATGACATTTCATCTCCAGGATAATTAATATTACTGCATATTACTGATGTTTGGGTTTCAATTGTTTTCAATTTTTGTGGTGTCTAGCCAATGTCGAGATTTGGTTCAAGTTGTGTGGGGTAGCTTGTTTTATTGACAAACATTTAAATTGTGTGTCAAACTTATCAGAAACATCTTTTGTTGATTATCTGTGAATTTTTAAATTTACCCTGACCTAATTTTGCTTGAATCTCGTATTTATTGCCTATAATTCCCTTTATTTCTTGATTTTATGGTTTTGTAATCTTTTTGTGTTGCTTGATTTAATTTTTTTATATGTTAATATTGTAACTGCTGATTTTGTGGGATTTAATGCTATTGTTATGAATGTGCAAATTCATTTGAATCAATCATAAGTCAGACTCTCAATCATATAAAATCTGCTTGGTATCAGAGCCTCGTGAGTCCTACTCTTTTCAAATGGCCAGAACTTGGCCAACAAGAAAACTAGAATGCATGGTGCTGTTGTTCTACCTTAATAGCAACACATTGGCTTCACAGTAACAGGAAGCCAATTTTGCATTTTTTCCATTTTAATATCATATACATCACCGCATACTATCTTGTCACGGGTGTAGATGATTTATTACCTTTGTTAGTGATCACAGAAGACTTACATAGCACCTTACGAGCAAGAAACTTAAACCATCAACATTTTCAAACAGTTCTCCACCTTTATTCAAACACTATTTCATTCTACAATGAACATCCAAAGGTCTGTCAATGCTACTGATTATTTCAATACAAATCTGATAGGATCTAAGATGGGTAGAGAGAAATAAGAAGAGTAGTTCTTTATTAAAATGTGAAATCAGAATCTAATTCCATATATTAATAAGAGATCAAATTGATAGAAGAAAATAGAAGGAATAAATCTATTAAGATGATGTAGAACAATAATCTCATTTTATATTTCTTTCAATAGCCACGCTTAGGAGAATTTTCGAAGGGTCAAAAGTTTGTTTAATTCATGATATGCTTACTTTTGAGTTGTCAAGCATATTTATAATGTCAAGGACAATCTAAAATAATGAATAAAATCTAAATAATTAGATGATTAAATAAAATTTGAATAAAATCTAAATAATTAAATATCTGATATCTAAATAAAATTTAGATAAGTAAATATCTAAATAAAATCTAAACAATATTATTAAAAGGAAAATATCTAAAATAAAATAATATTTATTCCTAATATATCTCTAACTTCTCAAATTATCCAGAATTCCACCATGATCGGCACTCTGTCAAAATCTCACTATCTTATCTAGCATGGGGTAAGGTCCTTGCACTTGGCACCCTCTGTCTAATTACATTTCCTACAAGATATCAATGTTCTGTGGCAAATATTTCTAATAAACAGATTTGCAAGAGTGTTGATGCAAACATAGGTAATATGGGATGCTTAATGGAGAATTTAAGTGGATTGGTTCTTCTTCCTTGGGGAGGGTTCCCTATCACTTTCGCCCATTTTCATCAGGCGATTGTTGAACTGTTTCTTTGTTTTAGAAGGACTGCTTTCCCTCCATTTTTGTATGTTTTTCTCTTCTCTTTAATAAATTTGATTGTCACTCAATGATTGGCGTGTAAATGGGATAGCAGTCTAACATTGCTGGCGATATGTTTGATCGTTTTTAGAAACCTAGCTTGCAAGTTGTTGACAAAGATTGTTGTGGCAAAAATGTGTAAAGGAGATAGGTTGTAAAAGGGTTAAAGAAGTAGTAACAAAAGAATATAGTTAGTGGGAAGAGTGAGATGCTTGTTTTGTCTAATAGTGGGTGATGGGTACCCATGAGTAAGCATTGTGATGTTGATGGGTACTTAGGTAGGATGGAGAACCCTATTCCAAAAGTTAGTTGTTTAGATGGGATTGTGGGAAAACCAACCTACTTAAATGTCCCATTGTCCATTCCATGCTTCTCAATGGGGGACCTGATATCCCTTGCTACCAAGTCTCCATCAGAGACTAATAGGAACCTTGTCTTTATTGTATGGGTTGATGAATATTTTGAGTATATTTTACTTTGTATTTCTGTCTTCATTCCATGGTTGCACTTTAAACGTCAGATGCTTTTTAAAATCAAACTGTCACTCTATTATAACAAAAGGATTATGTATGTTATAGTTTGAAATTTCTCATATGCTTTTCTCCTTTGAATTGTTGACTTCTTCCTCCCCATCCCTTGGGTTTTAAATGTACCTTAGCGAATTGTTGACCGTTATGATATTATAATATATATCTGAAAAACAGATCACATATGGGTTTCTGGTTCATGCTCTGCTTGCTTTCTTCTCTTTTGAAATGCCACTTGAACCTTTTTATGTCCTTTCCTTATGAAAATCTATAATATCTTGCAGGCTCTTGAATCTTCCAGCACTTGGATATTAGATTTTCGAGATGAAGATGAGAAGGCTAGCTGGTTTAAAGGACTTGTACAAGCAACATATCAAGCTTCTGTATGACATATAATTAAATTTTTTCACTATTATCTTGATCCTTATTGTGGTAGATATATAAGCACCCATGTTGCATTGCATATAGGCTGCTCCATCAGTTGATGTGCTTGGTGACTCAAAGGTTGATACAGCTTCCGGCAGTTTTGTAAATCAGAGAAATGAAAGATCAGTTGACCTTATTATTAAGGGGGCATTAATGGAAATGAAGCTGTTTATATATGGAAAGGTTAGCTGCATTCCTTCACAAGGCTTTGTTTGTTGTGTGATTGAGGAGAGGTAAATTTTGTAATATGAAGATGTATTTCTACTTAGTAAATATTAAAATCCTTTCTACTCGGTCTTAGTTCTTGATTCTCTCAAACAATGATTCACAGGCGGTTAGCAGTGTAGAATGTTTTTGCATTTTCCCAGATTACTTGTTGGACTAAGTTCATGAATCAGTGATGATGTATATGATGTTTTATTCAGGTTGGAGATATTGTTGACGGGAAACTTGATGAGTGTCTGTTTCTTGAAGTTCTTGGTGGTGGGGGAAAGGTTTGTGTATAGAGTAGCTTCCACTATTTGCATTGAGGTTAACAATTTCTAGCATCAAGGCACAAATGGCTCTAGATTGTTTCAAGCCTCTGCGTCAATCCCTTATTCACTATTTTAGTTGTTACCTTGATGCTTGAGTTTTGTTTATTTCTTTTAAGCCTGTTTATGGTATTTTTTGCTGTAGAGCCTTTGGGTCTTTATGTCATTATAGTATTCTTGGTGTTTTACTTATGGACCCATGACTAATGGGTTCTTATCTATTGGGCCAAGGTTAGGTCATGTGGCGCGTGCGTGTGTGAGTGTGAGAGAGAGAGAGAGAGAGAGAGAGAGAGAGAGAGAAGGGGGGGCTATGTGTTGTATACATTTGGGCAAAGGGTTTAGTGGGAGGTTAAGCAGAAAAGTGAGTATTTGTGAGGGGGAAACTCTAGCCTTTCAAAAGCTAGGGAAGCAGAATGAGTGTATGTGAGTTTTCTACCACTTTCTCCTATTCTTTCTTGTAGTTTTTCTGGTTAGACCTACACTCTGCCAGATTTCTATCACTCTAATAGCATTGTTGGTGTAGGTTCCATCATTTTGGTTTTAGAGCAGTCTTATTTGGGTGGGGAAATGGGAATCTTTGAGGTGGAGCATTCAAGTTTGGACATGAATGAGATATTTGAGAAGTTATTGGGGCTTTTAGATAACATGATAGAAATGTTAGATGCTGATAGGACCCTCTATTCTAACAAGCTTAACGCAAGCAAAAACCAGAAAATACACTTCAAATGGGACTTTGAAAATACTGTTACTGAATATCTAAATTGGATTACAAGTGGGATAATGATTCAAGCTAATCTCATCTCTCTCATATGCTTATACACTTAAATTACAGTTGCAGAGAAACAGTACAAAATACACCCACAGAATAGAATCACAAAATATAAGCCACTCATGAACACACTAAAGCAGAAAGAGAAAATGATGAAGAAAGATAGTCTTCCTCTACCGCCAACCTAGCATTTGAGAGGCCAGAGCTCTCCTTACCACTCACATTTTCAAAAGACTCCATACCTCCCTCTCTAGGCAAAGTGATAGATTTAAGGACCCAAAAAGTTACAAAAGACTGAACATATCCCTAGCTACACCTAATCCCTAGTCATACATCACTTTTCCCCCCTTATGGTCAGGAACCTTTGGGTAATTCTCTTATCTACTAGAGGATAATTCTTTAGTCCACTGGTGTTGCTCTTCCCTACACCATTTCCCTTCCCATAGATTATGCTGTAGGCACTAGGAAATGATATATAACTCTTTTCTAATTCTTCAGCTCTATCAGATGCTTTGACAGATAAAAGAAAAATCAATGAAGCAGTGAAAACTGAAACTGAGGTACGAAATGTTGAGAAATCTTCTAGAGAATATAAGGATATGAAGGAAGAACAGAAGAACATTGAAACAAAGAAAGAAACAGATGAGGGAATAGTTGAAAAAGAGGAAGGGTTAAGCAAAGAGAAAGAAGAAATGAATATATAAAAATAGATTTCTGAAGATCACCGTTGAAGAAGGTTATGGAGCAAGGGAAGAACTTTGAGTGATGGCTGAAGAGAATATAGATGGAGGGCTTACTGAAGGGTCCTTGATATCTCATGGAGCATTTATAGGGAGGAGAGCTGAAGAGGTGCATAAATCTCAATTAAAAGAAGGGTAGAAGTGCAAATGTGGCCACCATTTTTCCTGGAGTACTTGGTAGTCTATATTATTAGGTGGTGCTACTAGATTCTTAACTTTAAAAAACGGAGCATCTATTTGACCACCATTTATTTTACTAGACTGACGTTATGTGAGGCTCATAAATGATAGGTGGCATTCCATTTCAACATGTGTAAATTTGCAAATTTAGCGATGAACTATTTTTTGAGGAGCATTGGATAGCCTCTACTATAAAAATAGATCATCTAACGCCATCTCATCAATTTGACCAACCCTGTTTATTTTTATACTTATGAGACTTACAACGTGTTAATTTTTTCAATCTTTTTGCCTTTGTTTTCAGTCTAAACTCAAGAAGAGGAGGTTCAATGAGTTTTATTTGAAGACATTTACAAGGATGACGTCAACGAAGTAAAAGAAATGACTAAATTAAGTTAAAATCAAGCTTCTTTCATGCATAGTAAAATCAAGGTTCTACTTTATTGGCATTGTCCTTGTGAATGTCTTTATATAAAAACTCTTTGAACCTCTTCTTCTCGAGTTAAGATTGAGAATGAAGGTAGGAAGATTGGAGAGATTGACGTATTGTGGTTCTTAGAAGTTTGAAAATAAAAGATGTTTGGCCAAAATTGATGGAAAGGTTTTGGATGATCCGTTTTTTATAGTAGAGATTGCCCAATACTTCTTTGAAAATTGTTCATAGCTAAATTTGCATCTTTACACTGGCTGAGGTGGAGTGCCACTTGTCATTTGTGGGCCCCACATAACGTTCGTTGCGTGAAATTAATGATGGGCTACTGGATGTTCTATTTTTGAAAGTTGAGGATTTGTTTCGCACCATTTGATAGTATAGGGTACCCAATGCTCTAGAAAAAATAGTTGGTGGCTAAATTTACACGTTTACCCTGAAAGAAAGAGTAAAATACAATGATCTCCCTTCAAGTTTGTTAAAATTACAGAGACTTTCCTTCTGTTTTCAAAACCTACACTTAAGTCAATTTCTTAACACTGTGAGGAATAGTCTGTTTAAAATTCTAAACTGCTTTATTATATTAATTAAAACATGTAAAGAAAATTAAAATTACTAATCCGCCCTCATAATCTTACATGTTCTCTCTTCTTCAATTTTAATGAATATTATGGTTATATTTTCATAAACATTTTACAAAATATTAAAATTTATAAACATGAATTATATTTAAATTAATAAAATAAATATAAATTATATTAATTAATTTATCTTTCATTATATTAAATTTCTAACTCTTTTTTGGTAAGAAAATTTCTAATTTATTAAATTTTTATTCATATATGTCGGAAATATTATTTTTGTTAACTCACATATTAAAAATTTAAGAAATTATGATGATGAAAACACAATCATTTGAAGCGTTGGGGTTTAGGATTCACTCTATAGGTTGCTAGTTTCTACCCTTTGAGTTGACTCTGATCAATTATAGTGACAATTATTCGTAAAATATTCTAATATTCTCCCGAATTATTAGTCCCTTTCTAATTAACGTTGAATTTGTTCCCACGATACCCAAGCAACTAATTAAACCGTGAAGCTGTAATTTAAATCACTACAAATTTCTAAAACTATCCCTAACCTAGTTATTTGTTTATTTCTTATTTATGTTCATTTTTCTAGATCTAGGTTTTCTCATCGCCTCTCAGTCCATCAAGATTACCCACAGATTTGATTAAATGGTGGCCTATCATTAAATCAATATAAAGAATAAGAGAAATAAATATAATTGAAAAGAACAAAACTATTCATAAATATAAGTGCAAAGAGTTAAAACAAACGAAATAGAAAACTCGTTCCCGATTGGGCTACATCTCTACCCCAACTGGATAATTGAGAAACACATTATAAAATCAAATAATACTATTCTAAAATCGTCAATCATGAAAAATGATCACAGAGAAAATTAAGGAGTAGAAAAGAAATAATTATGATTTGTAGAACTCCTTAACAATCTCGCTTTCAGCTTTCAAAATGCTTCTACGGGCTCTAAATATCTTAGAGACAATTCTTGAGGTACTCAGATAAGTGATTGGATTACTCCTGCCTTGATGGAGGGAGTATTTATAGTTAAAGAGGAGGCTTCTCCTTTTATCCTTATCGATATGGGGCTCTAATATATATATATATGTATATGTATATTAATATAAATGACATGCAGCGTGTCATCTCCTATGATCTTTCACCTCTTCCTCTCTCCACATGTGAGATTTGCTCCCTGTGAAGCAGCTGTTCCATCACTATATATATATATATTTTTTTTTCTTTTCTTTTGCATTTTCTTCTTTTATTTAATCTATTATTTTCCTACAAAATAAAAAAAGAAATATATGAGTAGATTTTATATTAAAATTTCTTTTTATCTTATAATTAAGTGGTAGGAAAAAATATATAAATATTAATTAAATAGATATGAAATCTTAATAAATATAATCGAATCCAAACCAAAATCTACGCCTATTTAATTCTAAAATATGCACTTGTCAAATTACTCTATAAATAAGTGTATATAGATTTCTCTTAAACTTATATGCTATATAAATAAGTTTATTTTTATATTTAATGTTATTTTTGTCATTATAATTATCAGTTGGAAACTTAAATGACTCTTGAACATTTATGTTAACGAGGGCTATTTTAGTCCAAAATATATGATTTAAGGGTTAATTAAATGAATGAAAATGGAATTTTTAAAATAGATGGGAAGTGTGTGTTATGTAAATTTTGATTTCAAGGGAGGTTTATATATGTTTTAAAATTAGAAGGGAGGCCTTTGTAATTAAGGTAAAATAGAGGGGAGGTTGATGTACTTTACTCTTAAAAGAAATGATAGAAGAGGGTCCAAAACATGATGATCTTGTTTTGGGAATCGTTGCTGAAGACACTGGCTGGGTTGCTAAGAGGAATCGATATAAGAGTTAGTTCTAAACTTGAGTTTTGGAGATGGATTTTTGTGGTGTAACACACAATCACTCAAATGCAAACAGAGAGGAAATAGGAGAGGAAACAGAAACAGAAAGGAAGAAGAGAGAAAGAAAATAGAGAGAGAGGGTGGAAAAGAGGGAGACACAAAACTAAAGAGAGAAGGGGCAGCTATCGGAATATTCAATCAAAATATTTCATTCATCCAGATCTGTCATTACGAGTGCAAGCTTCGTCTATTTAAACTAAGCTCTCATGTCTATCAAGAAGACCTTAATGACTTGTCTATATATAGCTAATGTTCAGATTTCTTTGTTTACAAAAGTATTAAAATTACACAAAAGCAACTTAATTCTTTCTAGAATAATATTTCTCATACTTTCTTTCAATTCCCCCTTGCTTTAAAGAACTCTCCTCTGGAGGGTAGAGAAGTTGATGTAACTCCTCTAAAGTGCAATGCAGGGAATCCTTCCAGGTAGCAGCTAATGTAGAGATCCTTTCCATCATACAAGGTAGTGGAAATGAGACTGTGTGGAGATTAAGCAATATGATCATAGTGACTGGGAAAACCTTCCTAATGAACAACATAGTTTTGGAATTTGATGAAGTTGAACACTTCTCTTGTCAAGATCCCTAGCTTGCTCCCACTCATAAGTCTCTATTGCCTTTAAGCGGTGGTCTTTAGTCAACAGTTTGAATCCTTGATTCACTTTAAGACTAATGCCCTCATTTTTTATAGGGACTTCTTCTGACTTAAATTCTTTCTCTTGCTTCATAGTAACATCTATGTCACTTCCATTTACTGACTTGAGCTCTTTCATATGTATACTTTCACTCCCAATCACAGGACCATGAATGCTATTTGTATCCCTTTTTGGTACAACTAATATGGATGAAGCCCTTTTTGATGAGGGTACCATTCTCTTGTGCCTTGAAAATATCAGAATCATGTCTTGAGAAAGTTATCTCCATGTCCTTTTGTTAGCCTAAACATTTGAGAGCTCTTAAGGCTTCAACAAACTTACTATTCACATACTCCTTCAACTCTTGAATTTTTTGATCCACATATTCCTTATGAGCCTTATGATTTTCCTAAAGGTAACTAATAATTTAGGACATAATAAACACAAACTAAACTTCCACAAATGATTTCATGCACATAGGATAGATCTGAATAGAAGAAACCATGCGAAGCAGCATAGAAAACGATTAAAAACACAGGTTCTGAGAGGGTCAACAGTCTTACTAATGTAGCTTTAGAAGCCTGCAAGATGAAATTTTACCCCCAACGAAGCTTTAGATGATGATTCAAGGCTCTTAGATTGCTTAAGAAAATCTCACAAAACACCTCAGAAAATGGAGAAAATCAGCTTCTGGATGCTCTTGTAGGACAACGCATGAAAAGCGTGGGGTACGTGAAGCTTGCGTGTATAGAACTCCACTAGCGCCTGTAGGCGTGTTAGGAGGCAAATAGCAACGTGGCTTCTGGTTTTGACCGGCAATGTAAAACACACATACACACTCACACTAGCTCAAATAGAAAAGGAAATGGGAGTGAAGACAGAAACATAGGGTGAGAGGTGAAGGGGGAGCGAGAACAGAGAAGGAGAGGGATGGCAAAAAAAAAAAGAGGAAGAGGGGGAAGAGAAGAGGGACGGGGAACTGATAGGGAGGGGAAGCAAAGGGACAGAGACGTAGAGTTGAGAGAGAGCATTCATATAACTTACAAATTCATTCATTCAAATCTGCCTTAAGTTACATTTCAGTATATATTTATAGGCATGAGGTTTCCTTCCCCATGAGGAAACCTCTACCCACTTGCTAAAACCAAATTATAAAATAATGCCACTTGTTGAAAAGGAAATTGGCAGTCAAAAAATAATTTGAAAATAACGAAAGCTATTAATTATCTCCTTCTAAAGTAATATTTTTCATATTTCTTATCAGCCGGACTCCTCTTTTTGAGCATGATGGTGGTGGTCATTTTTGTGTTTTGATGTTGGGAAGTGTGTGTTTTGACTATGGCAGTATGAAACAGAGGGTTTTTTTGGGCGAGTATCTTTTTTTTTTTTCAGGCAACGAAAGCAACCAAGGAGGGTAGAAATGTTGGCTATGGTACCAAATTGATGTAACATACATTCACACACCCTCACTCAAATGCAAACAGGGGGTAAATGGGAGAGGAAACATAAATAGAGAGGAAGAAGAGAGAGAGAAAATAGAGAGGGAGGGAGGAAAAGAGGGGGACGCAGAACTAAAGAGAGAAGGGGAAGCTATCTGACACAAGTACAAGCTTAGCCTATTCAAACTAAGCTCTCCTACTTATTAAGGAAACCTTAATAACTTGTCAACATAAAGCTAATGTTCAGATTTCCCTCTTTACAAAAGTATTAAAATAATAAAAAAGCAACTTAATTCTTTCTAGAATAATATTTCCCATATTTTTTATCATTTTGGCTTTGTCACTTCATTAGTTAAGTTTTCTTCCTTCCCTTGTCCTTGAATATACATAAGGGTGATCGTTTTTGTAGGTATTTAATACCATTAAAACGGAGTCCTCTAGCCAACTTGGCATATAATGTTTTTTGCATTCAAAATTGTTATTGATTTTGTGGCTCATTTATTTCACAGGTGAATCTAATTCATGCAGACGGTGATCTGACAGTCAAGATGAAATTGCATTCTTTGAAAATTAAGGATGAACTTCTGGGTCATCTATCAGTGGGTGAACACTATCTAGCGGTTTCAGTGCTGAAGAATGAAACTTCATCTGCTAGCTCTGGCTCATTGACTTCTCATGGGAAGGATGTACCAGTAGGGCTTCCTGAAGATGATGATAGTTTTATGGATGCATTATCTGAATTCATGTCTCAACAAGATGCTGGAAACTATACGCATCATATATCTGTAGATCAGCAGGGGCTGGTGGGGATTCCACCTGATTTTGAGTCACTTAAAACCTTTATTCATGAAAAGGGGGTTGAAGAGGCACAGGGCACTCCCCGTGAAATATATTATGAGATAGAGGGAATTGATAATTTAGATTTTATTTCTGTCACCTTTCAACAAGGAGTTCTAGCTCCCCTGATTATGATGGTATAGACACACAGGTACCTTGAAAATTGTTAAGATTAGATTTGTTTTCTGGTCTATTTTTATGGTAAGATGCTGCATTCACAATTTTAATTCTAATCTTCAGATGAGTGTTCGCATGTCCAAACTGGAATTTTTTTTGCAACCGGCCCACTATTGTTGCATTGATAAGTTTTGGCTTGGATATAAACTCTGTGAATTACATGACAAATCATATTGAGACAACTGCAACTGTTCAGGAGCATTCTCTTCTGAACAAGGAGAAAATTGAAGAAAAAGGGCATGTTAAAGGGTTGTTGGGCTTTGGAAAAGAGCGAGTTCTATTTCATTTAAATATGAATGTAGACAGTGTAACTATGTTCCTCAACAAGGAGGATTGCTCTCAACTTGCTACACTTGTACAGGAGAGCTTCCTGTTGGATCTTAAGGTAATGATATTAGCAGCCAATGCTCTCCTTTATGTTCCCATTGGAGGTTTCATCTATTTGTGAAGTTTCTTCATTTATTACTGGATTAGACTTTTTTGGTATTTAACTGAGCTTATAGCTTTTCATACATTTTAATGGGTTAAAAGTTTGTTTATGGCAGTATTTTTGTGCTCATCTAATGTTTGTTTTAACGGAGTTTCTATTTCTAATATGGAGAGATTGAGCAGATAGGTTATAGTGTGTTTCTCCTCTTGGGCTTTCTATTTTTCTTTTATTTTCTTTCTTTTGAAGTATATTTTTCTTCTTCCCTAGTAGTATATTAATTTTCTTTTTCTTCTTTAATTAAATTCCTTCTGTGTAAGTAGAAATGATGTTATTCTTTCATTACCATCATATTTTTTTTTCATTGTTGACAGTATTCTGAAGTTAACTGTTTTTCCTGTCAAGGTTCACCCGAGTTCTCTATCCATTGAAGGCACATTAGGCAACTTTAGGCTTTGCGATGGATCCCTTGGAACAGATCACTGCTGGGCTTGGCTTTGTGACTTGCGCAACCCTGGCACTGACTCCCTTATTAGGGTGTGTTGTCTTCTGTTTGAACCAACATTTGAAGGTTTCTTATGCATTTTCTTTTTCTCCTTTCTGTTGTTTACTGAAACTTCACTTTTCCTTCTTTCCCTTTCAGTTCAAATTCAATTCTTATCAGGCTGAAGATGATGAGTATCAAGGATATGACTACAGCTTGCAATGTCACCTTTCTGCCGTTCGCATTGTTTTCTTGTATAGATTTGTGCAGGAGGTATGCCCAAAAACAGTGTTGGAGCTAACTTTTGGCCCAAAAAATAACATGGTTGCGGTTAGAAAGTTTTTTATACTTCTGTGTTTGCCGTGTGAATGCATATTATAGTACTGGGTGCAGCTTTAGGGATGCTCAAAAGGACAAAAATGCTACTCTTTTACTAGTGTAGCAACTTTGGTGCAGCGCATGTATACTACAAGTTGATACTGCATGCATGCATGCGTATGTAAAACAGAAATATTTCTGTATAACAAGCCAATCAGTTCTTGATAAGTGCCTCTTATAGCTTCTAGGAGTTATAACTACTACTAACCAACTCCAGCTTGCTAGCTTTCATCTAACTGATTAACTAATGCTCTTCTTCCACAATCTCCATGCATCAGAAATGTGCTACATGAACTTTATTAGCCTCTATACCTCTTTTTGCGTTAACATGGAAAACTGCAAAACTTGAGTTTGTAGCAAATAGCTTTTTCCGAGGATAAAGATTGGCACTCTACCTCTCTGGAGTATCTTTTACTCCTTCCAAGTTGCTGGCAACCATGTCTTATCTTTTCTTGAAGAACTCCTTTGTGCCAACCCAAACACCCCCCCTGCCCCAAAAGGGGGGGAAAAACAAGAAAAACAAAAACCAAAACCTGAATGACCCAGCATGTATATTTATGATTTCAACTCAATGATTATTAAGTTCTTATATGTTGTAAATGAGCTTAACTTTCATAGTCATAATTAGTTGATTGATCATATACTTTGTATACTGGTTATCTTCAATATAATGTGCTTTACAATTAAATGAATTATGTGCTGAGCTTTATGATAGGGCATTTTGGACGCTTTATCACTATGAGTTGGCTATGAACTGTCATTCTTTAAATAACTACAATTGCATTTGTGCGCTTTGGGTTAACTTTGGGGAAGTCTGTTTTGTATTGTATGATATTTGAAGTCCTCTGTATGCTCAGGTTGCCTTTGATGTCAACTCCTTGGTTTTTCCTTCTCTGGCCCCCATTTTTTGAGTTGTTGCTTGTTTAATGATTATTAAATTTGATGAGAGTTTGCTTCTGCAGATTATGGTGTATTTTATGGAACTTGCTTCTCCGCATACTGAAGAAGCAACCAAACTTGTTGATAAAGTTGGAGGATTTGAATGGTTGATTCAAAAATATGAAATTGATGGGTCTGCTGCACTCAAGCTGGATCTTACACTTGACACTCCAATTATTGTTGTTCCAAGAAATTCCAAAAGCAAGGAGTAAGTTTATCTTTTAAATTTATTCTTTCAATGCTACACCGATCTTTATTTTCTATTTACTCGGTGGTTTTTGATAATGAATAGGCACTTAATGTGAAAATTAGTGGCGGTGATAGCTGCATCACTGAAAAGTTAGTGTTGGGGATTACCCTATTATGCATCCACTTTAATTTTGTTTTGTTTAGTTAGCGTTTTTTTTTTATTAAATTAAGGCTTATTTTGTTTCTAGTTTTTTGGATGACACTTTTATATGCGTTTAAGAATTAGTTCAAGTGGTTTGTTTAGATCACTATAGAGTAAAGAGTAATTCTATTCACAGAGTTGCATTTTTTGGGTTAAAGTAGTTTGAATTCCTTTTTATCATTTGTAAAGAAGACATTGATTTCATTCAATAGAGCGAGTGTATGAACCCTGAATCTCCCCATGCGATCAGGACTGTATTGACTTCAAGCAAACCTGAGGTAATATGATTACCAAACCTTTGTGAATAATCAACCGTAGGAGGATCCACATATGGGATGATTATAGGCCATAGCCTTAGAAGGAACAACTACCTTAAATAGAAATAAATCTGTCTCAATGTGATATATAATTGTAATTGTGACAAGTTAATTAATAATTAGATGTTGGAGGGGAAGGGTAGTGGCCGTTAAGTAACTGTTAAAGGGAATGGGTAGGAATAGGAGATTATAAAGACTACTGATTAAGTAAATCAGATTATGTTTTCCTTGAATTAGAGTACCCAGGTACTATTCAGAATCTCTCTTACCTCTTTGTTCTTCTCTCTCCTCTCCTTTGGAACTCTCTGTTATAGAATCTAGATTGGAAAGAGAGGGAGAGAGAGGGGAAATTGAGAAACGAAGCAGAGAGATAAAGAGCGCAAATCCGAATATGTAATTCTCAAAGTCTTAATTAGGTACTCTACTGCCTCTTACTTGTAGGCATTATTATCCTACGAATGTATACATCCTAATCTATCCAAATCCTACTAATATAATTAAATATCAAATCCTATCTCAATCCTATTTAAATTGTAAATCATATCTAAATCTATTTAAACCCTAATTAAATCTTAATAATTTTCTTATTTATTATAATTACATAACAACACCTCTCCCCTTAAAGGACCCTTGCCCTTAGGGGCCAAGTACACATAAAATTGTATTAAACTGGACCTTAAAGCATCCTAATTAAAGTGCCTCTAAACCAAGTCAGAACAAGAATGAGCACCAACAGCAAGGAAGAAGTAGAGATATACGTTCTCATTAGCAAAGTAGAGGGTAACGGTGATTGAATCTGGAGAATATGCATTAATAGAGAACTTAGGACAGATGACAGACTGCAACCACTAACTATAAAAGAATCTTGGGAATTGTGACCGAAGGAATTTGTGTTGACATGACCATCAACTACTTGGAGTTCTTCACCCTTCTTGATAATGCTTCTTCTCACAATCTTGTAGAGGCATCTTCCTTTCATCCTTCTCTAAAAGCTCTTGCAACCCATTAATATCATGAAGTGCCCGTGCCTTCTTTTCTGCTCGACGCACTAGCATGATTTCTTGCAATCTTTCTTGCAATCTTGCAAGACTTCTGGCTTCTTGCATTGTTCTTGGTTTGAAGAGACACACTGGTTCTCCAAGTTTTGGCTTAAAACCAACCACATATGCAAGTACCAAATATTTTTCTTGCAATTTCAATTGACTGGTGTGGCTATTAAAGAATTCATTGAATTCTTTCACACTTCCCTGTTGATGAAGCCACATTTGGTGGTCATCCTCATTTTCATTTTGGAATGGATGGTATGCCATGGCTGAGGAAAACCTGGGTCTGATACCATTGTTTAGAATTTAGATTGGAAAGAGAAGGAAAGAGAGGGGAAAGAGGACCGAAACAGAGAGATGAAGAGAGCAAATCCAATTATGTAATTTTCATTTGAAATCAAAGTCTGAAATTAGGTACTCTACTGCCTCTTATTTGTATGCGTTATTATCATATGAATATATATATATATATATATAAATCTATTCAAATCATACTAATATAATAATAATATAATTAAATATCAAATCCATCTAAATCTTGTTTAAATTATAAATCATATCTAAATATATTTAAACCCAAATTAAATCTTAATTAATTTCTTATGGATTATAATTACATAACACTCTCTATCTCTCTCTCTCTCTATCTCTATGACACTTGTAGAGATGTATTGGTAGTATCACAATGGGCTATCCTCAATCATGGAACCCACTTTATTCCCAAATTTAGATGATAGTCAAGGATGGCTTAGGCAATGTGGTAGCGCAAAGGAGTACAACAATTGCTTTGATGATGCTGTAAGCTAATTAAAGATGCTAAAAAAAATATCTGGTTATTACACAGTGGGTGGCTTGGAAGACGAACTTGTTGAGTTCATGAAGTTGTGTCACTTAGTTACCTTGAATGAAGCCAAGAGTCTTGCTCAAATGCAAGAGATCATGTTGTCATGGAGGTATGAACGTCAGTTTACTCTTCAAGAAGATGCTAAGAATGTTTAAGAAGAGTTTTGTGGTTAGACCTAGCTTTTATTATATTTAATGTAAATATTGGTTATTAATAGGAGAGATACCAGGGGTAGTGAAATAGTGACATCCATGCAATTTATGCCCTAATATCCTTCTCTAATTTGGTCTCCTTAATTCTCAAAAATTTGGTTGCCTTTTCTCATGTATATATCTGTGTACATACCTTGAGATGAATATACCAGAGTTTTTGGCTTGCTTGCTTCATGGTATCAGAGCAATCAGTAACTTTCAACGCCAAGAACTCTAAAACAAAAGCTTTGGTTAGGAGACGAACTTGATTCACACTTTTCCAATGTTAGAGTGATAGGTCCTCGAAAATCGATCCGAATAAGGCAAGTGGTCCCTTTGGTCAATCACTAGCCATGATGGATCATCAGTACGCATTGTTACTGTAAAACTCAATGGCACAAATTATTGTATGTGGGCACGGGCTATGAGACTAACGATTAGAGGTTGAGGGAAGATGAGCTACTCTGATGGTTCATTGAAAACTCCAGAAGAATCCAAGATGCAGGAGTTACAACATTGGCACACTGAAAATTCACTGGTATCATCATGGCTAATAAATGCCATGGTTCTAGAAATTCAACAAAGTTTCATGTTTCTTCCATTAGCTCATGAAATCTGGAAAGCTATGCGAGACTTATACTTTGACGGGAAGGATTTGGCTCGAATATATGAGCTTAAAACAAAGTCATGGTCACTATAACAGGGAGAGTGTGATGTCACTACTTTTTTTTGTTTGAGTTGAATGCCATATGGCAAGAGCTAAACTTGATGATAGATGGGGAATTGCCTAGTAGTAATGATGCAACCCATTATAAGGAGCAAATTGAAAGTGATTGTGTATTTCAATTTATCGTGGGACTGAATTAATCTCTAAATGATGTTCGAGGGAAAGTTTTAAGTCGTACACCACTCCCATCAACCAAGGAAGTATTCTCTGAGGTACATCGTAAGGTTTTAAGACGCGAGGTAATGATTTTGGAACTATTCCTACCCCATCAATTTCTTTATACTTTGCTGCACTTGTGAGCAAGAGCAGTGACACAAATTAGAAGAACTAGAAAGGGAAGGTCACTTGTGAACATTGCAAGAAGACTAGACATACTTGTGATACTTGTTAGGATGTATGTGGAAAGCTAGTTGATTGGAAGCCAAGGAAAGGAAAGTCACAAGGTTACCAAGCTTCTCACAACATACCACTAGAAAAACTAGAATCAGCCTCATCAGTATCTGAGATTGATAAGGAACAACTAGGTAAGTTACTTGAGATGCTCAGTGTGCTTAAGAAGAATGAGCAAAATCAGAAATTGAATCATACTGTGTTTATGGCTCATAAAGGCAAATGTGCCTTACTTCTACTAGCAAGTTCAAATGGATTGTTGGTATTGGGGCAATTGATCATATGACCTTAGATGCTATGCCATTCAATACTTATATTCCTAGTGCTGGAAATGAGATAGTAAGTACAACTAATAGGTCTTCCTTGTCAATAGCTAGGATTAGAAGTGTGGTTATTTTTGAAGTTATGAAATGAGAACATGTTTTGCATGTACCATACTTGGCCTGTAGTTTATTGTCTGTAAGTAAATTGACTAAACAGGAAAATTGTTAGGTTCATTTCTGTTCCACTCACTGTATTTTTTAGGACCTCTTATTGGGAAAGATGATTGGTAATGCTAAGGAGCATAATGCTGTTTACTATCTTGATGAATCAACTGAGTAGTCTCTAGTCTTGAATTCAGTGCAATGTTGCATCTATTTCTAAAAGTAAAGACTTTAAAGATCTTATGTTATGATATAGGAGAATGGGTCATCCAAATTTTCATTGTGTGTTGCTTGTTTCTTGAATTTCAAGTCAATAAAAATTCTTCATTTCATTGTGCTGATTGTGAGCTTGCTAAACATCATATATCTATTTTCAAACCTATTGAATATGAATTTGCATGTCCTTTTTCCATCACTCATAGTGATTTGGGGGGTCTTGCTCGCGTTGCTAATCATACAAATACTAAATGGATCATTACGTTTATCGATGATCACACTAGAAAGTGTAGGGTTTACTTATTACAATATAAATTGGCTGTACCTGTTGTCTTCTCTCAATTCTACACAATGATAAAAAAACTAGTTCGATACTACAATCCAAGTGCTCTATACTGATAATGGTATTGAATATTTCAATAAAACCATGGATCTATTTGTAACAATACATGGAATTGTCCATAAAAGTATCTGGCCTCATGCTCCTCAACAAAATGGTATTGTGGAAAGAAAAAACAAACTTCTCTTGGAAGTTGTATATGCTTTGCTATTTACTTATAATATCCCCAAATATTTTTGGGGCGATGCAATTCTTACAACCATGTATTTAATCAATCGCACTCCAAGTCTTGTTCTCTCATTATCACTCCTCTTGGGAAAATAAAAGAATCCTACTCCATTACTCATTTGGGCACTCACTTACCTCTTAAAATATTTGGTTGTACCACCTATGTTCACTCTCATCATTCCTGAAAACTAGACCCTGAAGTTGTCGAATGCCTCTTCCTTGTTTATTCTTCTACACAAAAAGGGTATTAATGCTTTGATCCTTATACCAAAAAGCTTTACATAAGTAGAGGTGTTTCCTTTATTGAGAATGAACCTTTCTACCCAAATGCTTTAATTTAGGGGGAGGGGAGAGTGACTTTCAGCCTTTGGAGAGTGAGAGGGGTGAGAAATATACCATTGATGATCCAAATCCATTCCTTCCAAACCAGCAAATCCTTAAACAAAGTTTGAATCCCTTGATCAACAGCCTACTGAACTGAGGATTGAATCTTGTAGCTCAAAAACTAGAGTGAAAAATCTTTCAAGGTATAATGAAAAAACAGGTAATGCGTTGGAAAAGACACCAATAGTCTACCTAAGGAAGAAATGGTGAAAAAGGGAGACTGCTATGTCTTAAGTACAACCAGAATCTAAACCACAAGAGGCTCTTGAAGTTGAGAATGTAGATAGTGACAATGATTCTTAGGAACATAAAGAGTTGGTTGAGGTGGAGGAAGTAGAGGTAGATTAACCTACAACCTTCAGAAAACAACCTAGAACTTGCACACAGTATCCCATTCAAAGGTTTATGAGTAAGACACTATCCTCACAATTCCGCACTTTTGTAATTAACGTTGACTAGGTGAAGGTTCCCAATGATGTGTATAAAACATTAAGTGTACTAGAATGGAAGAATGCTGTGATCAAGGAAATGAATGCCTTAGAAAAAAATGGCACGTGGGAAATTGTAGAACTACACAAAGGAAAGGAAGTTGTGAGATGTAAGTGGGCGTTTACCTTAAATATGATGCTACTGGTAAGTTGGATAGATTAAAGGCAAGGTTAGTAGCGAGTGGGTTTGCTCAAACATATGGCTTGGATTGCAAAGAAACATTTACACTTGTGGCTGAGCTTAATACCGTCATAATCTTGATCTTTATGGCTGTAAATCTGGACTGGCCTCTTTAGCAGCTAGATATTAAAAATGCCTTCCTAAATGGTGACCTTAAGGAAGAAGTCTTTATGACATTGCCTCTAGGTTTTAAGGCAGGGAAAAACGATTAGGTGTGTAAGCTGAATAAATTTTTGTATGGTTTAAAACAATAATCTCAAGCCTGGTTTGATAGATTCTCGGAAGCCTTGAAAGTTGAAGGGTATAAGAAGGGATTGTTTGACCACACTCTGTTTCTAAAGATGGAAAGTGGAACAAGGTGTATTCTTATTGTATATGTTGATGATATAATTGCCACAGGTGACTGAGGAGGAAGTAGACAAAATAAAGAGGGCTCTTGGAAAGGAATTTGAAGTGAAGTGGACCTTGGCAACTTGAAATATTTTCTGGGTGTGGAGGTTGCAAGGTCACAAAGGGATTCATGTGTCCCAAAGAAAGTATGTTCTTGACCTGCTTATTGAGATGGGAATGTTGGGGTGTAAACTTGTAGAAACAACCATTGTTGTGAAGAAAAAGGGGAGGAAGCTGAAGAAAGATATGGTAAATGAAGAAAATGAAGTAGAATCTAGGGAGAATGATTGTGAAGAGGAAAAAGAGAAGAATGAAACAGTGGAGGAGAGATACTAAAAGTTAGTTGGAAAACTAATATATCTCTCTCATGCTCGATTGGACATAGCTTTTGCAGTAAGTGTTGCAAGCCAGTATAGGTGCAACCCCAGAGAGAAGCATATAGAAGTTGCTTACAGAATCCGGAGGTACTTGATGGGGACACCTGGCAAAGGATTGTTGTTCAAAGAAACAAAACCTTTGGTCAGTAGAAATTTATACGGATGCAGATTGGGGAGGAACCTTCAAGGATAAGCGGTCAATATCAGGTTACTACTCATTTGTATGGGGAAATCTTGTTTCTTGGAAGAGTCAGAAGGAGTAGTGCAGAATCAGAACTGAGGGCATTAGCTCAAGGTATCTCATAAGTACTATGGGTAAGGCGAGTATAGGATGAGATACATGTCAAAACTGATCCACCATTGAAATTGTATTGTGATAACAAAGCTACCATAATTATGGCACTAAATCTATTCAACATGAGAGATCCAAGCATGTGGAGATTGATAGACATTTTATAAGGGAAAGGGTTGAAGAAGGACTCATGTGCCTCATCTACGTGCTAACAAGATTCCAAGCTGCTAATGTACTCACCCAGGGATTGCACAAACTGGCATTTGATTGATGTATAAACAAGTTGGACATGATTAGCATTTAGGACTCAACTTGAAGGGGAGTGTGGTTAGACGTAGCTTTTATTATATTTAATGTAAATATTGGTTATTAATAGGAGAGATATCGAGGGTAGTGAAATAGAGATATTTATGCAATTCATTCCCTAATATCCTTTTCTAATTCAGTCTCCTTAATTCTCAAAGACTTGATTGCCTTCTCTCATATATATTTGTGTACATACCTGGAGATGAATATATAAAAGTTTTCAGCCTAATTGCTACAAGTTTGGTTGGACAACATCCTAATAAGAGTATGATGGTGATTTCAAGAAGGGCCAGGAATCCTTAATGGTAAATATTGATCTAAACACTGGCTCTAGCACTAGAGTAGAGGTTTTAGTGCAAGATTCTATTGGCTAGGACCCTTTCATTGCTAGTGGGCACTGTTTGTTGATTGTTTTTGTTACCTCATCACTGTTCGTCTTTGCTCTACTATCTTTGTTGACCTTTGTCTATGCACGCCATAGCTTCAACTTGAAAACCCATTGTTTCGAAATTGTAAAGGCTCTTTCATGTTGAAGAACTTCTGCCGGCATGGGTCCCTCGTGATTGTGGGATTTTAAGATGTGTCTATTCTTGATTACCCAAAGTCACTGTGGCTTTCTTCTTGGTTTCCTCCACTATCGCTTTTGCATGATCCATATCCTTATGTGTCTTAGTTTTTTTGTCGTTGTCTTTGTTTCATTTGCTTAGCCAGAAGTCTTCATGAAGTGAGGTTTGTATTTGAGCTCTAGGAGGGTCACATGGGTGTGTGTTTCAACTGTTGAAAAGTCAAGGGAATAGATATTGCACATGCTTTAAGTCAGAAGGGGAGATGTGAAAGCGATATGCCTTATGGTTATCTAGAAAAGATTTTGCACACAGTCCTATGCATTGGTCTGGTTGCAATAGCCCAGGTTAGGAAGATAAATTGGCCTAGTTTCTAGAAATGTTTTGTATTGGATCAATATATTGCTAGTTCAAAATTCTAATTATGACATTTAAATACTTATTTCAACCTACAATTTAGTTTTCTCTCAAGATGTTATACTAAGCTTTCTGTTTAGGTTAAGAATTGTTCCTTGACATAGTTAACCCTTGAGGGCAAGGGTTTTTTAGAATGGGGTATTGATACATAATTATAATCGTAACATTCTTTAGTTATCTTGGAGGTTGGGTTTGCTTCTTCTTGCAAACACCTTGCTTTTAATGAACCAACCAAGTGGCATTTATTTGCTTATTCAGAAGTTTAACTTTCCTCCTTTGTTTCATCTAACCAAGCAGTGCCTCAATTTTGATTTGGTCATAGCTAGAGGGTATTTATCATTTGTTTGAATTTTTATCAAGTCGTGTATGCTTCCAAACATCCATTTGCTATATTGAAATGTATCTCTCCTTGAAGGGTTCTTTGGGAGTAAAGGGCCACGCTTCAAAAAATGTGAGGTTGATAGTGGGGCAGAGGTTTTGGTGTTGGGTGTGTAAGCATTTAGTGACTGAGCAAGGTGGTATGGATTGCTTTTTAGGCAGTTACGTGGATTAGGTTTTTTTTTTTAAATCTTTAAGTGTCTTTTGGGTGAGGGTTCTCCACCCTACTTTGTTGCATCAAAAGATCTCACTTGTTTTTCTCTTTGAATTATATGTATGAGATGATTGTCCTGGGAGGATTTGTGAACCCAATTGTGTATTCATTTACTATCTTAATCCTATCACAAAAAAGGGGAAAATATAGATATGCTATTTCAAAGAAAAGATTTGTAAAAGTGAACTCATTGATAATGATGAGTGAAATTATCAGCTTTGATGCATAGTCATGGTTTGGTTCTTGCTATTTTTGTTTAGGCCTTGTCCCCTAGGGTCCTTCTTGCAGGCCTTGGAATTTTCTGGTAAACATTCTTATTTTATTGATGTGCAGATTTATTCAACTTGATTTGGGAAAGCTGCATATGACGAATGAATTCAGTTGGCATGGTTCTCCAGAAGATCCTTCAGCTGTCCACATGGATCTTCTCTGTGCTCAGGTTTATATTTCTTGTCTTTTGAACCATTATTTATGAATTTTTGGCATATTCTTACTCCAAATTAATGGCAGATTCTGGGTATCAACATGACAATTGGAATTGATGGTTGTCTTGGAAAACCAATGATACGCGAAGGTCAAGGACTCGATATTCTTGTTCGTCGAAGCTTGAGGGATATTTTTAGGAAAGTCCCTTCCTTTTCTCTTGAAGTAAAGGTGAGTCCAATGGCTGAGATACAAATTCAGATGCTTAACTGGGTTGTGTTGCATAAAAAATTACTCCTTGTGGAAAAAACTACTTAGGGTACAGAGAAAAATGAAAATGCCACTCTCTTACCTCCTCTAATGCACAAACTGAAAATACTGAAACCCAACCACAACTTTGCTTTTTCGTGGGCTTTCAACACCAGACAACATTTGGTCAAAAAAAGGGAAAAAAAAAAAAGAAATACTAGACCACTATGATGGGTGGCTGGGCCAACCTTTGTTTATCTCTTTCTTTTGTTTTTTAATCTATGATAGATTGTTAGTTGGCTAGGAATTTTGGATTATAGAGAAAGGACTTGATTGATACTTTGTAGAAAGGGTAGAAGTTAATGAGGTACTGACATGGTAAGGCCAACTCTAAAAATAGTGCTCCTTGAAAGGACCAAATGCTGATTTCAAAGTCATCAAGTAATCTCACGATGTAAGAATTGGTTTCTTCTTTTTAAAGTTTGAAAACACAATAGAAGAACAAGTGAGATTGCCTGGTGAGTCTTGCAACGCCTTTTTTTTTTTTTTACATCAAGACTATTGGGTTATAATCCAGATCTAGTTCCTAGACCAACCTTACATGTGGGCCAGTGGTTGACAAGCCCAAACCAATGATCTATTCTCACAGTCTCATCAATTCTACATCGTCGAAGCCCTCCAAATCACTTTCAAAGTGCAAAATGGATGATAGGCATTGCAAAGCCAAACGACTTGGACTCAAGATGCAAGAGAACATTGGAGTCCGAATTGTAGCTGTAGATAGTTGACAAATTTTGGAAAAAAATTGCTCTACTTCAAGGAAATGAGACATTGCCACAAGCAAATAAGAGGTTAATTAAAGACAAGGAGAACTTGGTCCAAGCTTTTGTTGAAGGAATCGGGTGGAGTGGTGTTTGTAAAGAGATTACAGAACTTAGGTTCTTCAGATTTTCTTTTGGGTGCAAGATTTCTCTGCATAGTGAAATGAATAGGACACATGTATTGGGTCATCGAAGTGACATGGATGTTTGGGGAAATGGGTTTTGGATCTCCAATTTGGATATGCATACCAGTTTCATGAGTTTGGATGTTGCAGTTTGAGGGTTTTCTTTCAGGTTTCTCGAATCTTCTTCAATGGGGAGGACATGCATCTACTGTACGTTTCTATGATCAGGATGTTCAATGCTGCTTGTGCCAAGTGTATTCCAGATTTCCTCCAATTGTTCCATACGTGGCAGCAAGGGTAATGAAAACGCATCTAATTTACGTTGGGTGACTAAGGGCAATGAATTGGGCCTTCCCAAATTGATCCAATTGTGTAGATATCTTTAGGTAGTAATTGGAAGCTTAATGTGGGCCTCTGGACAATAATGCATCAAGTCCAACATATGGAGTCCATCGTTTCAAGTACAACTCAAATGCAATTTTGGGCATTTTTACAACATTTTAGCAACTCGAGTGCCTCCCATGAGTTGTTTCGCAACAATTCTTAGTTGTGGGTAACATATAATCAAGATGGGCTTTGTGAAGTTGGGCTGAAAATTGGCCTATGGTGGACGAAGTATGGACCCATTAAACAATTTTGGATCCTTAGCTGATTGGTTTTTAGCATCAACAATTCTATGTGGAAGGTGACAATGGGCTTTTGGACTTTTGATGTCCATTAATCTTGTGTTCAACTGTTTTTTCCCCCCCTGCCAAGCCATAGTAACTTCTGGTCTAGTTTACCAAAAAAAAAAAGAAAAAGAAAAAGAAAGAAAGAAGGTCTTATTATTTTAGATATATGTTTTACTTTTTGTTTTTGTACTGATCCTTGAGGACAAGGATCTCTTATTGGGGGGAGTATATTGATGCATAGGAATTAGGAATGGTAAGGGTAATTAGGGGAATTAGGAATATAAGGGTAGTTTGGGTATTTTGTTATATTTTCTATAAATAGGTCTTTAGGTTGTAATGAGTCATTATGAATAGAATTAGTCTTTCTCTTCCTCTTTATTTCCTTTCTGCCTCTTCTCTTTCTCCCTCTTTCTCCTTTGCCACTATCAATCTTTGGCATATCAAAAGCTTCTATTTCTGCTTGGAATTTTTTATATTTTGTTCCTACTTCTGGTGTTAATGTGAATTGCATTATATCTTGAGCAGGTGGATTTATTGCATGTTGTGTTGTCTGAAAAAGAATATAAAGTGATTTTGGATTGTACATACATGAATTTATCTGAAGAACCAATGCTTCCTCCAAGTTTTCGTGGTGGAAATTCCATTTCAAAGGATGCTATTAGACTTCTGGTTGATAAGGTCAACATAAATAGCCAGCTTTTACTATCACAGACCATTACAGTTGTTGCTGTTGTGGTCAATCATGCCTTAGTAGAGCTGTGTTATGGCACAGATGAGGAATCACCGTTGGCTCATATTGCTGTAAGTTTGAGAAATTTGACATTGATAGCTTTATATGCTCCGTTTTTACACGATATATTGTACTAATATGTTTTATAGCTTGAAATTAGGCTTCCCTGAAGTTAATATTAACAACATATAACTCTGAATGATATTTGCTGTGTTGCTTTTGCAGCTGGAAGGTCTTTGGGCTTCTTATCGCATGACTTCTTTGTCTGAAAAAGACCTCTACGTGACAATTCCCAAATTTTCTGTACTAGACGTCCGGCCTCACACGAAACCTGAAATGCGTCTGATGCTTGGATCATCTACTGACGCTTCCAGACAAGTAGTTCCCGGAAAAGTTCCTTTTTCCTTTAACAAAATTTGTTCTGGGAGGATGGGCGATGAAGCTGGAACCGACATTGATTTGCCTATTTTGACAATGTTCTTGATGGATTACAGATGGCGTGCGTCATCTCAATCATTTGTGATTCGTGTGCAACAACCTCGGATTCTTGTTGTGCCTGATTTTCTTCTTGCTGTGGCTGAATTTTTTGTTCCTGCTTTGGGAGCATTAACTGGAAGAGAAGAATACATGGATCCGAAGAATGATCCCATCCGCCGAAACAATAAGATAGTTTTGACGGAACCTGTCTACAAGCAGACAGAAGATGTAGTGCACCTGTCTCCATCTAAACAGTTAGTGGCAGATTGTGTTGGCATTGATGAATATATATATGATGGTTGTGGAAAGTGTATCTGTTTGAGTTTTGAAAAAGATGCTAAGGAATTACGGAGCACAAATTTTCGACCAATTATATTCATTGGACGTGGAAAGAGATTGCGGTTTGTTAATGTAAAAATTGAGGTAACATGCTTCCATTTTATTTGTAATTAGGTGATATGTATTTGAGAAATTGTTAGCAGAGGATAATTCATGACTTTTGAGGAACAAGATTTCAATGCTAGGGTTATACTATTTATATCTTTACGTGTCATTGAAGTGGTATTTGACTAGTATGGAATTGAGATTGATTTACTGAAAAAGAAATCTAACTTTTTGAATAAACTAATATATTGTGGTGGTGTAAATTGGGGATGGATTATAATTTGACCGAGTAATTTTCCTATTGTCCATTTATGCATCTTTTTTGACGTTTTGTTATGTCCTTGTTGTAGGAATGTCTGCCTACTATGGCTGGTATGTTATGAAATATGTACTGCTATTTTTTTTTTTAAATTGAAGCAGACAATTAAGCAAGGATGTCTCCACCTCTTCATATTAAGATAACTGTGTTTTAAAATGAATCTGTATATTCCTCTTTTTATTAGGGACTGAAAACTAATTTGAGGAGCAGATGAGGTGAACTATAAGATTTGAGTGCTTTGGACCTTTGTTCTTTTAGCTGATGTTTGGTGCATTTGCGTGGAACTGAATTCTAGAATTTTCATTTGCCAGTTTCTTCCTTCATCTTATTTTGCTATAGGCTTCTTCGTATGTTTCTGCTCATCGTTTTTTAAGGGAGTTTTCTTACCTATTTCTGTGATGGGTTGTGTCTGCTCAGTCGCTATGCTTCTTTCAATTCATGATTTATTTCCTTAGCTTGGAAAAGCCTTACAGCTGCCGAAGTACTTCGTCTGTTTTTGAATTTCTGACCCCAACAAAGAAAATGTCTAGTTAATTTTTAATTCTTTTGATTTGAGTAACTTGAAAGAAAACCTTGCTTTTTTTTTTTCCTTAATGAAAGAAAACCTTATTTTTTAAATAAAACGAGAACTAAAATGCAAAATAAATTTAATTAAACCCTGAACTGTTCCATGCATTGAGTACATCTTCAATTTCCGCCAGTAGCCTTCATTGCTATTAAGATACTACTTTTTCACCTTTAATGACCTCCACTGTTATTTTGCCTTTACAATCGTGATTTTCATCTGTCACTGGGCATTTTTCATATTGCATGTAGCCTTCATTGCAATTGGAACACAATCCTTTTCTTTTACGGCATTCATTGCCATGTTTCTTTTGGTGACTAACTTGGAATGTGTTTACCAGAGAATTACCTTGTCTCGTCTTTCACATGATATCCACTTACTAGGTGGACGGGAAGTGTTAGAAATGTTAGAATTGTAAATTATTTATATTTTAGTTATTTCATTAATCTGTTATGCCCTTAGTAACTTTACCTTAAATAACCCCCCGTGTCCATAAATACTCATGTAATTGCCACATTCTAAATGCAATAGAAGTGAGAATTCCGTAGTCTCTTGTTGACAAAGACAAATAAGCATCTGTTTCTGCCCTGTCAAGTTGCTTGGGCACTTTGTCATAAGCTTTTTGGTGCTTCTTAGGACGAATGGGGTTATTGAGGTAGGTTGGACAAATTTCTGTGTTTATTTTAAAGGCTTTCCTAGGAAGGAGGGCAAATTTTCTTGGCAATCTTGCTATATTTGGAGGGTTATGATGCTTATAGGCCAATATTTGTGCTATAGTAATGGGGTGTGAGAGCACTATACTTTTTTGATTAATTTGTGATGTGACTATAGTGTAAGATTCAGGGGAAATTATTTGGGAATTTAAGGTATAGTTCTGACAGGGCTGGAAAATTTATCAAAACATATGAGAGGAAATTGAGGGGGAGACAAGGGTTAGAGAGGAAAGGTCCAGCAGTTCAAGGTTATTGTAATGAGGGTCCTGATAATGGGGAGTAAGTAATGATGCTTGTAGAGTGGCTATAGACTCAGCTTAGACGCTAGAATTACTTTTGGGTTGCTTTAATATTTTACTTTGTTTTGGAGGGACTCATTGAGAATGTTTTAGAGTGGAGACAAAAGCGAGGAGAGTCCTGGTCTCTCGAACACCAGCAAGGGGCTGATTCAGCATTTGTTCTTGTATTCTTAGTACTGATTAGGGAATAGGGTTTTGTTCAGAATCAGTGAAAGTCATTTTGTAACACTGATTTGGTTATTCAGTCATTAATAGCAAACTCAGCATTTCCCTCATTAATTGCTTATTTTATAGCTTTCTGTTGTTTTGCATTTAATTTTAGAGTTGGGTTCTATCAAGTTCCTTCAGACATTCTTTATCTGAGTCTATGTAAGAGTTGTAACTTCAGTTGAATTGCTTGAATTTCTCATGTAATGCCTGTTATCCCTTTTAAAAACTGATGCTTGGTTCCCTTTATCATTTTACTTCGGAGAGTTTTTTTGTTTTTTTTGACCAAAATTTGGAGTTTTGAGCCTAGGACCTCTTCCAAACTACTTAAAGTCCTCATCTTCACCCTCTTCCTATGGTTTCATTGCTCTATAGTTTATCAGACCTTTATTTCCTGCCACCTTTTTATGGAATATAGTTGTTTTCTTGGCTTCCATTCATTTGGTTTCATTGCATTGTTTTTTTGCCTTATTAGATCACACAATGATAACATTTGTTGCATGGGAAGTGAAAAATATTGTTTTAATTTTTTCTACAAGTAGAAACTGACATGTTTATTTCTTATTGATTTTTCAGAATGGTTTTCTTTTAAAGAAGTATACATACCTGAGTAATGATAGCAGCTACTCTCTGTCCGTTGATGATGGTGTCGATATAGTGTTTCTGGACAATTCCTTATCTGGTGACAAGAGCATAGACCAAGATCATCAATTAACGGAGGGCTTGAGTTCTACATATTCTCAAAGCGACTCAAATGAAATACAAAGTTTCACCTTTGAAACCCAGGTAAGTGATCTTTCAGTTTTTTAAGAGTTAACATGCAGCTTGTGTTTACCTTAACTGGTTTGCTTTTTGTGTTGCCTGGTTCATGAAATTTTGATTTCCCAAATTCAAGAAATTTGCTTATATGATGTTTGGAACTTTGTCACAAATATGAGTCATTTAATATGAATTGCATATGTTGTAAATAAATTAGACATGATGATTTTTCTTATGGATGTAACATTCAAAGCTTTCACAAATAAATTTCCGTGTACTTGGGAAATTAGAATATTCTCATACCAAATATCACCTTTGTGTTTATGCTCCATTGCGTAACCAAATATTATTCAGGCCTATAAAACCATTTCCAGATATTACAAACCTTGGCTGGTAGCCTGGCATATTTGTTTGATGATATATGGCCACCTTTCTGCAAGTCCCTTATATATATTGGAGTGGACGAGCTGACAGAAGTGTTTCAAGATGCATACCATTCTATTCAAGTTTATTTGACTCAGTTAGTTTGGTTGCATGGATGTTTGGTGCACTCAAAAGTTCAGTTGATACTGTAATTTTCAGATGTCTGACCTTGAATGTGTTGGAGAGGGAAGTGAGATAAATAAACTGCGCATGCCTGAACTCTTGGGAAGACTCTTTACATTTGCTCTCATAAATAACTATTACTTTGACGCCGTTATCTGACATGCGGCTTGTGTATTAGCTTTCAAAACCTACCCTAAGTGATGGAATAAGGAATTATGGATGATTGGATTATCTAATTTTATCCTAGGACGATTAGGATGCGTTTTTTATTTGAATTATAAGATGCCTAAGATTATCTTATCCAGTCTAGGATTTAGTTATTTTGTCTTATCTTTTAGGATTTATTAGATTTAGATTAGATTCTATTATTTTAAATAGTTATGCCTAGGGCTCTGTTAATGGCCTTAAATTCTCATCAATTGTGAGACTCTTGGATGAATTGAATTTTGGTTCTCTCTCGCTCCCTCCCTCCCTCCCTTTGTTTCTTCTAACTCTCCCTCAGTTCGTTTATATCTCCCCTCCCTCCCTCCCATCTCTTCTCTTTCACCCCCTTTCTCCCTTCCTGTTTCACATCACAAAGTGAGATTTTTGAGACTGGCAACTTCACCCTCAGATTTTCTGCAATGGAACCCTAGAACATTGAAAGCGTCAAAGTTATTGTTTTGGAATTCTATACCATGCTTCCTTAACAAATAAAGATGGAAGAGTTAGCCACAAGTCAGCCCTCTATTCCTGAGATAGTAGAAGAAATAGCAGGAAAATAAACAAGAACATCAGCAAGCCTTGTACCACTAAATGGGGTTGGTTATATAGATCACATGATGCTATTGTGCTCTATCAAACAACCCTTTAGATATATCGTTTACCAATGGATTTTGTGCAATCACTTCATTGAGTTCCTGCACTCTCTTTCTTTGCACATGTCTGAACCACCTTAAACAATTATTAAGAAATCATGGGGAAAAATCATTACAAAGTCTGATGCAGGCATGCAGGTTTTAAAAAAGAACAGCTAATACGAAGCAGTGCATAGCTGCATAAAACTGAAAAAACAGATGGCATGTTTGATTTTCATTTTTTAAACTATTTTCTATTTTTTAAAATAAAAACAAAAAAAAATATTTGGTACAGTATTTGCATTTAATTGATTTCTGAAACTGTTCTTAGTTTTTGTTTTTAAAAACAAGAAAATGGAAACAAGTCAAATACATAAATATGAATTATTACTATAGAGAAATCAGGGATTTCAGAAAAACGACCTGGCCATGCTCAAAATTGAGACTAACCTGTTACTGAATCTAACTAATGTTTCTGAAAAAAAAAGAAAAGAAAAGAAAAGAAAACAAATGCCCTTTTTCATTGACCGTGCAAGCCTAAATTAAAGAAGCGCCAATTATATCTTATTGGCTTTTCTTGGATTTACTGAAGATTTCTGTTGTGCTTGATATGCTTCTGCTCTTTTGATCGAATAGCAGAACTACAAATACTTGCTGGACTATAATCTTTGCTAGTATCACTTACCATCCAGCTTCTTTTAGAGCAGGATTTCACGGATTTTTGTGGTCTTATTTGGTGTTTTCACTTATGGCTATTGGCCTTTGTTAAGGTTGTATCTCCCGAGTTCACATTCTATGATGGTACTAAATCATTTCTGGATGATTCTTCATATGGGGAGAAGCTTATTCGTGCTAAGTTGGACTTCAGCTTCATGTAAGTGCTGTCATTTCTTCTGCTATTATCTGTACATGTAGTTATGTTTGCTTTTTATATTAATAGATGCATATAATTGTTTCTGAAATCTGAACATTTTCAAACTTGTGTAATTTATGGGTTATATTTTCCAGGTAGAGTGTAGACTGATTATGGAATATTGGAGAG
This sequence comes from Prosopis cineraria, assembly GCF_029017545.1. Lineage (NCBI taxonomy): Eukaryota > Viridiplantae > Streptophyta > Magnoliopsida > Fabales > Fabaceae > Prosopis > Prosopis cineraria. The sequence continues at coordinate 7,204,049 of NW_026555335.1, forward strand.
AATAGCATTTCTCATATATTTTGATGCACAAAGGGGTTCTGTATATATATATCGTGAGAGATAAAACCTAATAAATAATAATAAAGCCTAATGAATAATACTAATAAATGCTAATTATTAACAATAATAATGTAATATTCCCACACTCCCTCTCAAGTTGGATCACAAATGCTAATTATGTCCAATTTATTTATACAACTCTCAAAAGCAGGCTTAGGTAGTCCCTTGGTCAGCACATTCGCAGCTTGTAATTTTGTAGGTAATGTCAAGCATATGCTACCTTCCTCTAGTTTTTCTTTGATAAAGTGTCTATTCACTTCAACATGTTTAGATCTCTCATGCTGGATAGGATTGAATGTGATGCTCTTGGCAGCCTTATTATCACAATACAACTTCATTGATGAATCAATTCTGACTTGTATTTCTTCGATGACCCTTTTTATCCATACTTCTTCTGTAATTCCTTAAGCTAATGCTCTCAATTCTAATTCAGCACTACTTCTGGATATAACTATCTGCCTTTGACTTTTCCAATTCACTAAGTTTCGCCGCACAAGCGAGCCATAGGTATAGGTGGATCTCCTATCTCCATAGCCCCCCTTTAAAATCTGCATCTGTATAGATCTTAATTGTCCTCTGATCATTCTTCTTAAATGGCAATCCCTTACCAGGTGTACCTTTAAGGTATCTAAGAATCCTGTGTACAGTTTTTAGGTGTTTCTTTCTTAGATCACACATGTATTAACTCGCTACACTGATAGCAAAAGCAACATTTGGCCTTATATGGGATAGATAAATCAGCTTCCCAACCAGTCTCGGATATCTATCTTTATTAATGATTTCTCCTTTTTTGCTCGGCTTCTTCTTCTTCAACATCATTATCATCAAAGTTGTCTTCTCCTTTTGACTCCTCCTTGCTATTTTTCTCAAACTACTTCTTTCTTGAGACCACAATAGGAGTTTCCTTTGGGGTACAACCTAACATGATAGTTTCCTTTAGAAGATTAAGTATATACTTCCTCTGAGATACATATATGCCTCGTTTTGACCTTGCAACTTCCATTCTGAGAAAATATTTCAAGTTCCCAAGATTTTGGACTTTAAATTCATTACCAAATACAGTCTTTATCCTTGCTATCTTCTCAACATGATCTCCTATAAGAATTATATCATCTATATACACAATGAAGATGCACTTCTTGGCTCCCTCAGCCTTAACAAACATTGTATAATCTAATAATCCTTGTTTATAGCCTTCTAACCTCAAAACCTTTGAGAATACATCAAATCACGCTCTAGGTGACTGTTTCAAGCTATAAAAGGAATTCTTTAGCCAGCATACTTTGTCACTTCTGCCTCTATCAAACCCCAGAGTTAGAGTCATGTAGACTTCTTTCTTCAATTCTCCATTTAAAAAGGCATTCTTGATATCTAGTTGATGAAGTGGCCATTCAAGGTTGGCCGCTATTGACAATAGAATTTTGATAGTGTTTAGTTTTGCCACAAGCACAAACATCTCTTTGTAGTTTATACTATATGTCTGGGTGAAACCCCTCACTAATCGTGCCTTTAACTTGTCGAGTGTGCTATTAGCCTTATACTTTGGGGTAAAGACCCACTTGCAACTAACCAATTTCTTACCTCTAGGTCTTTCAATAATTTCTCATGTTCCATTTTTGTCCAAAGTTCTCATTTCTACCATAACTGCATTTCTCCATTCTGGTATTCCAAATGCCTCTTGGATGTTGTTAGGAATAACAATTTATCCAAATTAATGATGAAGGCCCGGTAACTAGGAGAAAGAGCCTTATAGGATATGTGCTTCTGAATTGGATGTCAAGTACAAGATCGATGTTGTTTTCGTAGAGCAATAGGTAGATCAAGATCAGCAGATTCAGTTCCTTGTTCTGAATCATCTGGTTCACTGGATGGATCTGTCCTTGGTGCATCGGCTTCAAGAACTACCTTTGGTTCCTTATGGGATTGGTGGTGAAGGTCAACAATGCCTCCTGCAGTACTCGTATGAACACCCTAAGGAACTGTACAGGATGCAAGATGCGATCCATAACCTGGAACCCTAAAAAATTATTTATGAAATTCTGTTGGCATAGCTCTGATACTATGTGGAATTTTGGAGAGAATAGTATTTCTCATTCATATAATTTGATGTGCAAACTGGTTCCATATATATACATCAAGAGAGATAAAACCTAATAAATAATAATAAAGCCTAATGAATAATACTAATAAATGCTAATTATTAACAAATTAACACAATATTCCCACACTGATTTTTCTTGAAGCTACTTGTATGCTTCAATCATGGCATGAACACACCTATACCTATACTCTTATCTTCAATTGAAAATGAATTTGGAATGGTTCCCATAAGGTTACAAATTATGAAAGTTATCAACATTTTGTAACAATTAAACTACCAAGAAATTGAAGGTGCAATGTAGTTTTCTGAGTGTATAAGTCAATCTGAATTCTGCTATATATACACAAGTGAGATATAGCTAAATTTCTTGATTTTAGGTTCCATATTTGGTTTGTTAAAATCAGACATAGATGTGGAAAAATTTTATCGAGATGATAGTGCTAATCCAAGATATCAACCTACATGATAATTTGGATGTAACCAAACAATGATTAAATTTTTTTATTCTTTATAATCCCCTTATCTGGGAACATTTATTCATCTATTATAATGCATTCACCATAAAAGAATTAATTACATAAAATATTTTTATTCTGAAATATTTTCAGGACCTCAAGATCTGCAAATCCGTTTTGAACATCATCTGTCTGACCTTTTGCACATTGTGTTACTGAATTTGTCCTATCATGGAGAAAGGAGGACTCTTGGTCCTTCCCTCTACGGTGCTTGTCAACTTAATTTTGTAATGTATTGGCAATGACAAACCTTACTTCCACACATATGGGTTATCTGATTCAGTACTTTTCTTAAAACAGATTGACATGGGCACCGTCTTGTGATACCCATATACATTATTCCTATATGCATAGTATATATCCAGTCAATCTTGACTAACTCTTTCTTTTATTTCCCTTTTTATTAAATGGAAAAAATATGTAAATCAGCTTTTGATTTGACTTTCTTGTTTTAATATGAGCAGCTATGCCTCCAAAGAAAAGGATACTTGGATAAGAGCCCTTGTGAAGGATTTTACTGTTGAGGCTGGTTCTGGTCTTATCATTCTGGATCCAGTGGATGTTTCAGGGGGATACACTTCTGTGAAGGACAAAACAAATATTTCATTAGTATCGACAGACATATGTCTCCATCTTTCACTTAGTGCAATTTCTCTTATACTCAATTTGCAAAGTCAGGCATCTGCAGCACTTAACTTTGGAAATGCAACTCCCTTGGTTCCATGTACCAACTTTGATCGAATTTGGGTTTCTCAAAAAGGTTCTCTCTCATTTATGTTCAACAACCTGACGGCATTTCTTTGTTATGCATTCAGTTTTAGTCATAGATACCATGTTCCATGTAGCCAAGAACAAGTTCTTGATCCATAACTATCTATTTCGTCTTCTACATTTTGCAGGAAACAATATTACGTTTTGGAGGCCTCAAGCTCCAACAAATTATGTTGTATTAGGAGATTGTGTGACATCAAGGTATCTGCCATCTTGTCCTATTATTGTAGGGTCTTCATTGCTGTTGATCTTTGTTTCAATCAGTGTTGTAAAAGGCGCTCGCCTCAGCGCCTAAGGCGCCTGGGCGAGGCGCTGAACTTGGCCATCGCCTCTCAAGTGAAGAGAGGCGATGGGGTTAGTTAGGCGCGCGCCTGAGAGCGCCTTGTGCGCCTTGCATGAGCAAAAGGCGCACGCCTGAGGGTGCCTAGTTTAAGTAGGTTGAAGAATAGGGGAACAAAAGATGGGCAGATGATAATTGACTACTGGGCATTGAAGGAGAGATGAAGACGACCGACTGGGACTGGGTATTGAAGAAGTGAAGAGGACGACTGGCTGGGTTTGCCTATCGAAGAAAAGACAACGACCGATTGGAATTGACGAGGATGATGCTGACAGCGTATGGAAGAAGAGAAGATAAGGACAGCACCGACTACTTCACTTGACTTCTATGGAGTAACATATTGTAGAAGACAATGAGTTTGCTCATATTTTAATACATAACCCATTAAAATATGATATAAAATATGAAAAGTTAAATGATATAAAAACAAATATGGAATATTTAATTTCAAAATAAGAGAAGACAATTACATAATAGAAAAGATTTAAATTTATTACAAGAAATAATCTTTGATTGAAATTTTAAACATGATAGTGAAATTATTGTGAGCCTTGGAAAATTTCAAGAAAATTTTAATCCCAACTTATACTGATTAGGTTATAAAAGAGAACCCATTATAATCCCTTGGAAGTTTAGAATAGAGCAGCAACACCAAGAGACTACAACACATGGTAGCACCTCGCTTCATTTGAGCACACGCCTTTCTAGCGCCTTGCGCCTAAGGCGTTTTACAAGCTTTGCGCCTTAAGTGCGCCTTTCGCCTTTAACAACCTTGGTTTCAATTGTTTTATCTGAATTGGTGCTAAAGTTGCATCAGGATAAAAAATATTTAAGGGGACAACTTAAACTCTGGTTACTGGCATTTCCATGGTGAAATAGTAAAGAGGCTTTAGGTGACAACAGACCTTCTACTGATTCCAATAAAATGATTAAAATCAGTAGCTTGTACAAAATACAAACTGTTCATGACCGTAATCCTTGGACTTGCAAAGAGGAACTAAACATTTGATAAGTTAAAGAGACCGAAAACTAATAAATACACATGAAGAACTATAAATCCATCTGTGGCAGCGGTGAAAATTGTGATCTAGGCCCTATACCTGCCCATTAGTGTTTCATTGGAACAGGGGAAGCCAGTAGATTTTTCTTGGATTTTGGGAAAGAGAATGATGGAGACTAAGATAGTATGGGATGTTTAGCTTCCACATTGAGTAGTTAGGATTGTCTGTGGGTTTTTAAGTTGGTCAATTCTCTCACCTATTTAGTTAGCTTTTGGGCACTTCGGTGCCTATCAATTGGTATGTCAGTTGGTGGTCAGTGGTTTGTGAAGGATTAAATGCAGAGGTTTGTTTCGAATGAGGATTCTGATTAGTGAGGAAGTCAACAGAGATGTTACCCAGTGAAATGACACAGGATAGCTGTTGAGATGTTGACTCTTTCACACCCCCTGGGGGTGTAATTGATGGAAATTAAGGTAGTATGAGGTGCTTAAATCACACATTTGAAGTTCTCCCACCTCAGTAGCTATTTTTTTGAAGGGCCATTTCATTCCATTTGGATGACTGACCAACAGAGAATCAACTAGGAAACATTTTTTCCCAATACTGAACTTAAACATGCTATACTAGTAAATCATTAGAACATTTTAAAGATGAAGTCCTCGTGTTTTTCCTTATTAATCTTAACAGTTGGTGTTTTGTATTTTTAAAGCTACAATATTACAAGATACTTTAGGCTTCATTGTGATGTTTCTTTTATTTTTATTTTCTAGATGAATTTCTTAGGTAAAAAGTTATTATCTTTTTCTATTATTTTTCAAGACTGGTTCATCTCCTACTTGATAGCTAACAATACATCGCTGTTTTTGTTCAATAGTTCATACATTATTTCGTGTGTTAATTAATTTCTGTTGTAATATCTTCTCAGGCCAGTTCCTCCTTCACAGGCAGTTATGGCCGTGAGTAATGCATACGGCAGAGTAAGAAAGCCTGTTCGTTTTCTTCTTATTGGTTCATTCATGAGCAATCAAGGCCTTGGAGGAGATGAGGGCTACACTGATGCTAGCAGTGAATGCTCTCTCTGGATGCCTATTGCACCCCCAGGATACACAGCCCTAGGTTGTGTAGCACATTTAGGGGATCAACCGCCACCCAATCATGTTGTTCACTGCCTGCGTTCTGATCTCATAACATCAACTTCGTATTCAGATTGCTTATTTAGTTCTCCAGCCCACTTTACCTCTGGTTTCAAAATCTGGCGTCTTGATAATGTTATTGGGTCCTTTTTAGCTCATTCTTCAATTCAATGTCCTCCCAAAGATAGATGTTATGACCTAAGTCATCTGCTCCTCTGGAACTCAAATCGAGCTCAGCCTACTCCATTAGATCCAATGTCAGATTTTAGTTCTGGTGACAGTGAAAATCAGCAAGCATGCCAAAGTGCAAATACGTCTGGATGGGATATTTTGAGATCCATATCAAAAGCAACCAATTATATGTCTTCACCTAACTTTGAGAGAATCTGGTGGGACAAAGGTAGTGACCTGCGTCATGCAGTTTCAATATGGCGACCTGTTGCACATCTTGGTTATGCTGTCTTGGGTGATTGCATCACTGAGGGTGAGACCTCGTTATCTTACAAGGCTTGTTTGATGACATAATGGTGTCTACCTAGTTCAATTTTTTGCTGGCATTAATATCTTATCATTTTTCACTCCTTTCAGCCTTGAACCTCCTGCTCTAGGAATAATATTCAAAAACGACGATCCTGATATCTCTGCAAAACCTGTTCAGTTTACTAAAGTTGCCCATATTGTGGGGAAGGGAATTGAGGAAATCTTCTTCTGGTACCCTACAGCTCCTCCTGGTTATGTTTCTTTTGGATGTGTTGTCTCAAAGAAAGATGAAGCACCATGTGCGGATCTGTTTTGCTGCCCAAGGATGGATCTTGTCAGCCAAGCAAATATTCATGAGGTGCCAATTTCAAGATCTTCAAGTTCAAAGGCACCCCATTGCTGGAGCATTTGGAAAGTAGAAAACCAGGTTAATCTTAGCTTGCACTGCACTAAAATCACTAAAAAAATTCAGGATTTACTGTTTTGTAAGTTTAAATAGAGATAAGGGGTTTCATTTTTGTTATCCAAAGAAATTTCCCCCCTAGTGGCTAGGTGCATCTTGATCTGATTTACATGCTCTGAGAGTTCATGTTATGCTTTTGTTACATTTTATCAAAAGAACAGGGAATAAAAAGGTTTTGCTTTCTACTTTCTCTACAGGCATGCACCTTTCTAGCTCGATCTGATCTCAAAAAACCATCAAACCGATTGGCCTATATAATTGGTGACCCAGTGAAGCCCAAGACTCAAGAAAACATAACTGCTGAGCTGAGGCTACGATTCTTGTCTCTGACAATTTTGGACAGCATAAATGGAATGGCAGTACGTATCCTATGCCTAACCTGTAAACAGTGCTCTTTTTTTCTCAGTTTTTGTGATACTATTGAAAAATTGGACTCTTATTTCAGATGACACCTCTATTTGACACAACCATTACAAATTTAAAGCTTGCAACACATGGTCGCCTAGAATCCATGAATGCAGTACTGATTTCTTCAATTGCTGCATCGACCTTTAATGCACAATTAGAGGCATGGGAGCCACTTGTGGAACCATTGATGGAATATTCAAGTAAACTATGATTATTGTTGTTGTTGTTTTATGAGTCTAAACTTATAAATCTGTAGTAATCGTCTGGTTCCTCTTTCTCATGTTAATTTGGAACTATCCTTTTGTTAATACGGAACCAGTTAAATGTTCTCTTTCAAACTTGTTTAGGTTTGAAACTTATCACTCAAATGTAAACTTGCCATCTGGACTTGCAAAGAGAATTCGCATTGCTGCTACCAATATTCTGAATGTGAATGTTAGTGCAGCAAACCTTGAATCCTTTGTGGGAAGCATTCTTTCATGGAGAAGACAGTTAGAGCTTGAACAGAAAGCATCTAAGCTAAAAGAGGTCAAATACTTGTGACCTATTATCTTGTAACCTATGAATTTTATGCATGTGTAAAGCCTTACAAGCCCATTGGTTGTGCAGGAGGTCCGTAGTCTGCAAAGAAATGGGGATGATCCAACTTTTTCTGCACTGGATGAGGATGATTTACAGACTGTTGTAGTAGAAAATAAACTTGGACTTGACATCTATGTCAAAAAAGTTGAGCAAGATGTAGATATGGTTGACAAGCTACATCATGGTGATTGTGCTTCTGTGTGGATTCCACCGCCAAGGTTTTCAGATAGGTTAAATGTTTCAGATGAATCTAGAGAAGCACGTTGTTATATTGCTGTTAAGATACTTGAAGCCAAGGTGATAAGCATTGAAATAATTTATCAAGTATTTTAATCTCAATTCCCCTCACCTGGAAATCTGAAATCAATTTGTTCAAATTTTGTTAGGGTTTACCTCTCATTGATGATGGTAACAGTCATAACTTCTTCTGTGCTCTTCGCCTTGTTGTGGACAGTCAAGCAACTGAGCAACAAAAGTTGTTTCCCCAGAGTGCAAGAACGAAATGTGTGAAACCTATAGTTTCAAGAATTGATGATCAAGAGGAAGGCACAGTAAAGTGGAATGAAATGTTTATATTTGAAGTTCCTCGAAAGGTATTGGATGGGATGTTTGAGCATGAAATTATCACTTTTTTATATTTGTTAACTAAAAGAAACTTCAAAGATAATCTTCGGCAAAGGCTGTGCTCTCCACATTTGGGGTTTGCTTGTTTGAGCTTTCCTCATGAAAAGATCAGTTTTTTCCTAAAAAATTATTTTTGAGAAATGTTACAATGTTTAAGCTTTTAAAAATAATCAAAATCTGAAAAAGTATATTTTTGATTATTTTGATAAACTACTTTAAGTTGCTTTTGAAAATATTCAACTGTGACATATGAGAAATGTTCATAAAATATAGAGATACATGGAGGTATCATAAATTTTGAAAATGACTAAAATCTCTATGCAATAAATCACTTTTCATAAAATCTCTATGCAATAAATCACTTTTCATAAAATCTCCAAAACTATATGAAAATCAGTTATTCTTTAAGCTTAAACAAACAAGCCCTTGATGTAAGAATTTCTTGCAAAAATAGCTATTATGATACTTGTTTATTAATAATTCATAAGGAAAATGTTTTTCCCAGGAATTCCTAAAATTCAAATTTTCAATAGCAAGTTTAAATTTATTGTTTGAGTTACTGTTCATGTAAGCATTTGTTACATCTCTGTGGAGTTTGCTGCGCATGACATTTCATTGACTAATTATCTTGGTCCAGGCCCCTGCTAAAATGGAAATAGAGATCACAAATCTGGCTGCTAAAGCTGGAAAAGGTAAATCTTGGCCACTCTCTAGAGCAGCACTATTTTTAATCCTAGTTGAAGACCCGTGGATGTGGTTTCTCATTGATCAATCTGCTTTCTTCCAGCTTCCTCATTTCTACTTAAAGCTTATTGCAATAAATGTTTACAAGGGAACAGTCAAATATCTTCTATTTATTTGTCTTTGTTTGAACTAAGCAGCTGAATTTTTTTCCTTTCTTGCTTGAAAATGAAGAGTTCATTAATGCATCAAGTAAAATAGATATATGCCTCTTGAAAAATCTAATGAAGCTCATTATTCAACTGATTCAGAAATATTGCTAATTCTGTTCCATCATTTCTGGACAGCAATCTAGATAGGGGTCTTGTTGGTTTCATGAGTTTTTGTTGGAGAACATTTTTCATGAATAAGAAGAGAGTAAAAGGACATGCTTTATTACATATATTATTTAGCAGCTTTTTAACGTTAGTTTTGCTATTTAGTGTCTCTTTTATATTATTTTTTATTTATTCTAGAAGACATTCTTTTATTAATTTTTATAATTCTATTATCTCATCATGCAGGTGATGTTGTGAGTTCCATGTCTTTTCCTGTTGGACCTGATGCCAATATTTTAAAGAAGGCCACTTCTATGAAAATGGTTCATCATCCATCTGATGTGCAGAATGTAATGTCATATCCACTTAAGAGAATGGTCAGTTACTGTAGTTCACATCATTTTTATGGTGTTTGTCCTCTACATGGATAGAATTTTGTTCTTATTAATTGTTCACTGTTTAGGTTCAACAAAACAAAGTTGAAGGCATGCAGAACGGAAGCCTCCTAGTTTCAACATCTTATGTTGAAAGAAATACAATTGCAAATCTTCAAAAAGATGTGAAGAGTGACGGTGATGCTGATGGAGATACAGGATTTTGGGTTGGGCTTGGCCCAGATGGTGAATGGAAAAGTGTTCGGTCATTGCTTCCACTTTCTGTGGTTCCTAAATCCTTAGAAAATGAGTTCTTTGCAATGGAGGTTGTCATGAAAAATGGCAAGAAACATGCAATTTTCCGTAGTCTTGTTACAGTAGTGAATGATTCAGATGTGAGATTGAACATTTCTACATGCCATTCATCTTTGAGTCTTAGAACTGATTTCTCACATGGAGTTAGCGGTGATAGTAGTGCTGTTGAAGAGGTATTTCAGAACCAGTATTATCACCTTACATCTGGTTGGGGTAACAAATGGCCAACTCACCTTGAAAATGTTGGCCACTGGAGTACTAGGGACTTCTCTTACTCATCAAAGGTTGTATGTTTATTCAAAATTTTAAGCCACTTGATTTGAGTTTCTATGTCTACCATTATTATGTTTGTAATATTTTTTCATTCATGTCATTTTGAAGGACTTCTTTGAACCGCCACTTCCTCCAGGGTGGAAATGGATGTCAGGATGGACCATAGATAAAAATCAGTTTGTTGATAATGATGGCTGGGGATATGGTCCTGACCTTGTATCCTTAAAATGGTGGCCTCCTACTTCAAAGTTTCCAGCAAAAAGAGCCTCTGATGTTGTGCGTAGAAGGCGATGGATTCGTTCAAGACAAAATCTCTCTGAACAAGGAATAGATTCCATGCAGAGTGAAGCCACTATCGTGGATCCTGGTGCTGCTTCTGTTTTGCGTTGGAAAAGCACATCCAAAGACTCTGATGAATGTTTACAAGTTCAACCTAGATCAGATGATCCAAAGTTTTCATATTCATGGGGCCATGTAGTAGCTGTTGCTTCAAGTTCTATGTATGGCAAAGACCAGTTCCTATTAGATGAAAGTTCTAAACAGAATTCTTGGACGCCCAACTGCTCCTTGAAACTAAATCAGCTTGAAAAGAAGGATGTACTTCTGTGCTGTTCTCCTCGTAGTGGAAATATGTTATTTTGGCTTAGTGTAGGAACAGATGCTTCAGTTCTTAATACTGAACTAAATGCACCAATATATGACTGGAAAATATCCATCAATTCTCCTATGAAGTTGGAAAACCGGCTTCCAAGTCCTGCTGAGTTTACATTGTGGGAAAAACCAAAGGAAGGAAATTTCATCCAGCGGCATCGTGGTGTCATATCTTCTCGCCAAAGTGCACATATCTATTCAGCAGATATTCAGAAACCCTTGTATCTTACTTTGTCTGTGCAGGGCGGTTGGCTTATGGAAAAGGTGATGACTCTGTCTTGATTGCATGTCCTTAAATCATATGTTTAAGAAATATAGATATATATATATACACAAGTTTATTGTGTTTGTATCTATTGCTGATTCTCTCTTACTGCTTGATTCAGGACCCTGTGCTTGTGCTGGATCCTTCTTTTACGAATCATGTCACATCATTCTGGATGATTCACCAGCAAAGTGGAAGGTTTGTGAATGAATTTGAAAATGGGGAGGGAGGGAGGGAGGGGAGGGAGGGAGAGAGAAAAGAAATGTTGAATCAAGTTATCTTCAAGTGATTTGTTGCATTTTCGCTGTACTGAATATCTTTCTAAAATAACATATTATCTTCTTTCTTTAGATTGTTCTTGAACAATTCTGAAGAATGAACCCTATGAGCTTATTCACAGAGGAGTGTGATGTGATACCATGCGCAAATGGATAGTTTTTGGTCTGGAGAATGAATTCATGCTGTTTCTTAGTTCAGTTTCTATTGCTGATGCTTATAACCAATTGATTTTATCTAGGCGGAAATTTATATGATGTACTGTAGCTTTGGCTGAAGTATAATCTCTCTTTTAGCATCTATCAACTCCCTAATCATCATATTCACAGGAAATTGCGTGTGAGCATTGAATATGATATGGGTGCGACAAGTGCTGCCCCAAAAACTTTAAGGCTTTTTGTTCCTTATTGGATTGTCAACGAATCATCTCTGGCTTTGGCATATCGTGTGGTGGAAGTGGAACCAGTGGAAAATACAGATGTGGATTCTGTTTTACTCTCTAGAGCAGTCAAGTCTGCCAAAACGGCCTTGAAAAATCCTTTAAGTTCAATGGATAAAAAGCATTCTATTTCAAGGAGAAATCTTCAGGTACTTGAAGCTATTGAAGACAACAGTCCATTTCCTAGCATGCTTTCACCACAAGATTATGCTGTTCGAAGTGGACTTGCAGTCTTCCAATCTCAAAAAGACGCTTGCCTGTCACCCCGGGTGGGTATTGCAGTTGCCATGCAACATTCTGAAGTGTACAGCCCTGGGATTTCTCTCCTTGAGCTGGAAAACAAGGTGACATAAATGGATGTAATATATGATAACCATCTTTATATTGGTGTTTCATATATACTCATTTCTCATTCTTTTTTTTTTTTTTACTATAATTCATTGGAATTTCTCAAGTTCATTTCATAATGATGTTTCTTGAAACATGATTTTTGCTAGGAGCGTATCAATGTCAAGGCTTTCAGTTCAGATGGATCTTACTGCAAGCTTTCTGCATTATTGAACATGACTTCTGATAGAACAAAGGTTGGAGAGTCTGTGCTGTTACTTTGGAACTCTATTTGTTGTAGATTATTGATACGGACTTTCCCAAGCCTTTCCCTAGAAGTTAAGCTTTTAAAATAAATTGGTTCAAGATATATCAAAAACCTAAAAGTGAGCCAAGAGTCCAATCCTTGTTATATTTATGTGGTCAACTGTATTGCATGGCTATTACTGAATTCGCTCCTATGGGATATGCTATTCATTTAGAAATATAACTATGCTCAATCAGGCTTTTTAAAGCCTGCAATTTAAACTGTGTCATTGACTTGTCCAATTTCAAACGAAGTCTTGACAGGATGAAGTTGTGGAGATATTGATAGAGGAAGAAGAGATAATAGAGAGAGAGGAGAGGCAGACGGAAGGTAGAGAGAAAGAGACTGATTCATTTTCATTTTCAAAAACCCCATTGTCCCTATTTATAGAGAATACATCCAAATACCCAAACTACCCTTTTATCCCTAATTCCCTTACTATTCCTAATTCCCATGTATCGATATTATCCCCCTTAAAAGATATCTTTGTCCTCAAGGATTAGTTCAAATATGGAAAATTAAACATATATCTAAAATTAGATTTCTTCTGGAGCCATCCCTTCTTGAGCATCTTCAAATACTTTTGCTTTGTCTTCAAAAATTAGGTAGAAGACCTACAAATCTTGGCAACAATGCGCACTACTTTATTTTTCGCCACACCAATAGCATATCCCTTATACCTACAATTGTCCATTTCGCGCTTTGAAAGTTGTTTTGAGGGCCTAGAAGATGCCATACTAGAGATGCTGATTGAAGGGTTTTGTTTAGGCGTGTCTGATGATGCTCTCGTGGTGGATATAGGCTTAGTAGCCGCGTCAATAGTGGACATAGGCTTAGTAACCGGGTCACTAGTGGACATAGGTTTAGTAATTGGGTTACCTTTATAATCGGGTTGCACTGGGTACGTGTTTGTGAATCACACGAATGGTTGCCATTTGACATTGGGCTAATTTCATTGTGCTGACTAAGGAAGAAGGTTGAAGGCTTAAAACACTGTTGCACATCAGTCCACAAGCCTCTAATGTAGCAATTCACATCTTCCGCCTCTAATAATTCAACTTCCATGAACAACTCATAGAATTTCTCCCCATATTCTTCGACAAAGTCTTGCAACTGTAGGTTCTTTATTGCAATCATGGGGTTCTCATTTTTTATATCCCCAAATTTGGTTTCCATTTTATGGAAGTATTCCTCCCAAGATATCTCATCCAAACACCTCTGTTTAGTGAAGGCTAAGTGCCAACGCAGGGCACATTTCTCCAAGTGGATGCTAAGAAGACAAGACGTCAAAAAATTGGCGACTGCGGTAAGCCCACCCTCAAAAATCCGTGCCATCAAATTTAGGGAACGCAACTCTGCTACCCTTGGTAGGAATAGAGTATGAGTTGGGTGGTGTGGGAAGGACTTGAACTGAGGTGGTGGTGTGAAAATGGGGGAGGGGTGCTGAGGTAGAAGGGGTCGCTAGTCGAGAGGAAGGGGGTGGTGGTGGGACAATTGTTAAGAGCAGAGGGCAAGAGGTTGCAGGTTGAGGGAGAGCAACAGAGGGTGCTTGGAAAGGTGGCTGGGAGGGTTCACCAACTTCAAGTGGAGGGGAACACAATGGTTGGTTTGCTAGCATGGTAAGCTTATTAGAAATCTCCTTCACAAACTGAGATAAGGTAGTTTTAATCACAGATATATTGTTAGTGTGAAGAACCTGTTGAGTACTTTGAAGTAATGCAGACTGCATTTCCAAGCGATGTTCCAAGTCGCCAACACATTCAGTGGAGGACCTTGTCTTTGGCGAAGACATGGCCGGAGGCATGGCGTTGGTAGATGAAGAAGAGATGACACAGAGAGAGAGAGAGAGAAGAGGCTGACTGAAGGTAGAGAGAAAGAGACTAATTCATTTTTCATTTTCAAAAAACCCATTACAACATAAAGCCTCTGTTTATAAAGAATATATTCAAATGCCCAAAATACTGTTTTATCCCCAATTCCCCTTACTATTCCTAATTCCCATGTATCAGATATGGTAAAATTAAATTACAAGTATCTTTTAAGACCTGATTTATGAACACTTTATTTTCCTTTTTATAGTGCTAGGTTTTCTCTAATTTCATCCTTTCTATAAGTCTATTTTTTGTGTCTGTCTCTGGAGAAACGATTGTCAGACATGTTTCCATCTTCTCTTAGTCATGTAATGGTTTCTTTCTTGGATAATTAGAAAAAATCCAGAGGCTCTCCACTCTGAAATTGTTCTAGAAGGAAAATGAAGCAAATGCAGTGTGGCAACACATGGCATTTACTGCATTATGGTGTATCTTGTTAAGAATGTATCTTTATGTTTAGAGATGATGTGGGGAAAAAATGGTTTTCATGTTCTCGATTTGTGGCTCTGCTTACAATTTTATTTAAAGTGCCACTTTCCTAATAGAGATTGGGCTGCTTTGCTTCTTTTGGTGTTTAAAGGACTTATTGTTTTTATTGTGCATTGGAGGATGTTTTATTCTTCCTTTAGTAACTGTCTTCTTCCTTAACAAGACCTTCCTCTGTCATTAGAAAAGAATAATCAAGATGGTTCTTTTTTTTATATATAAATAATCAAGATAGTTCTATCATTTCGTCTTTATTCAGATCTTATGATTCTTGTATTTTGTAGATAGGATTCATATGTTCTCTAATATTAGTAAATTTTTATTTGTATGGCTCTTTTGGTCTAAATTTGATTTTCATAACGATAGCTAAATAGTTTGATCTTTTGTGGAGAAATTTGCCTGTGGAAATGGATTTTCTTTAAAAACTTTTAACTATCAGTTTATTTGATGTCCAGGTTGTTCATTTCCAGCCACACACGCTATTCATTAATAGGGTTGGATGTAGTCTATGCTTGCAGCAATGTGGTTCTCAGGCATCCATATGGATTCATCCTACTAATCCTCCAAAATCCTTTGTGTGGCAATCATCTGCCAAAGTGGAATTGTTGAAGGTATGCATTAATTTTTGTTATTGCTTGCTAGCTTGATAGGTGTATGGCATGTTATACTTACCTAATGAAAGACCATATATTCTTTCAGTTGTGCATGGAGGGATACCAATGGAGTGCGCCATTTAGTGTGGACAATGAAGGTGAAATGCGCATTAACTTGAAAAGCAGTATGGGAGATGGTCTAATGCAATTAAGAGTGCTAGTAAGAAGTGGTGCCAAGAGGTCACGCTCTGAAGTTATATTTCATCCAAATTCATTATCAAGTCCTTACAGGTTCTTGTTCTCCCAGTTCCCTTACAAACTATCACAATGTTCCTTCCAATTTTTTGTTTTGCTATCTTGACATTAGATATGAAAAGAAAGAGGAACATCCCATACTTTTTTAATTGAAGCTCGTGGCATTATTCTTTCTGGAAAAATGCACATGCCTGCATCAAATTTGTTTCATTAGCAATGTGCTCCCCACGGGGAGGAAAAGCTACCATCATTCTGGATTTAACTCATCTGAATGTTTCCCCTTTAACCCTCTAAGAAGAGATGCAATATCGGACTCCTTAATTTGTCACATGATATACTCCCATTCATTTGGAAAATTGACGAAAACCTTGGTGAGTGTCTAATCATGAAAGTCAATAACTACAGAATGTTTAAATCTGACAAGTTTAGTGGAAAAAATATTATTTGATATTGATTCAACAATTTACAAGGTTTTACAGAGCTATATATAACAGTACCACTACATAGAGTAATAAATGATAATTTAACCTCTAACTACCAACTACTACCCACTATAAGTATAATATTTACATTTTTTAACAAAATCCTGAAGGGTGATGGTTGAGGGAGGATGTTTTCTGGTTTGCTAAGTTAAGGGTACTGTTGTTATCAATGACCATTCCTTTCATTTGTCTTGTTGGATAGTCTGTGACTACTGGAGACAAGGTTCCCTGAATCTTGCGGTTTAGTGACCAGATTTCACAGTATCAATTCAACGTTGGTTATTTCCATTCTTGTTTCTTGATTTGATTTCATCTTAAATGTGCATCATTTATTTATATTGCCATGATTTTCTGAAGTTCCAGTGGCTGGCCTGTAGACATGGCCTCTATTTAAATATCATCTGTCATTTGAATGAAATTGGAGAAGAATTCAGACAATTGCTTCTTTTTCCTTCAAGACTTATTTGTTAACTCATACAAATTGAAGTGTTAGACTCACCTTTTAACAATGGAAGAAGTTGATTTTCTGTTTCCCAATTACTTCTTCTAAATGTTACCTTGATGATATTTATTACGTAAACATCTGTCATCTATCTTATTCTTACCATTTATAAATGTTCTCAGACTATACACTTTGTAAGTTAATTTACTTTTGACCCCCAGGATTGAGAATCATTCAATGTTCTTGCCTATTCACTTCCGTCAAGTTGATGGTACCGGTGATTCTTGGCAGCTGCTTCTTCCAAATGCTGCTGCTTCATTTCTATGGGAAGACGTTGGGAGAAGACGTTTGTTGGAACTCTTAGTAGATGGATCTGACCCACTGAAATCACTGAAGTACGATATTGATCAAATTTCTGATCAGCAGCCCATTCATGTAACTGATGAATCGAACAAAGCATTGTGTGTAACTATTGTAAAGGAAGAGAAAATCAATGTTGTCAAGATCAGTGATTGGACGCCAGAAACTGAGCCTACAGGAGTTCTGAGTAGAAAGTCTTCGTCATCAATGTCTCAGATCTATAAAAGTGATTCTCAAAAGCAACAACCATTGCCTGCTGCAGATTGTGAATGCCACATTTTTTTTGAGCTTGCTGAGCTTGGAATATCTGTTATTGATCATACACCTGAGGAAATATTATACCTGTCTATTCAGAATCTTGTTCTGGCTTATTCAACTGGTTTGGGCTCTGGAATCAATAGGTAGGATTTTGCATGTAGGTGACTATTGTAATTGTACATCTTAGAAGTTGATTATGTCTTGTATGGGATATCTGGTGAAAATATTGTTCAAACCCACGCATCAGTTAAAATGACTTAGCCTCTTGTTTTGGAATTTTAGTTTCAAGATCTAAGTATTACTCCTCTTTTTTATGGTTGTACATGGTCATTCACTATTGAAAATACAATTTGTGTTGTTCTGTGTTTCAGGTTTAAACTCAGAATGCGTGGGTTACAGGTGGACAACCAGTTGCCATTAACCCCAATGCCTGTTCTCTTCCGTCCACAAAGAGTAGTGGCAGAAACTGACTATATCCTAAAATTCTCCATGACAATGCAGTCAAATGGATCGCTGGATCTCTGTGTCTATCCATATATTGGTCTTCATGTGAGCAACCTTAACACTCTTAAATTTTACTCTGTAAAAAACATGTCAATTTTTTGCATATGAACGATGAGATTCTGATTTGTTTCATAGCATGCTTATCTTTTGACTGGTTCCTTATAAGCAGAGCCCAGAGAATTCGGCTTCCTTTTTGATAAACATTCATGAACCTATTATTTGGCGCCTTCACGAAATGATAGAGCAGGTGAAGCTCAGTAGGTTGTATGATTCTCAAACAACTGCTGCTTCAGTTGATCCAATCATTCAAATAGGGTAGGCAAGAATTTTATTTTCTTCGGGACTTGTATGGTTGTGTTGATCTCCTTGAAATTTTACATGATAGAAATTGGAATTACAGTGTCCTCAATGTCTCGGAAGTTCGGTTGAAGGTGTCCATGGCTATGTCACCCAGTCAAAGGCCAAGGGGTGTGCTTGGGTTCTGGGCGTCCTTAATGACTGCATTGGGGAACACAGAAAATATGCCTGTAAGCATTTAATTTCTTGCAATAAGTTTTGATGATTTGAAGAATTATCATAAAAAAATTTCTTCTTTCTGAATTGTGGTTTCACTACAAGGAACTCTTTTCTTATTTTCTAAACTTCTCTAAATTGTTAATACCACTAATTGAACATTGTCAAATATTTCCGTGACTAACAGCTTGTTTGGTCAAAATACAATAGGAAAATATCAAAATAAATTCAATATTTTATTTCCCTTATCTGCAATTTAGCATCTGACATATGTGCTTAGAAATGCTGAGGATTCCCAGAAAACCCATCTTGGGATGCTGTGCTTTTTTCTTTTTTAATTCAGTCTTAGTTTTGAGGGAGAGGATAATAAGATAGTGCTAATTCAAACAAATTTATTCCTTAATCAGGTCAGGATTAATCCAAGGTTTCACGAGAATGTGTGCATGAGGCAGAGTTCTATGATTAGCATGGCTATTTCGAATATCCGGAAGGATCTTCTAGGCCAACCACTTCAGCTTCTGTCAGGTGTTGATATATTGGGTAATGCAAGTAGTGCACTTGGACATATGAGTAAAGGTGTGGCTGCCCTATCAATGGACAAGAAGTTTATTCAAAGTCGGCAGAGACAGGTTTGTTTAAAGATTGACCTCGTTACTCTACAGTAATGTTTCCTGGATTTTGTCATTAATATGATAGATATCATTATTCCTAGAACCCTAATCTTTAAATAAAGACATTACACCTTTAAGCTAGCTCCCTTTCTTTTCAAACGCATTTTCAGTGTCAGTGTGGGAAAATCCCATGTGTATGACTGCTGTAACCATTGCAGCTATTGACTAATCCCTATCTTTAGGAATTATCTTGTTGTTCTTCTGACTTTAGGCATTAGTTATTGTAATTTCTAACTTACTAGGTATTACTTTTTTTTTTTCTTTACTTGGTAGTTTCCTAGTATAGCTGCATTTTGCTGTATATACCAGGGCAATACACTTATTTACCAGTAGAATACAATACACTTTTTGTCAGGCGGAAACAGTGCAGGGCTGTTGAACATTTTGATGAACCAGCAATTTTTTTCCATGGTAGTTGCTTTCTAATTATAGTGATCCTGCCTCATAGAACCCCTTTAAGTGGAAATAGACAATGATGGATATTAGAATCTATTTTCAATGCTGGTTGTGTGCGTGTGCATGAGCGTGCGTGTGCGTGTGCGCTTGTATGTGCACTCACTTGTCTGTGTTTGGATTAGTACATTTTGGATTCAAAATCTTTGATTTCATGTATTTCAAATTCATACACACAAGTAAATCTAAATCTATAAATTTAAAGTGCTTAAACAAGAGATTTGGCCCAAATTCAAATTTATATGTATCAAAACATACATACATGTTTTTGGAGGGGCGTGGGGAGCTAATATATCCAATTTGAACCCAGATAATTACATGAATTATGAATAAGATAGAGTCAAATCCCTGTGCTCGAAAGGTGCTTGATGAATGCCCTGTTAAAGAATATTATTAAATAAACTGGTTGACTCAAAAGATTGCCTGCCATATCAAGAAAAGGTCTTAGAATGGTTCTTTTAATTTAAAAATTTAACACTTCACCTCATGTTGAAGGGAGCCGAGTGGGGCTACTCACAACTGCCAAAGTATAAAATTTACTTTAGCCACTAATCGTAGAATTTTTTTTTAGCTTCAGCTGAGGTGTTGTTCATAGAGTTATAGCCTAAATTGGCTCATATGATTTGCTTGCCATAGCCAGTGGTGGCTTCTTTTATTACTGATTTTTTTTTTTTGTTTATTGCATGTTGTACTCTGATAGGATGTTGATACATATATTCCATTTTGACAGGAAACCAAAGGTGTGGAGGACTTCCGTGATGTTATCAGAGAGGGAGGTGGAGCATTCGCTAAAGGTTTATTCAGAGGCGTAACAGGCATATTAACAAAGCCTCTAGAAGGAGCAAAAAGTTCTGGCGTTGAAGGTTTTGTTCAAGGCGTTGGGAAGGGAATTATTGGTGCAGCTGCACAACCAGTGAGTGGAGTTTTGGATCTTCTGTCAAAAACAACTGAAGGTGCCAATGCTATGAGAATGAAAATTGCAGCAGCTATCACATCTGATGAACAGCTTCTCCGGAGAAGACTGCCTCGGGTGATAAGTGGTGATAATTTGCTTCAACTATACGATGAGTACAAAGCTCAAGGACAGGTACCTGTCGCTCTATTTGCAATAGATTGCAGACCTAAAGTGCTTTTATTATGTAGACATGAATTTTCAGTTATTGACGTGCCATGGGTATATGTTGTAACCAAGTCAAGATGTCAATTGAATCCCGACAATCATTTGAATTCAACTTTATGATGGTACTCTTATTCCTGACGAAAGGAGTGTTTTAATTGCGTATATCACTTGCAAAATATATGAACTTTTTTCATTATTGTTAAGTAAACAGGCTGAAAGTTTTGGTTCTGTCAGATTATGTCATTGAGGATCCAGCTGAAGACTAGAACTTCTACAGTTGTTTCGAGAATCCAGTTCTGTCCCTCTTTTGCCTGGTTTACTGGTCATTGCTGATGTTGGTTGAGACTGCAGAACAGAAAATCAACCATTGCATTTGTATCAGCTTTTGAAATTCATATCCATGCACTTTTAATCACGTTGTAAAACTTTATTTTCCCCTCGGAAGTGAAGAGACCCAGTTTTATTGGGCCAAGGCCCATGGAGGTGTATAACTGAAAGAATAAGGAGAGTATGGGAGAAAGGAGGGACTGGTATGAATTCCAACGATGAGTTCCTAGCCCAGCCACCTCAGTGCATGGAACGTGAGGGTGTGTGGTTAGAGAAAGTTGTTGGGTAGTATAGAGAGTAGAATTGAGAAGGCAACAAGAAAATTAGTAGACTTATGTGAGGAATTTTTAGGCTCCAAATGCTGAGGAATATATTTTCTTTCTTCTTTCTATCATGTGCACTGGTTTTTCATCTCTCTTTCCAGGCAATTTTACATTAGTACAAGTGTCAGAAGTGTCCATCACAAGTTTACTAATTTTATAACATTTACCATAATAAGTCGACCATAACTTCCTTACTCGACCACCTGTTACTGGATTCCATAACTTATATCTCAAGCAGCCAGTTAGTGAATTTGCATGCGTTGGATGGTCTTTCTAATTAAACTTGTTTCAGACTCTTTTTTTTTTTTTGGTGCAATTGCATTAATTCAATTATCTTTTGCTTACCTAATTTAATTTCTTCTTCTGGACTCTTGCATTTTTTGCATTCTTTTTAGAGTGATTCATTTTATGGATGATGACAACCGTCATATTTGTGTTTTCAAGGTCATATTGCAGCTTGCAGAATCAGGTTCATTTTTTGGTCAGGTTGATCTTTTCAAAGTTCGTGGGAAGTTTGCATTATCAGATGCCTATGAAGACCACTTTCTGCTTCCGAAAGGGAAAATCCTTATGGTCACTCATAGGAGAGTCATACTTTTGCAAGTAAGTACTCTTAATTGAGAATAACGGATAATGATCCATATTCTCCAGCGTGCACATACTAAGAAATTTTTTTGTCCATATCAGCAACCTTCCAATATTATTGCTCAGAGGAAGTTCAGCCCTGCAAAGGATCCTTGTTCAATATTGTGGGATGTACTCTGGGATGACCTTGGGACAATGAAATTGACAAATGGGAAAAAAGACAGCCCAAAAGCTCCCCCTTCACGGCTCATTTTATATTTGAATTCTAGATCATTGGATTCAAAAGAAAATGTTCGCATTATAAAATGTAATCCTGAATCGAAGCAAGCTTTTGAAGTTTATCTTGCAATCGAACATGCAATGAACACTTATGGCCGAAATGCATCAAAGGTACCGTCTTGTATTTTGCCTTTATATTCATTTGTACAATTTCTAGTTATTACACACACACAAACTGAATTTATTTACAACTCACCGTGTCATGCATCTTTCAGTGAAGCTGGAGATTTCCCTGCTGAATCTCTTCAAAAGCATATTTTGAATCTATTAATTCTAGTTTGGCCCAAAAAAAATAATAATCAATTAATTCTAGTTTCTGCATAGTAAATTCAATTTAAAATACGTAGTCTTTGCTCTGTGCTGCTCCTGTTCTTTTTTCTTTTACTTTTAAATAATTGTTTAATGGTGGATTCTTTGGTTCACAATAAAGAATCAAGTGCATCAGTTCAATCTAACCAGTAACATTTTCTCACAAATCTATGACTTGCTGGCAACGTTATACTGGTGATGGTTTTGTAATGTGCTGGTAATACTTCACTAACGTATTGATCCCTAGCAACTAATGGTGACAATATTGCATTACCAGCGCCATAAGTGGAGAAGATGTTACACATTACTATTTACACCGGTGCACTGTAAAGAACGCCTTGTTAATATATATTCGAGTCTGTGTGGTTGTGGCCCAACTGTGTGATAAATTCCTTTTTGCAGGGAATGCTGAAGAAAATAGTGGCAAAGCCATATTCACCAGGTGCTGACAGCCCCAGTGGTGATTTTGTACCTAAAGAAGGGGTTTACCTCATGTCCCCCCAAATGATGCATGGATCAGTTCCCCTTGCTTCAACTTTTGGAAGCTGTACTAAGCAGTATGAGTGAGTGTACATTGGACATCATCAAATGCCATAATCAAGAATTGCTTCATTTGATCCTTAATTTAGGCCTACTTGCCTTCAAAGGTACTATTGTGCCTTGCTTTTCTCACAATTTCTTACTCCTTCGTATTTCTGTTTATCTTAGGGCCACGGAAACCAGCTAGTAGAAACTTGAACAAATTGTGATTTAACCTGCCGCCATTTTTATTTTTTTTTAGGCGTTTTTGCTATGGCACGCTCCCTAGTGTTTTCTTAGGTAAAATTCTTTAGAGTCTCTGCTCTAAAAATTATGAAATATACGAAGTTGTATACATCTATGTTTTAGTGTTGAAATGGCTCCAAAAAAAGAGGGGGGAGGGGGGAATGTTCTCATGTTGAAGGCTCATTCAATTAATCGCCAGGGACAGGTAGATTACTTTGATAGCATTCTTAGGCATTGGTATTGTATATTTTTTTCTCAACACCTTTGGAGATGCATGACGCGATATTGTGATGTGACGTGTAACTATTATCTATCATTGTTCACACACACATTTCTTAGTCATCAACCATTTGTAAGTGTCTAACGTGTTCATACAATTCTGATATAATGTAAGTAGAAAAATATTTTCTAGAAAGGGAATGAGAAATGCATCTATCTCATTTTCTATCTAAGTACATTTTCTGTTTCTTTTTTCAGAAAATACTTTTCTTTATACAAAACATTGCCTAATAGTATCTTAAATTTCTAGATTCATGTTACTGATTAGTGATTAATCACAGGTCGGGCTGAGCAAACCAGTTTGAACTTGCTAATGGGCATATTTGATGTCCTGAGACATGCCTTCAAGGGGCGGTTTCTTGTTAGGACACCCAACCTCGAGACCTTCCAATTCCATGGGTCCAGTGTCCCCTCATTTTTCCCGCCACTTCGCTTGAGATTTGACTCTCTAAGCATTCTTTTTATGTCCCCTCATTATTCGTGTGTGTGTGTGTGTGTGTATAGTGAGCAAAATCGTTTCACTTTGTATATATACAGTATCATATCACAGCGAGGTATATAATTGTTCTCTATTGATTTTTATTATTGATATTATAAAGAAAGGCGAAGTTATACTCGAGTTCTGTTTCAGGCCAAAAAAAAAAATCTGTATATTGCTATTGTAGTAACGATTTAAACGGTCCCCAGAAGAAGGAAGTTACTATTTTTATTTTATCTTTATTTGTATTTTAAGATGATTGTCATGATAAATCTGATGCACAAGCTGATTTCATCTAATCCACACACTCATGAAATTAGATAATTAGTTCTATGATAATAATAAATGAACGACAATTACATAAATAATTTTTCTACGTTTAGAATAATAGTTAATTAAATTTATTGTTTTCATGGTTGGATATAACGTTTTAGAGCTTGACTTGGTCGAGATAGTAAATGATTGGACGACGAGAGTGGAATCCATGCTTGACTACTCATGCAAAAGTTTTATGATAGTGATAGTGATTAAAAGGAGTCAGACTATTTAATGGGATTGTAGGATGAATCCAACCCCCTCTCTTTATCATTTCTTTCTTCTACTTCACTTCTCAATTCTTAAATCATTTATATTAAATTTAAAAGATCACGATGTAATTATTTTAAAAACTGGTTGAAGAAAATAGTAAAAGAAAGTTAAGGACCTAACGGCCGAGAGATCAAAGATAGTGATTTAGAACTGTACTTGGGTTGTTTGGTTTAAGTCTGTTTTTCATTAGTCAAAAATCAATAAATCAAAAGTTTCTGTGAGAAAAATTGGTTATTATAATAAAATTTATTTTTGGATATACATTTTAAAAGTTAGTTTGATAAATCGAAAGTACTTTTGAATACTCTTTTGCTTTTATTTATAAGGTAGAAAGAATATTTGTTTTGATTTTATTTATAAAGTATTTTCATGATTATTATGTTTGTTTTACCACTATATTCTTTTTAAATGTTAGAAATGTTATTAAATGCTAAATTATTTTATTTTTAAAATATGTATATTTAGATTATGCTCATTCTAACTATCATATTCAATGAGCTTAGTGTTGTCATTTATTATCATTACCTCGGATTGAGTAATTTGCATGCTTGTTGCCTAGTCGTTTCTTAGGCTTTTTTTTGCAAAACAAATCTTAATTCTTTGCCACTCTATCACCATCATGGTAAGCCACTGTTCTATCATAGAAAGTTATCGGGTTAGAAATTTGAATGATACTTTGCCAACAAAGAGATTGCATGATCCATTGAGTCATCAATAATCATCTTAACAATAGGGAGATCTTGTATTAGCTTTTTATCCAATAAATGTGTCCCTTTCACAAGTTTGGTTTGTTGAACATAATGGCTTTGGAATTATTACAATTATCTGAATAGTAGATAGTATTAAACAAACTATAATTGATTTAATTAATCATCTACAATTTCACAGTCTATATTATTTCATGCATATACATGCCTTAATCTTTAATAAAGTATGTATATTTAATAACAATAAAATTAAAAACTTATTGAATTTTTAAATAGAGTTACTCATATTTAAGATTTTTCTTGGATCAAATGAAAATATTGAAAGTGGTTTAAAAATAGAATTGAAAGGAATACATTATTACTAAGAAAGACATTGATTTTTATTATTTGTAACTTTTACTATACAAATATAATATACTATAGATGTTTTAAAAAATATATATGTAATAAAAATTTTAAATAACAAAATTTGATAGGTTAAATAATAAGAATAAAAAAAATGAAGTTTGATATATTGAACAGAAAATTATATAAATAATTCAATATATATTAATACTAAGATTAACATGATTAATTGTTTCGTATATAATGCACAACTTAATCGAATGTGCACACACTATCTAGAAATAGCATAGCCAAATAAAAAAAGGTTAAGGTTCAAATTTTTTTTTGCACTATTTCTCCGAGAGCGTTGAACACTGTGTCTTTTTAAGTGGGATAAAATTTTTTCCTGAATTATTTTTAAGGGAGCAAAAATACCCTTATGTCAAACTGTTGTTGGCTGCAGATATTGAATCTATCATGTGTTTACATTTGACATTTTGACCGTCAAAGTTGGCATTTTATTTGGAGAGAGCTGATTTGTTTATTTTTGGGCCTTGGGTTGCTCCTAAGATGCATGTTGTTGAAAATGATTGTTCATTGTTGAATTTTGTTAACTTTAACTTCTTTTTAGCATTATATATATATAACTTGTTTTTAGCGAGCATTTTACAATAAAATATAGAGTATAAAAGTAGGTGAGCACTAGTGATATAACATAGACAATGAGGAAAGCAAAAATGAATCATTAATGGATATATAAGATTGATAGAAGAAATTTAACTTAAATTCAAATAAGATGGAATTGTCTAATAAAATAATATAAAAAATAAGAATATTAATTTTTTAAATAAAAATTAAAATTATATGTAAAACAAAAATAAAATAAAATAATATTTAATAATTTGGATATTCTAATCAACCCCAATAAGCCTGAAAGCTTGTGAGATTAGAGCTGAGTTTAGTTATATGAATTCGTTTTATATGGTAAGATATTTTAAGTTCAACAAAATCAATCTAAATAAGCATGACTTTAAATTACCCACTCCACATTAAATATTTATAGGAGTTAGAAACATATGGTTTATATTTGGCGATAAAATTTTCTCCCATTTTATTGCTTAAATGTGAGAGAGTATATAATTGAAGTTTGTTTTTTTTTTTCCTAATTATTATTTGACTAAATCTAAGCGTGTCTCTGTAAAACTGAAGGACTTCAAATTTAATAAGAAATTAATTGTAAAGAGATAAATTCAGACAAGGAAGTTCTCTCTCAAATTGTAGAATCTGATGATGATTATTATTATTATTATTATTATTATTATTATTATTATTTTGGTGGCAAACTCCATCAGACAAATAACTGTCTCCCATGTCGTCTGAATTGCCTAGTGTTCCTAATAAGAAAAGTTGGTGACGTGGTTGAAAGGGTTTTTGGCCCAAAAATCAAAAAGCTTAAATTCATTTAAATAAAAGAAATGGTGATGGTGTCACTGTTCTTCAAAGCTTCAACACTCTGAAGCTCCCCGGTGGGAGCATCTCGCAGCTTAGTGGTGAGATTTAGTCGAATATTTGATCTCAGCAGCTTCAAATCTTGGCTCCTTGTCTTGATTTCTGTTTGGCCATATTTGGGTGATGTGGTTTGTATTTATCTATGTGAATTGGTTGCTGCAAATGAATTCATTCCGCACTGGCGAAAAGCGAAGTTTGAACTTACTTTCAAATGTATGGATGACGTTATATTCGGGACCGAGGAAAGAATGTGGACTTTCATGACTAATCATGGCAAAGGACTGGCATCTAAGAAGCACCGATACGGGTACGAGTGTCGGGTACGATACGATACGATACGCGGACACGGCTATTTTTCAAAATTTTAGGATACGGGTACGGCTATATAAATAATTAAATATTAAATATTTGAATGTTTAAAAATACAATTTCAAGATGTCTAATGCCATCATAAAATATAATACAACAAATAGTTAAGTACTTAAATACTATCAAGTGGCAAAAAATAATTATCAACTTAAAATAATTCTAATAAAAATTTTAACATAAAGAGAGTCAATAAAAATTAAAAATAAATCAATGTTTAACTCAATAACATAATCCATCTAAATAAAAAAAATTTAATAATTCAGTATTAAATTTAAAAAACTGATCAGTTGTTCTGCCTCTCTCGGTTCAGCAGTGAAGAATTGAGCAATAAATATTCATTGTCCAGCAATGCAATAATCCCAATAAATATCCATCAGGCAGCAGCACAACATTGAACAATAAAAAAGTGAAAAGCAGAAGAGATAGAGATGAGGTCAAAGACGCTGAGGCAGAGCTCAGATTGAAGCTGAATGAATTATCAAGATTGAAGCTGAAGACTGAAGACTGAAGAATGATGAGGTCGAAGACGTGAGAGTGAGGCAGCGTGCGAAGTGAGAAGTGAAAACGCGTCTGACTCAGAGCGATACAGCGGTCGACACAGGCAATGAGCGACAGAGTGGAAAACACGAGAAGGGGGTCGATTGGAGCTGAAAATCTTAGGGCATCGGGTTTCTGGAGTTGGGACTGAGTAAAAAGAGGTGAAAAATGCAGAGTTTTGCGTCAGCCCGCGTCCGACCCGCGTCAACCCGTCTCGACCCGCATCTGCCCGCGTCCGCCAGAAACTGGGAAAAGGGACGCGCCGTTCCCCCGTCCTGAACGCGTGTCCGTGTCGGATACGTATCCGATACGGACACGCCGGCCATTTTCGCGTATCGGTGCTTCTGAGACTGGCATAGATTCGGTCTATGCCACGTTCATGGTCCCCTCCGTTGATATGGAAGTTGGCGGACCATAATAGATAGGAAATCTGATATCTCCGTGCTTTTGTAGTCCTCGTGTTTCTTTCTTTTCTGATTTTTCTGCTTGGAAATATTGCCAGAATCTATGGCAATCATTATTCTGTCATGCTATATGTATTTGTTTACCACTATAAAGAAGTGAAGAGGAAAACAAAGTTACTCTGGAGTGCTATTTGAATTTTTTCCCCCATTTAGGACTTAGGAAGCAGGATCTCTCGTGAAACTATGGAAGTAAAACTTACTTGCATTTGAATTTTACGACATTAGGTTTGGTAACTCAATTAGAATGGCCGTGAACTGTTCTGATGGATATACTTTTCTAAACTTGTTTGTTAAACTACGTCACTTAAGATTCAGTATCCTGGCAGATAATACTTTTCTTGCTTTCTCTGTGTCTTTACTACTAGGGTACACATGAATCAACATGATAATATTTAATACTCTCTTTTTTTCATTAAGAAAATGTTCTAATACCTTTTGCCATCTGAATATTTTACTCATGTTCTTTGCCTTATTATGATGGTAACGGGGTCCTCTAGGTCAACTGTCCAACAAGTTCTAGAATCTGCTAGACCCTTCCCCTAATTACATTTAGCAAACTGGACTATAAGGAAGATGAAATTACTCACGATGATTTATTCCTGTTCCTGGATCTACAGATTGGTTGACATTACTTAATTTCAATAAAATTAATTTTCGTTCTTTCTTTTTAGATAGGTTTGGAACATGTAGCTAAAGTGCAATAACAATTTCTGTATCTGCAGAAACGGCTACATTTAGTTCAAGGTCTGCTGAAAATGAAAAAGTGGTATGGGGGCTTGTTGATCATTGCTCTGGCCATGATGTTGATTCTCCTGTACAGTCTGTTTGGAATGCAGCCACAGAAGTCAGTAAAACAGTCAGCTTACAGTTTCTTTAATAATCATAACCCAACTGATTCTACTGTAAGAAACAATATTACTATAAGTTCTTCAAATGTAGAAGTAAAAGGAGTACCAAAACCAACAAAAAGGCCACATTATATAGATGTTAAAGGGCTTGATGATCTTTGTAACATGAAAAACTTTTCGGAAGGAGAGTTGAAAGCAATGCTTGTGTGGACTCCCTTGTGTTCCCTGCTGTCAAGGTCAGATGCTTTACCAGAAACAGCTCAAGGAGTTAAAGAGGCTTCTGTAGCATGGAAAGAGTTGTTGTCCACAATGGAGAAGCAGAAAGCCTCTAGGATTAACAAGGTAGATGGCCCTGAAAATCAGAACTGCCCATTTTCTGTAACCGCACTTGGTAAAACTTTGGCAAGCAATGGAATCATTATTGAGCTTCCTTGTGGTCTAGTTGTAGATTCATCTGTTACACTAATTGGCATTCCTATTGGGCAAAATGGAAGCTTCCAGATTGACCTTGTGGGCCAACAAATAGAAAAAGAGCCAAATCCTCCTATAATTTTGCATTACAATGTGAGTCTGCCTGGAGAAAATTTAACTGAGGATCCATTTATAGTTCAAAATACTTGGACTAATGAACATGGGTGGGGAAAAGAGGAAAAGTGTCCAGCTCATGGTTCTGCTAACATACAAGAAGGTACAGTTGCATTTTTATAGTGAAGAGATTTCAATTTATGTGGTGTGACTAATAGTAGACCTTGTATGTATTAAAGTATATTCTGCATACAAAGAACTGATATCAAGGGTTCAAAGTATTGTTAACTAACAATGCATTGGGTAGAGTGATATCAAGGGTACAAAGAACTAATAAACATTTTTAACTCTTAAAGTATCCAATAATAATTTTTAGACACACATTCCCTATATTATGTTTGCTTGAAGTTGCAAACACCTTTGCTTCATAATTGGGCTATAGTTGTAGTAGCACCAACCTGTCTCATAAATAACAGAATAAGTAGCCAAGGTTGGAGCAGCATGATTACATAACACCAGGAAAGCAAATTTTTTACATTTTGTTATTATACTTAATAATCGTGTAAATTCTCAAGAGTTTGACTTGAAAAGAACTCTAAATCATCACTCTACGTGGTGCAGTTGATGGACTTGTGTTCTGCAATGTACAAGTTGCCAGGAGCAGCAATGAAGAGAATCAAAGTGTGGGTAAACCTGCTACTGATAGAACTGCTAACATTTCAGGGGAAAGTGCACATAGAACTGCTAATTTCCCTTTCACTGAGGGAAATCCGTTCACTGCCACATTGTGGGTGGGTTCAGAGGGATTTCATATGACTGTGAATGGAAGGCATGAAACATCTTTTGCATTTAGGGAGGTAAGGTATGGAAAAAGAACTAATTCTAAATTTTTTTAGTTGAAATCATAGAATGGCCACTTCCAACTTTGTATGGTTTTTGTGGATGTAGAAACTTGAGCCTTGGTTAGTTAACAGCGTCAAAGTGGCTGGCAATCTAAGTCTCTTATCTGCACTGGCGAAAGGCTTACCTACTACTGAAGATAATGATATTGTCATTGATCTTGAGAAACTTAAAGCTCCTTCGATCCCTGAAAAAAGGCTTGTTTTGTTAATTGGGGTATTCTCGACAGGAAATAACTTTGAAAGACGAATGGCCCTCAGGAGGTCTTGGATGCAATATGAGGCTGTACGTTCTGGAGAAGTAGCTGTCCGATTTTTCATAGGGCTTGTAAGTGATCAAATGCAGGCTTGGTAAAGTGAATATTTACGCTGAAATATTTCCTGATCTAACTTTGAAATATTCATGTTGATAGAACACAATAATATTATGCAATCCATGCAACCAACCCCACCTAGTGGGATAAAGTTTTTTGTTGCTGTCGTATTTCCTAATTTATCTTTTGTTCTAACTTTGCAATGAAGAGTCTTGTTGAAGCTCAAATCCTTCTTTCTTGGTGGTGTTTACTCCCTGCTGTCATTGAAAGAAATCTATTTGAATTTTGCTTTGTGGTGAAGAGTTTCATATGCTATCATTTATCTATGGTGTTTTCTTTATATCCCTCGTTGAGTTAATTAGGATGGAATAACTCGTGCAATTCGTAACCCCTCCTACTTGTAAGTTTGCTTCTTCACCTGTGAGGTGGGTAGCTAGGAGAGGAGTGCAAATGGTATGTTTTCTTCAAATATATGCTGAAGAATATACATAAAGAGGAAAGAGTGTGTGCAGAGGTTAAGAATTGCATCATTTATTTAGATCCTACTAAGTTTTAGAACAAAAAATCTGCGTAGACTGTGAGCAATATTCTTTCACCCAGCTAGTATGCCAAGGAGCGCTTTCGACCCAGTAATCTTTACTGTCATTGCACCTTTTCTTTGCCCTATTCACTGTAAGTGACATTTATATTTTATTTGATTGCAGCACAAGAACAATATTGTTAATGTTGAGCTGTGGAGAGAAGCTCAAGCTTTTGGAGATATCCAGTTTATGCCTTTTGTTGATTATTATGGTTTGATCACCTTCAAAACTATTGCAATATGCATTTTAGGGGTAAGAGGATAAAAATTTCATGCAATGAAAATAATGATGGTGCTAATTGTTTATAACCTATATTCTAATTGTTCTCAGACTGCTAAGATAGTAAGATACTGAAACATTCTATTCGGAATCCTTAGAAGTATCATAGTTATCATGCATGTCAATGTAAAGGAGTAAAGAAATAGTAAGGGATCACTGCCTGATGGAGAGAGGGGAAAGGAAATAATATTCAAATCTTTTTGTGATTAAAAGTTGTCTGGAATTTCAATTTTTTTTCATTAATATTGTTCATGATTTGATTTGTTTTCATGTTCGCATTTCTTTTCTTTTCCTTTTTGTTTTGTTTTTGGGATCAAAATTTATGCTCACATTCTTGTGAATGTGTTTAGCCTTTGAGGAGAAATCTACTGAGGAGCCAACCTTTCACAAAAAAAAAAAAAAAAAAAAAATTGTTATTCAACTTTAATGAATTGTTGAATGTATGGACTCGATGATTTGGCTTCACAACCGTAGGTTGCCTCCTTTTACCCCTCTTGCCCTATAATTTTTTAAGAAAATCTTAATTATCTTGCATCTAAAAATGGTTTAGATCTTTATCTCAGTACTTGGTTGGTTACCTCTCTATTTAAGATCATAACAACATCACAGGATTTGTATGCAATTTTGTGTGGGTGGGTGTGTGTTGTGGGCGGGTTGTCCTGTAGGACTTGTTTTTCAAGTCTTGTGTATTATATTTCATCTGCTTTACTTTCTGCATACTAATTAATCAATAAGATCTTCTTACTAAATTTGCAGACGAAAATCATACCTGCTAAGTACATTATGAAGACGGATGATGATGCTTTTGTTAGGATTGATGAAGTGATTTCTAACCTTAAAAGAAAGCCATCAGAGGGCCTCTTGTTTGGTCTTATATCTTTCAAATCATCACCTCACAGGGATAAAGATGGTAAATGGTACATCAGCAAGGAGGTATAAATCTCTTTGAAATGCTAAGAGTAAAACTACACAGCTGTTTCCTCCCTCAAATTCAATGTTTTCTCTTTTTTCTTAGGAATGGCCACATGATTCGTACCCTCCATGGGCGCACGGTCCTGGTTACGTTATCTCTCGAGACATAGCAAAATTCATTGTCCATGGCCATGAACAAAGAACTCTGAAGGTGAGAATTTCTTCTTTCAATTCACATTTCACTATTTGTGACAAGTGCAAAACTTCACCTAGTTTCTGAAAAGTATTGTGGATTTTTCCTTCAAAATTGTCTTCTCAAAAAGCCTGTTAACTAATATGGCCTAGCTTAATGTGAAGCTATGCGGCAATAAAGTTACCAACTGTCACTGTAACATGCCGTTATAGAACATATTCCTCAAAGCAGTCACAACACCATAGTCTCTTGGTCGTGTTTAATGGTATGTTTCAATAACATTTAGGCACTTAATGCCCACATGGATCACCTGTCTCTTTAACTTTCTCTCTCTTAATGTGAGAACCATGTCAAAGGCAGAATAGGTGCAAAACTGCTCACTCCCGGATCGGACCTCAGGTTCAAAAATTGTGTTCAAGGTCTTTCTGGGTCAGGCTTTAGATTCAGTCAGCCCTCCCCGGTTCAGTTCATATGCACCCATAAATAGAAGTGCTGGAATAAGATGTTCAAACTTGGGGGAATCAATTTAGACATGATGTATCTTTCGATGGTCAGAACATCAATTCAATCTTCATTATTTTTTCTGCATTAAAGGGGGAAAAAAAAAAGTAGATATTCGAGCTTACTGTCGTAAGGCTTTCGCATCTTCACCTGTCCATATTTTTCAATACTCAGCTCTTCAAACTGGAAGATGTTGCCATGGGGATATGGATTGAAGAGTTCAAGAAGAGTGGTAGAGAAGTCCATTACGAAAGTGACGAAAGATTTCACAATGTTGGATGTGAATCAGATTATATACTTGCCCATTATCAAAATCCTAGGATGGTGCTATGCCTTTGGGAGAAGCTGCAGAAAGAACACCAACCAGCATGCTGCGAGTAACATTCCCGCGTTTTTGTTCTTTGTTCCGAGGTTTGAGGTTAATATCTCAATCTTTAGGATATATTTTAGGTTAATATCAGATGTCAACTTATACATATTATTCTTTGATTTCTTTGTTCATCCCGGCTGTTTCACTAAAAATAATTCTGTTGAATTTGATTTGATTGTCATGAAATGTCAATCTATTTGCATCGACTAAATCGTGGGCTATTTAGAGGCTTTTGGTTCAGTTGGTTGAACAAGTTGAACCAGCATCCTGAGACCACCGTTGGTAATAAAGATCCTACACAACAGGGGTTTTCAGATTAGTCTAGGTAAGTGGTAATAATATCTCCAAGTTTCCCATGAAGCTAGGCATGGAATATTGGAATTAAAAAAAAAAATCATGGGCTTATGTTTTGCACAGTTGCACTGTTCTTTTCTTTGTGAGGATTCTATGAGTGGATAATTATTTTTTCAAGGTAAACTTTTGAATATGGTGGATTGATGAAGAGCTTTCAAATTTTTGTTGGGACTGTTAATATGTAAACTTTTTCAAAAGCTCCCTTTTTGGCTAAAACGGGTAAGGTTACCCTTTGGATGACACGTGAGAGGCTCCACCTTTTGAAAGAGGGAAAATGGGAAAGGACTTATGGCCACTTCTTTTATTTATTTATTTATTTATTTATTTATTTTAATGTGAATTGAAGGGCATCCATGGCTGCTCTGTATGGAACTATTTTAATCGCATGTGATACGTAGCTTCCTTAGCATAAAGTCACCCTTATGGCTATGGCAATCATGTTAGGCATTGAGACAAATCGACTTGTCTTCCCTTTTGCCTTTCGTTCTCTTGTTTGAACGAATAAAAGCGATTACTAAGTGGACAAATGCTGGCCAAATAAATGAGTGGAGATAAATCTTGGTGCGTAGTAAAATGATAATATTTGCTTTGATGGCCTGAAGAACAATAATGAGATTTCTCTAAAGTTTATATACATATATATGAGACTTAAATGTTTGATTTTTTTTAAAAAAAAATACAAGACCATAAAAAACCTGTATAAAAGATGAAAAGATAACTTTACTTACGGCGGTGAGGCACATAACTAGTGGCTGTCTTTTTCGGTCTTTCAGATTCAGACGATGGCCACTAACAATAAACTTAGTTAGATCAACGTTATTGGGCCACGTATTAACGTAATCGGATTATGACTTAGCGTGGCATTTTTTTTTAAATAAATTTTTTTATCTAAAAGTAGTATATTAGTTGATTACTACTGCTCATCAACTTCTTCCAAACGTCTTTCATCAGATGCTACCCCCGTTCTATTTACACATAATAATAAAGTTTATTAAATATATTTTATAATTTTATTTTTAAAAAAATTAAAAGTATCTTTCATTTAATATTTCATTTATAAAAATATTAAATAAAAAAAGTATACAT
Organism: Prosopis cineraria; assembly: GCF_029017545.1. Classification (NCBI taxonomy): domain Eukaryota; kingdom Viridiplantae; phylum Streptophyta; class Magnoliopsida; order Fabales; family Fabaceae; genus Prosopis; species Prosopis cineraria. Next base: position 7,239,465 of record NW_026555335.1, read on the forward strand.
GAGAAGAACACGTTGGAAAAGTATAATTAATTAGATATTATTTTTGTCAAAATGCTTGATATTTTAAAATGTTGAATCCTTTGCAAAAATATTTTATAAATTGAGACGAATGAATTGTTAAAGGTAATTTGTTCAATTTTTTTTAATGACTGTTTCCCTTAAATAAATTTTTATATTCAAACTCTTTTTAAATGAAGAAAAACATCGTCATTGTGAAAACTGTAGATCCATGTGATTCAATCCGTTTAATTTGCATTAGCCAAAGTTTAATATTATTTTCGAAAATTTAAAACAATATATATAATATCCGAGTGCTTTTACTCGCTAAGTAGATCATGCTATAATTTAATATAGAGAATGAATCGAACAATTTTTTTCAAAGTTCAGACAAATTTTCTTTTAAAATACTATAAGAAGGATTAATGCATTACACGTGCGGTAAATATATAATATATTTGGGAGGGTGATAAAAAATGAATGGGAAGGAACATCAATTCATTGAACTAAACCACAGCTATAAAACAACATGAGAACATGAGGACTGATTCATTGTTCCATTTGATGTCTTCGTTAGGACTTAGGACCCACAACCACATCACCATTTTCTTGACTTTGCTATTATTGTCATCTTTTAAGGTAAAACATCCCAACCCCAAAAAAATTGCTATCAAATTTTCTTATTAGTTTTTAATGTGTAATTAATTTTTTTTTCAAAAATACCTCTTAATAGATAAATTATTCAATCATTTATCTTCAAGTGAAACACCTGCTAAACAAAAACAAACATGAAAAGATTATATCAATTTTAAAAAATTAATTAATTTATTAAGAATATAATTCAATTAAAAATTTCTTATATTTTTAAACTAATAGAGTACGTAACTAGTTTAAAAATATTCCTAAGAAATCAATTTGACTTTTCTTTGAAATTATTCATTTCCTCTTTCGAAATAATGCGATTGCAATAATTTCTATTAATGATTACACACTAATTCAGAATTAAATAGTCCAATTAAGACAGTTAATTCCAACCATTGTTTAGTATTGATAGGATTGAACCTTTCTACGGCAATGTTTTTCCATGGACCAGCGGTCTCTCCCTTTCTTTTTCTCTCTTTCCCTCCACTTCCCTCATCTCCCCCATTTAAATTTTTTTATTAAATAATTTTTTTAAATAAAAAAAATTAATGAATGGTAGGGATGGAAAAAGTAGAGGGAAATAGAGGAAAAAGAAGTGAAGAGACCCACTTCCCGTCTCTTTATGGTGATGTACTCACCATAATATTGATGTCCACGTCATTATATTTTGCAAATAAAAATATTTCTAATTAGAAACATTAAGATGAACCCCTTAATCCGAAATTATAAGGAATTTTTTGAGATATCTCATGTTTAAAAATGTAAAATATTTACTAGCAGGTTGTGTCTAATAAGAGAGGCTAATCACTCATAATCAATAAACGAATGTTTGAGTACCTGGTAAAAAAAAAAAAAACTCACACTTAATGCTTAACTGTGTTTCAAAATATATAAAATTAAAATTTTTGGTTTTTTTTACAAGTAAGTAATGAGATTTTTTTAAAAAATTCTCTTAAAAAATATTTAAATTTAATAAAAACTTTATATCTATGTGTGATTAGGTTACCTAATTAAATAATGATAGCTATAAAAAAACATGTAGTTTTAATGATGTTCATTGTTTTCTTGGGATGAAAATTAGTTAAAATAAAAATGCCATATAATTGAGAAGTTGATTTTTGTTGTAAACGCTTGACTTTGTTGTTGTTTTTTTCTTTTTTTAAGTTTGCTATAGTAGTTTCCAGTTTATTAAAAAAATAAAGGCCATATAATTTTGAACAAAGATGGAGGAAGTTGGATTTAGTTTGAAATAAAATGATTTATTTAATTGTTTTTATTCATTTTACAATATCAAAAATCATCTTGATTTATTTTTTATTTATATATTTTAACGAAAAAATGATAATTATTGACATGCACTTTTATAATGAAAGGTCACTTATTATTATTATGAACTTGTGAAGAAAATATTTAACTTCATTGATTAGTAAATTATGCAATCAATTATTTGAAGAATTGATATATTTACGCCATCCGAGCTATTCTTAAATCATAAAAATAAGATGAGATAAAAATAGTAATTTAAAATTTCTAATAGAACAAATAAATTATAAACATATTTTAGATATTAAATATTATTCTTTAAGTTTTTTTTTTTCTTTTTAGTAAGTGTGGTAAAGAGATTAATGATCTGGTATAATATAATATAAATATATATAAACTATAAACATTGAAAAAGGTGCTTCTTTATCGCATGGGAAAGCGACTCCTCCAACGTGCATTTCCCTCAATCACAAGCATACGAGTGGATAACAATTGAGTGATTGACCCCAAAAGCACCGTTTTAATATTTTATCCAATAGTAATTAAATTAAAGTTAATTATTTATGTTAAAAAAAGGAAAGAAATATTTGATAACAACTACTTGAAGCACACGCAAACTCAACAATCCTACTCCTTCAAGGAAAAGTTGAGTGATTCCTAACAATGATTTTGGCTTTATATGATTGTTCTGTGTCACAAGCCTTGCCACAAAACTATATTTATAAAGTCACAAAATAATATCACCAAAGAAAAGGAAAAAAAAATTATAAAAAAAGCTATTATTATTACTATTGCTATTACAGTTAAAAAGGAATAATTAATTAGCAATATTTGGGTAAATGATGATCAATGATCAAGCTTTGTTTTGTGGGTTGGGTTCGCTTGTTTTTTTTTTTTTCCGGATGGAATTTATTTTGAGATATTTTAAGATATAATTGATTGATTATGAATTAGATTATGATTTTCAGCAATTAAAAAAAAAAAAGAGAAGGAAAGCCTGGAGATATATTTATTTATTTTCAAGGGCATTTTGGCTTTTGGTTTACACAACGAGTTCCTTCATTAAATAAGCGAGTTGAAGTCAGCCTATACGTACAAGGCCCTGCGGAAGGGTGAGAGAGAGAGAGAGAGCGAGAGAGAGAGAGAGGGGCGCGGGGAAGAGAACCCTAATTCGCTCACTTATCATTTTGTTCATATCGAATCGATATCAAAATTTCACCCCAATTTTGAAGAATACGATTTCTGAATTTCACAACCTAGTTTTTGCCCCTTTCTGTTGCTGCTGTTTTTGGGAGAGATAAGCTCGGAGAATTTCGCAGAACTGCTTTTGAAGTTGATTGTGAACCAGAAGATGGTAACCAAATAAATTGTCTGTCAGCAAAGCATTCTGTGTTAGACGTGGAGTATTATCTCCGTGTAGCACAAGAACACAACGTCAAGGTGGAGGTTTCGCCGCGATCTTCTTCTGTTCCGATCTTTGGCCAAGTTCGGGTTTACTGAAACGTGCCGCTTTGAAACGGTATGTTTCTTTTCCTGGATTCGTTGTTTTCTTTGTTACTTTTAGTTTTATGTTTGAATTTCGATTCTTACCCGAATGTGCTTCCCCATCCCCTTTCTGTTTCTGGGGGGAAAAAAGTTACTTGCCGAGTTTCGAGGGTTTTTGTACCAAAAAGTCTGTAGTTACCTGGGTATTTGTCTTAGCTAAATTTTACATCTGAATTCTACGCTGAGTTTCTTGATAGATGTGGGGAAGATCTAATGCCCCCGTAGTGTTTGTTAGGATTCCATATGCTTTAGCAACTAGAGTATGCAGCTTAGAATTATAGCATATAGTTAAAATCCCCACCTGGCCAAATAAAAAAGGGAAAAAATAGTTTGAAGAAATTTGTTGAAGCAGCTTGAAATAACCGGCCAGGGTTAGTTAAAGTTCCAATCGCTTCTTGTTGGCAGGCCTTCTCTTTACGTCCAACAGCTTGAAATAACTGCCCAGTGTTTGGAGGAATTTGTTTTCTGTCAATGTGCTGATTTACGTCTTATCTATGTTTTGTCCCCTGATCTTATTACATGATCTTACCTTTTCAAATTTATTGTAGGCCGAGAGTTGTCCTGAGATGATTAGCGATCCCATTATAGAGATGTCTTCTTCATCTAAGTTCATCCCAATTGTCCGATCTGGTAGCCATGCTGATATTGGACCGCGGGGATCTATGGATGATGAACACATTCAAATAGATGATCTGGCCTCCCATCTTGGACTTGTGTTCAAGTCTCCAATACCAAGTGCATTTTATGCAGTTTTTGACGGTCATGGTGGACCTGATGCAGCCTATTTTGTTAAGAGGAATGCTATGAGACTATTTTTTGAAGATTCTAACTTGCTTCTGTCATATGATACTGATGCTTTATTTCTGAAGAAATTGGAGGATTCCCATCGGAAAGCTTTCTTACGTGCAGACCTTGCCTTGGCTAACGAAGCAACTGTTAGTAGTAACTGTGGGACAACAGCATTGACTGCGCTTATACTTGGAAGTCATTTGCTGGTTGCAAATGCTGGTGATTGTCGAGCAGTTCTTTGCAAAAGAGGAGTGGCTGTTGACATGTCTCAAGATCATAGACCTAGTTACTTACCAGAAAAGAGAAGAGTGGAAGCGTCAGGTGGCTTCATTGATGATGGCTATCTCAATGGTTATCTGTCTGTGACCAGGGCCCTTGGGGATTGGGATTTAAAACCACTTGGTTCTGCTTCACCCCTTATTGCTGATCCAGATGTTCTACAGGTTTCATTGACTGAGAATGATGAGTTTTTGATCATTGGGTGTGATGGGCTTTGGGATGTCATGTCAAGTCAGGATGCTGTTAGTTTTGTCCGCCGGAGGTTAAGAAGGCATGATGATCCACAGCAATGTGCTAGAGAGCTAGTCAAGGAAGCACTGCGCTTGAATACATCAGATAATCTCACTGTGATTGTTATATGCTTGTCCTCCATTGAAAGCATAGTTGAATCATGTCCACCTCAGAGGCGAAGATTCAGAGCTTGCTGACGTGCTGTTTCAGGGGGCTAGAGAAAAAGCAGCCAGCAGTTTTGCAGAGATAGATGACGACTATGATGGGGTTAGAACTATTTGATTAGGAGAACTTTTCTAGGTTATCTTGGTATAGATGGAAGCAATTGTAGCTAGGTGTAACCGATTGGTGATTGATCTCTGCTATGTGGATTTAATTCTTCATTGTTATTTCTGTGAATAAGAGTAAAGATTCATGCTTCTCCGGTCTTTTTTGGGCCAACTTATTTCTCCAGTCTTGTGAATACTTAGAGAGCTTTTACTTCTTAAAACCTCTTATGTTTTTAAATTTATCCAGACAAATGAGACTGAGATAGAATCTGTCATTGTGCATAAGTTATGTGAGATGTACTGCATGTTCGAAATATATTGTCAAGCAATCATGCCTGATCAGATTTGTTCCTGAAGTTAGTAATATGGGTTAAATTGGGGGCCCAACTTGCTAACATGCAGAAATGTGGCGAGTTAGGTTGGAAAAAATCAATTCATTTAAATGTGAGGTGGCTTTGGCCTTCTCCCACATAACTTTATTTTGTATCAGACTAACTTACAGGTTGGCAGGTTAATCTGTTTAATTTTTTTTTTTTAAGAAGGATAAAAGGTAAGTTGAGAAGAGAAGCTTTCGCTTGCCTAGTCAACAATCACTCTTGACTTAATTAAATTTTAAAATTAGTTTTATTGAATTATCTCAAATTCAAAGTATGTAAGCTAGTAAGTCAAAGGATCAAATTTTAAAAGAGCTGTAAAGCTAACATCAATAGAACAGGTTTTAAAATTGATTTTCAAGTTCATAAAATATGCTAAAATTTTTATATACCTCCGATGAATTGAAAGTAAATTTATAAATGAGTCGTATCATTTATTACTTATGAGTGTTGGTGTAGTTTATTATATCTTTTGCTATATTAAATAATATTATTATTAATTGTATAAAAAAGAATAATGAAATTAACAGTTGGACAAAAAATCAATGAAACTATGCAATAATAACATATTAATAAGGGACAATAATAATAAGATTTATCTGAATTATATAAATGATAATTTAATCCTTTAAAATGTTATAATATCAATAAAGTCCTTAGGGACCTCTCTTTTTTAGAAAAAAAATCATTTTATCTTTGTTGATAACTCATAATTTTTTGTTTAATTCTTGCGATTCCTTAAAAAAAAGTTATAATTCTTTAAATAAAAGTTATGAATAGAGTTTGTTATTTTGAAAACTTATTTTTCAATAATAAAAACTATACTTAATAGATTGTGATTTTTTATTTAATTTTTGCAACTCACATAACAAAAGTTGTTATTCTTTAAATAAAAATTATGATTGGGGCTTGTTTTTTAATGACAGAAATTAAACTTGACATGTGATTTCTTAGTTAATTATTACGATTTACAAAACAAAAATTATAATTTCTCAAACAAAAGTTATGATTTGGTCTTGTTATTTTTAGTAAGGGTAAAATAATTTTTTCCTAAAAAAAGTAATTGAGAAAGAAGTTCCTAGGGACTTCATTGGTATTATGATATTTTGAGAGATCAAATTATTATTTACATAATTCAAAAGAATTTTATTATCATTTTTTCTAATAATAATGTTTATATTTTTATGGTTGAAATTTTTTTTAACTTATAACATGTGTAAAAATAACTTGAAAAAAAAAACTAAAGCATATATGGAGCACCGAACATTATCTAGTTATACAATTCCATGGTTTAAAAGATATAAAATTTAATTTTTTTAACAAAATTGGATTAAATTATTATGCATGTTTTGATTATAAAATAGATATATATTGACATGACAAATTATCTCTAACTAAATTGCAGGTTATGTGATCATCACAAAATATAAAGTGTCCTAAGGAAAATTTGTTGCATGTTTTGATGACCTCTAATAGTTGCTGCTGCAAAGTCTTTTCATTTAAAATTTGTGTTGTGTTTTTTTATGATTTAGAAGCATGTTATTCAGATAATTAGTTTTTTAAGAAAAAAATGATTTTTACTATAAAAAAATAATAAAAAGAGATAAATTTATAATTTTTAAAATTAAAAAAATTATAGAAAAATTGTTTTACTGGCAGGCTGGCATTACAATTTATATGAGTTGGTAAAAATAGAACCCATCAAGATGTGAGGTTATGCCAACTCATCTTGTCAAGCTCACAATCTACCGTGAGCCAACTTGCAACTTACAGGTTAACTCATATTACTTACACTGTTCATTCCATGTTACAAGTGATCAAGTTTGGACAAGAATTAGACACGGCCAGTTAAGAATTGACGGAGATGAAGATGATGCATCTATCGGCCAGTATTGTTATTTGAGGAAGTTGAATGGGAGGCAATGCTTCCTGTTCTTTTTTTCTTTTTGGCCAAGAATGCTTCTTGTTCACTCAGACATCTCCAATCATTAAAGGCTACCTTAAAGTATCTATATTACTTTAATAGATAAATTAATAAGTGAAGTAAGACAATAAATAATTAAAATAAAAAAATTGTGATGTTAATTTAAATGAGAGATAATTTTATTATTTTTTAAAAAAATTTAATATCAAATTAATATTCTTAAACTACAGTGTAATTTTAAAAATTTAAAGATTTTAAATTTAAATAAATGTAATTAAGAGATCTCTATTAAAATTTTTCGATAAGACAAAGGAATCTAATTATCTCATTACAGGCTTGCACCAAATGCGTGTTGGTTGTTGTGTCAAACCAACTCCCTCCAGGGCCGTACCCACATCGAACGTTGAGGGGGTAATTACCCCCAATTAAAAACCAAAAGTTACATTTGATTTTCAGTTAAAATTACATTTGCCCCTCTAAAATTACAATTATCCCCTTAAAAATTCAATTATCTTACTCTCTTTAAAATTATCAAATATACATACTTAAAAATATTCTTTACTCTTATATTTATTATAAAAATAAATTTATGAAACTAATATATATTTTTAAACTTTTCATATAATTTATTTATATATTACTTTAATTAATATTTAGAATTATATTTTCTTTAAAAATGTCAAAATTTACACTTAGCTTAAATATTGCCTCCTCTGATTTTTCTGAATCCGTCACGGACTCCCCAGACATTACAAAGATAAAATATATCATCTAAAAGTTGACCTAAAACCAAATTGGCTGGATTGAAATCCAAAAAAGGCCTTGGTCGAAATAAAAGAAAAATCAGGGGTCGAAAAAGGAAGCCCACCAAAAACCAATAAAACAAACAATTTTCCATCCACAAAAGAAAGAACCAATTCTACCAAAAGAGATTAAAAAAAAAAAAAAACAAAGAGATTCATATCCAATTAGCAAAATAATAAGCCGAAGTGGATAAGCATTAAGCAATGAAGAATGGCGGCAGTAGAAGTCCTATAAACACATTGAACCCTCACTTTTCTATATTCTCAATTTAACCCCTTCAATATTTTATTTCTTTAAGAAAGCCCCAAGGAAGCATAGGTCTCTTCCGTCACTTATCCTAAAATGTCTTGTCTATCTCCACTTTAAATTAGATCCATTATAAAAACTAATTGCTCAAAAGAAATCCAATGAAACCTGCTAATTTAAAATTTTATCCCTAACCAAAAAAAAAAAAAAGGAAACACATGTGCCAATGTACATACACAACTATGTTTACATTGAGTTCACACTTAAGACATTTTCTCAACAAAAAAAAAAAAAGATGGCATTATTGCTAGAACAACTAACCGCTAACAATGAAATCGAAAGCACTAACATGAATATCCAGGTGGCCTTATACACGTAATTACAAAACTACCCTTATAGAAAGTGCAACATATGAACATGTTTTCTTAATTTTTTACATTGTAGTGATGCATATTAGCCTATTACGGTGCTTTTTAGAGGTCATGCTCATGCCTAACAACCGACAAGAAATGAACAAAAATTTATAAATATCAACATTCAAATGTTCATATTTCTTTTTATTTTTAAAAAATAAGAATAAATTAGTTTTCTTCCTTTATTTTTTCATTCCTCCCAGAATGATCATGATTATTGAATGCACATATGACTTGTCTAAATTTAAAATCATACAAAACTACCGAAATGGTTAAGTAGAGGTGGCTAGATTTTATTTTGTTTGAATTGGATGTTCAAAACTTGAAACGGAAAAAATTATATTAGAAAAAGTGAAAAACTATCCAATTAGGCAAATATCTATATATTTCAAGACAAACCCACTTTTATGCAACTTTTCATATATACTCATGCCCTCCTAGTTTATAAGATAGTTTTAGACAAAATTATATATATATATATATATATATCAATAAAACTATTAAATACAATTTACAATTTAATTTTTTTAAAATAAAGTATAAGTTTCTAAAGATATCCTTGACTCAATAATTTTAAAGAGAGGAAGGGAATATAATAAGGAGGGAAGGATAATGTTAAAAAAACTGTATTTTATAAAAAAAGTTAAATGGTAAAAACATCTATAAATTTTTTCTTCAAAGGCATCAATATCATTAAGTAAAGAAAGATGCAAAATACTTATAATTCTGATTTAACAGGTGCAATAGTCCCCAAATCGTTAAAGAAGCTAAATTTCCATTACATCCTTCCACCATCATTGCCACATGTCACCAGATGTTGCCTTGAAGAAGCAATGCTAGAAGATATGCATCTGAAAAAGTGAAACAACCTTTAAATACCAATCAAGATCATAGAGCCGGGACATGACAAGGGAAAGAGAAAAGATTTGGGATGGAATGAACAGGGTTGTGAAATCTCAAACTTGAAAAATGTGAGTTTGGAGAGAGGCCTAGACTTTGAGAGGCAAGGGAAAAGTAGACAAAGCTCGAAAACAATGAAGCTTGAGCGGATGTCGAAGCTAGAGTGGAGATGGAGACTAGACAGGAGACGTCAAAGCTTGCAAGCAAGTGTGGGTGAAGACTTGCAGCGGCCAAATTGAAAGAAGAGAAGGAGAGAAAGAGATTGAGGTAAAATTAAAAACTGAAATAGAAAAGTGAAATATGAGATTTGAGCCTAAAACGAAAACAAATTCAGAACATTTAATCAGACTTGCAAGGTGATTACCCACCGGAAAATGAATACAGATGAGTAGATGCTTTATCGTTATCCTCGAAGGATCAATACTGGATGGATTCCACAATGGCTAGAACTTTCTCTAATACACAGAGCAGACTCGCACACATAGAAGGAGGCTACTCGGTTTCACAACCATAGCTCCTTCAAGGGTTAGATTACTTTCACTGTTATTGGATCCCTCAAATAAAAATTGGTTATCTTGTCGAGCCTTAGATGCAACTAGAAGAAAATGAAAGAGAAGGCGAAGGAGGAAACTGTCATGAACTCAAGTTAAATGGGAAAAAACAAGTATTATTAAATTTAGTATAGTAGCTACTGATAAGGCCAAGGCATTACAAAAGCACTAAGAAGCAATTACAAAAAGGGAAATACAGAGAAGAAGGTCCAGAAAAGGAAGAAAGCAAATAGAGAGAAAGGTTTGCAAAACAATCCACACCACATAGCTTCGTCCTCTTCCTTTTTATAGCTAAAGAGTTGCTCACACCATTCACACATTTCTTCTTTCACCCAATCTTTTCTTCTAACAAACTTTGCCACATCATCACTTAATATGTTCACACTCCATATCGTGACATTACTCCCCCCAGGGACTTTGACCTTGTCCTCAAGGTCAAAAGGTAGAGAAGAAGCATATAAACCAAGCAAAGTGTACCTTGTAGGCAGATCCAAACCATTCCAAGACGTTAAAATATAAGAGACTGAAAAATCTTGGAGTTGAATGCATAAGTTCTTTGCATCCTTGTCAAGTCCAATAGGAAAAATGACCATCAACTTTCTTGGAAGAGAGGGTACCCATTAGTATTTTCATCTTTAAGTGTGTTCCACTCTAACCTAGAGCATAGATAAGGGAGAGTAGCACCTAGAAAGCGTTTAAGCCTAAAAATCCAATCAACTAGGATGAATGTGTGACCCATGTCAAACACTCGTGAGAATTTAGAGATATCAAGGGAGTTTGTGTACAGAATGACCCAATCATAATGAACAACACAAGTATAAGTGGCATAAAGATGACTAGTTTAGTTTGATGAATCAACATAAAGATGACTTATAGCACCAGATTCCATCAACATGTCGAAAATAGATGTAATTCTAAGGTCAAAAACCAATAATAAGAAACATAAAAGTAACATTGAAGCAACTTCTCCCCAAGATAAAATGTTACCAAGGCCCACATTGCATATGAACTTGAGCTTAAATGGTGCATGAAAATGACAAATTTTACTAGATGATACAGCATAAGGATGGCTTACAATTCCTAGTTCCATTAACATGTAGAAATTGGCTGGGACATGAAACCCCCAAGAAGGTATCATATTGCTGAGCTTAGTCAAAGCTCATACTAAGAGTAACGTGTAAAAATGAGCTGAAGGAAGAACCGAGACTATTAAATACAAATGCCCAACTCTCTCGGTAATTCCGGGATCAAAAATCCATGTAGAAAATAGAAGTATTTTTGAAGCAACTTCTGGCCAAGAATCAAGATAAAAGGGTACCAAGATCTGTGTTGCACATGTACTTGAGTTTAAATGGAAGTAACACAAACGCCATTTCAACCATCAAAATCAAGTGAAAAAACCCATGATAACATATTTGCAATGGTATAATTGCCGAAAAAACAATAGAGTAATAAGGATGCTTGGAGCGAGAACTAGCATGACATCTAAATCAATAATCCACTGCCAACATTGAAATTCAACTCTAGAAAAATGGAATAGAATAAAAGCCATATCCACAAAACAATAAAATTTGGCAATGCCACGGAGAGATCTTTTGTGCACAATCATCACTGTTATGAGATTGATGAAGCTATCAAAATGTATTTTTGTACCATTTCCAGAATAAGTCCCATACTCAAAAATTAATGAATTGCACAAAATGCAATATGGTTTAGCAATCCCAATAAAATTGCAACAGTGAAGGTTAATAGTAGGACTAGGATCAAATATTAGATTAACAATCAGACAAGTGAAAAACCATCGTCGTTTAATAAGAAACCTACTAAAAACAATCCCATACCATGAGAAATCTCCAGAATCATGATACTTAACCATAATGCCGGTAGACTACATCTCATTAGAAGAGGAAGAGAAATGTATATACTGGGATGATGGGATCGAATATAATAAAATGGATCAAGTGGTGAATAATCCTTTGATCATGCAACGAAGCTTGAAGAAGAAAGACATGGTCAGGGACATCACTGCGATCAAAACTGACTTCATTGTGAGCAAAAGTCTGAAGGTTTTCCTTCCATGGAGGAAAATAACTGGCAGAGACATCTCTATCAAGAATGAAAGAGAATTGTGATAGAACTAGAAACATTAGTGTAACTAAGATACGCACCTAAAGGAAGCTTCAGATAAATCGTCACTCGTGAGAACAACGACCTGATGACCACCAAACCCCCTTAGCTTGTTAACATCTCGGCGGCGAACTCCTTCTAGCATATCAAAATCATTTGCGGGTCCGAGCAGGTGCAATAGGTCAATAGAGGCCCTAATTGTGCTGGGATTACTTCGGCCCAAAATGAAATGGTGGTGTCAATTGGAAGAGGCAACATGGAGGCGTCGGAGGCCCATCCTTCTGCTTAATGGTTGCTCTTCAAAATTCATCAATCTTAGGTGCTACAACAGAGCTTATGATAGCAAAATTAATAGATTGTGCGATAGTATAATCACCAACGGTTACCTCAAGGGTGGAATCAGTCGTCACTTTGTTCAAAGAGTGGTTGCATCTAAATATTTGTGGGTAAAGGAACTTAAATCTCAATGAAATACCAAGGAAAGGGCTGAACTACGAAGCTTGAAGTCTAAGGAGATGGACATTTAACAGCTAATCCTAGATGATTCATCATCTCTGTAAGTCTAACCTCAATACAGTCGAGTCTAGAAGATTCATACTGATTCCTTGCTGCAATTATATCCCCTAGCCGGTCGAGACGAGGAAGATCAATTTGATGTCGACCTTGCTCTATGGAAGTCAGAGGTCTTGTTTCCTCATTGGACTTGAGGATGGTGCTCGATTTAGAACTCAATTGATTCCATTCTGGTAATCATATGATTCCTACTTGCCTTCATATGAGAAGAGCATTGTTTTATTGTAGTAGTCAATTCTTTAATTGCAACTTGGATCGCCCAGTTCATCTTCAACAAAATCGTCACCCATTGCGGAAGGAGAGTCTCTCAATGAAAGCACCTTTGTCACAAACTCAAGTTAAATGGGGCAACACAAGTATTATTAAATTCAGTATGGTAACTACTAATAAGGCCAAGGCATTATAGAAGCATTAAGAAGCAATACAGAAAAGGGGAAATATAAAAGAAAGGGCAGAAAAGGAAAAAAAGCAAACAGAGAGAAAGGTTCGCAAAATAATCCAACCACATAGCTTCGTCCTCTTCCTTTTCATAGTTAAAGAGTTGCTCACACCATTCACACATTTCTTCTCTCACCCAATAATTTCTTCTAACAAACTTTGTCACATAATCACTTAATATGTCCACAATCCATATCGTGATAGAAACCAAGTGTCAATGATGATGATGAAGCCATCAAGTTTTAGATGCTTGTGAGGAGACTCATTAAGGAGAAGGAGCACTATTTTGAATACCCGTGAGATAAGCTTTTTGACTTAGCAAAATAAATGCCAACAAGGAGTCCATGTTGGCAAAATTAGTCAACTATTAACTTACATGTCCAGTTTGATAGTCAACATTGAGCTCCTTAATTATTTGAGGATAGGCCCATTAAATCAATGTTATGGGTACTTTTGCACCCTTCTTCATTTAATAATGTTGGCTATCCTTAGAGGACAAGTTTATGAATATTTTTGCTCTTTAATCCTTAATAGAATCTTATTTTTATTAAATTGTCTTATATTTTAGGACATTAAATCATCTTCAAAGTAATTTTATAAATTGGGATGGTGTGAGTTATTATTAAAACAAATGAGCAATATTATTATAACTTTTAAGATTATACTTTAGAAATTATTAACTTTTAGATATTGAATATAAAAAATTCTTTTTTTAAAAAAGACAATTTATTTAAACCATTAAAAGGTCTATACAAACAAGAGGGCCCATCAAAAAGATCAATTAGACCCAACTACAACAAAGACATAATATAATAGAAACATTAAAAAAACAGGCCCTCAACAACTTGATTCAACATGGATACACCAACATGTAAAGCCATATTGCCATTAAGATGAAATAGGAGATCAACCACCTTGAATGCATCAAATGCAAGGATAGGTCAACGCCATCTCTAAAGGGAAGGGTACCAAAAAGGTACAAACTAGAGAATGGTTTGTTCTCGAATAGAAGGCTTAAAAGCCAAATACCAGTAGTGAGCATATGACATCCCAAAGAAGTCATTGGTCTACACATTTATGACATCAGTTGAAAACAACACCAAGGACCTTGAACAATAAACTTGCAAGAAACAAAGAACAACAGCAAGCTTGAGTAGCCTGATCAAAAAGCAAGGGTTGTGATACTACCTGTTTCACAACCCCTTGACAACTAAGATGCTAAGGTGCTGCATGGCTGACAAGCTTACAAAACCCAGCTCTAGCCCTAAATTTGAAACATCTAGAAGATTCATATCATCACTCTACTCCATCTTACGCTTATGATTAGCTCCAACGAGACTAGGCCTAACAGTAGATGATAAGGATCCCGTAGAAACAAACCCACTAGCAAAAGCACCATTCTTTTTTTGAGACAAATAAAAAAGTTTAAGGAAAGTAGGAATGTCTATGGCACAAGTCCTATACACTTGAGTAGTAGAGAAACCAACACAATGCAACTTATGTTAACATCTCAGCACCAAAGAAGACCATAAACAATAAAATAGAGGAAAAACCACAATGACAACACCTGAACACTCAGAAGAACCTAATTGCATTGTAAAAGAATGAGCCTTCTTAAGATGTTTAGTAGACCGATACATTGTATCAAAGCCAAATGATAACTCCAAATAATCACAGCTCTTCCTTTTAATGGTGGCAACACAGGGACTCACCAGCAAATATAGGTCACACATATCAACACGTAATAGAAGCTTTTATGGTAGATGATTATAAACAAGAATTATGTGATAGACCCGATAAATTGAGTTTACAAGTAAGCATAATGCTAATACTACCCTACTTCTTATAACTGGGCCAATAAAAGTCACCATAACGACTTGAAGCGACCTAAGAAAGAAGCTCGGACCCAAAAACAATGTAACCAACTTCATGCAACAATGTAAAGAATGGTTGACATGCAAACAAGAAGAACAGAGACAACCAACATGCTCAAGGAAAATCGACACACGAATAGGAAGACCATTATGAGTAAACATAACAAGTGAAAGAGGTAATGTAATAGCCCTCTAGGTCACCCTACCTTCCCGAGGTCTTTTCCCAGCGCTGGACACTCTCCCTCCGGCCCCACAACAAGACAACCCCACCCCTTTCGGTGAGCATCAGGAGACAAAGGCTTCCCCGCAGTAGTGTGCAGGATTATTCCCCTTGTGGAGAGCCTCCCCAGGTTCGATCCTCCAACCTCTCCTACATAACAAAGTTGAGACTGAACCTGATACCATTGAACCACTCCTGATGCTCACCGAAAGGGGTGGGGTCGTCCTGTTGTAAGGCCTGGTGGGAGAGTATCCAGCACTGGGAAAAGACCTCGGGAAGGCGGGGTGACTCAGAGGGCTGTTACATTAAAAGGCATGTAGAAAATTTAAGATTTGGAAGAGGGATAATTTATGTTGAATAAATATGATTTTTGAGGTTGTTAGTAGTATAATAAATGTTCTAGAGTACAAATTTGTTGATGATCTTTGAATTTGTGGCTTATAGATCAAATTCTAAACTAAATTTGAAAATATATGTTGATTTATTGAGGTTTAGATGATTATTTGGGATGAGAAATGAATTATTATAGCTATAGGATTATAATTTTAAGCTAGAGACTCAATTTTTAATTTTTGGATATTTTAGGTGCGAATTTATAAAATAAAAAGAAAATTTTGATAATAGAAATTAGTTTAAAATTTAATTTTTAGATTATTAATGTTTATTGATGAGTAAAAAAGGAGTTAAAAATTTTACTTAATACTATTAACTCTAAATTTGTATTAAGATTGAGATTAGAAATTATGTTATATTTTTTTAATTCTATTATTAGAATTATTTTATTAGTTTCAATAATTGAAACTAATATTTATAAATAATATGTTATTTGTAGATTGTGTTATTGGTGAAGATTGTGGTGGGAGAGAAATTGTAATTTATTGAAAAAGTCACAAGGTAACCATGCTTTTAATTTGTGATTAGTGTTACTTCATGTTAATGGGTGATTATTGAGAAAATTATAAATTTTGTAATATCGTATAATTGTGTAATATTATTATGAATTTGTTTGATTATTATGGGAGGTGTTGGGAGACTTGCTATTGTTGTTGTATTTATGTGCCACGTGGTACGTCCCTATTGGAGCTCAATAGGTGGCTTGTAAGGGCTCGGGCTAATCTACCTTTGGTCGGGTAATTTAGCACCGAGTGAGGGTTACGGCTCGAGGTTAATGGAGGGATATAAGGATGGTTGTTTGTGTATATTATAATATTTCTTATATTTTATTAGAATTATATTATTTTTGATTTCCACTTAGTAAGCACACACTTAACTATTTGTACAAACTATCATAAATTGGCTTTGGTTACTGGGACTTTTGAGTCTTATTATGTGGTTAACAATTTTCAGAAGAAGAGTCACGAGTGACACGTGGAGGAGTTCCAGAGACTTAGTAGCATAGATCCACTGTCTCTTTTAGGTATTTGATTTATGATTTATAATGTGTTATATTGCCAATATTAGGGCTTTTTATTTATTAACAATTATATATAAATGTAATCATGTCTTTCAAACTATTTCTATTTTTTGGTACAATTTAGATGACTGTAATTTTAATATTTGATTTACTTTAGATTGGTTAAAATGGCATGATTATGAGGCCAAATAACTGGCTTGTGTTGAAAATTGACTAAATTATTTATTTTTCTTGTTGGGAGTATAAGGATGGACAAATGTGATTTAGCCTAATGGCATGTGGGGGGTAAAAATTTATCTGAAATGTTATATTGTGTGAGTTGAAGTCAATTATAAAATATTTAATATTAAAATTATTGATATAAAAATGTATTGGGTGGTTATAACCTAACTATAGTTGAGTTAAATTATTTTAAAAAAAATTAGTGTGTTACAGGTAAAGCCGAAAGACATGAAATGAAAACTTTAAGATGAAGACCCACATTAGAATAAAGACACGATTCATCAAAAAAAATAAAAGATCCCAACTTGTTGCCAATGAAAGAAGCCATAGGTTGAGTATTAACAAGTAAGAGGAAGATCAATATGTGATACCAAACACTAAAATAAGGAAAAGACTGAAAGGAGAAAGGAAAAGATTCAACCTAAGGATAAACAGCAAGCGTAAACTCTGAGAGCAACCAAACACCTTGCTCCAAAATAAAAGAAAGATAGGTAGATGGGGGCCAAAATGAAAAAACTCATGAATGTAGGGGGTCAAAATTAATTTTCTCATTTTTTCAAGTAAAAAGCAAGAAAATTTATCGAAATATTTGTGACATTGGGGACAAGTGAGGATTCATCCCTGACCTTAATGCTGAACAATTTTCACAGAACTATGAAGCTTCCAATAAACATGAAACAAAGCTTAAGGCTTGGAAGCATGAAGAACTTGCAAATCCAAAAGCTTAAAAAAGAAAAAAAAAAAAAGAAAATGATGTTTACAGTACGAAACGTGCGACTTGCAAGAATGAGGAAGAAGCATACTACATACTTCTTCCATTCCCATTTGTAAATGATATTTTAAAAAGTTTATTTACTCTCATTTATAAATTACATTGTGATTTTAGGTAATATTTAAAAATTATTTTTAAAATTATCCTTCATGAAGAAAAAAAATAATATGACATCATTTTTTTAAAATTTGTTACATAAGAACATATTTAAAATTTTATACATGTTTATTCCTTTTACTTTTTTGTATTGATATTGATGAAATAAATAAAAATGATTTAAAAAAAACTGAATAAATATTTAAGAGTGAAAAAGAAATCAACTGAAACAGGCAAGCCAAAAAGACTCTAACACAAAGCACAAACAAAAAAAGAGATACCATATTTGATAATCATCCTCTATAAAAAAAATATTAAGAAAATTAGGACGTTTGAAATAAAAAATTTGACTTGATATGCTAGCACATCAAGCATCTCAAAATAATTTAGATTTTATTATTTTTAATCAACCATATGATACAGAATCCTTTTAAAATTTGGCATAACCCAATTTATGTAATTTTTGCATGATTATTTTTCCATGGCCTTATAATTGAAAAAAAAAGAGAGAGAGAGAAACCAGTGAAAACCCGAAGGAATTCACGATAGAGCAAAAACACCGCCAAGAAACTCAAGAAGAGAATTCTCTCCTCCACCGCCTACCTCCATTTTTGACTCTTATTAAAATCTTTATCTGTAGGTTGAATATAAAAAAATTCATTACATGATCATTCATCAATATTCCTATTCATATTATATTTGGGGCATTGCAAGTCATGACAAGTGGCACGTGGCATGATTTATGACCATTTAATTTAATATTTACCATATATGTTTAGGGAAACCAACATCGTTTTTTTTTATTGCTCTAATTTTGTATAAAATTTTAATATTTAATTCTCTAGGACCATTAATTTTAAATAAGGAGCTTTCATATTAATTAAGAACTTTTGCAAATTTAGCCCATATTATGGGATCAAATAAAAATAATAACATAACCTTTCTTAAAATTGAATAATAACATATTAATATTTATTTAAAATTTAATTAACAAAACTGTCCTTTTTAAAATTATGATGCTCTAGTTTCTACAAATGTCCGAAGATCCTATATGCAGGAGAGCAAAGCAAATAAATGAAAACTTAAATCGTTTATGATTTTTTATTTTATTAATTTAAGTATTTAATTATTTTTAATAAGTTAAGAATCTAAAATTTTTTACAAATTGTATTTCATTCATTTTGAATAAATAATTATATATTTTTTGTGTTATTAATTTACAATATTATATAATTGATATACCGTTATATATTATCCATAATTTATGAAAAATTCTATTTTTCATGACCATTGGGTTAATATTTTTTATTAACTTGTTAATATTAAAAAAATAAATTTAACATGTCTACATTTAAATATTCTTTTAATATATTAAAATGTAATCTCATTATTTTTTAATAAAATTAAAGAGTTAGAAAACTAAAAAATATACTTTATAAAATTAAAAAAATTAAAATATAACTTTGCACAAAGCTCACTTTATATACATGCTTTAATAATATTTCTTTTATTTTTATATATAAAATATTTTTAACTGCATCACATAAATCAATAAAAATTAATAATTTAATTAAAAGCATAACTTTTACTTTTAATTATTATAAATAAAAAATAAATTTATTTTTAAAAATAAATTAATAAGAGTATTTTTTAATTTAATAAAAATATAATAATTCATTCATTAAAAAAATATATTAATAATTTTTTATATTTAAAAATAAAAAAATTTAATTTTTTCAATATAGGAAAGTAATTAAAAAGTAAAATGTTTTTAAAAAAAGAGAAGAGTAAAGGGAAGGGATGGCTGGTGGCAAGGTGAGTGGCGACACTGTTGGTCTTCAAACAGAGGGTCGGAATAGGTAGTTGAGGAATCGAATACTCGGAAGTCGAAGCTTTCGATCCAAGAAGCACAAGAAGGGGAGCAATGGCTATGGCTAGCTTGGCGAGACGGAAGGGCTTCTTCTTGTCGAGGAATCTCTCCTCCGAGACCCTCAATTATTCTCTCTCTCTCGCCTCCTTTTCCAGGGGCTTCGCTTCGGGATCTGACGATAACGATGTCGTCGTCATTGGTGGTGGTCCCGGTGGCTATGTGGCCGCCATTAAAGCCGCTCAATTAGGTCTCAAGACTACTTGCATAGAGAAGCGTGGGACCCTGGGCGGTACCTGCCTCAACGTCGGATGCATCCCCTCCAAGGTAATCCATTGTTGAATTTTTCTTTAAGAACTTCTGATTTGGTTTCATCTTTCTCTGATTCCTTTTTTGCACAGTAGGAGGTAGATTGGATTTTCCGAACTCTTTGGAATGATCTCCGTGGTTGTCTGAGATGTTTTTTGTTTGATCATGGTCGCTTCCGAACTCCATGCTTGTCTGATGCGTTTTTTTTTTTTGTTTGAACATGGACGATCATTGAATTTCATTTGGAACTTGATTGCTTCTCATGCCAATTCTTTTAGGTGTCGCTAAAACATGCCTTCTGGCCTCTAGGGGAGAAGTAGTAAACGTTCATTTATATTTGGCTCTTTGACTTTGGTTCTGCCAACGGAAGTTAGTAATTTCAGCTGTGAATCCGGGAAAATCAGAGGTTTCGAACTCATTGGGAAATAAGGCAATGATCTTATGTTGCTTCCACCTTTTGGAAATTATAGATATTCAGATGAGTCTCTTTAAATTTCGCGTGGCAAAGGGGGGAATAGCCCAGAGGGAGATCATTTATTGAGCCGTACTAGTTCTTAAACGTTAATTTCTACCTTTTTCTTTTTCTCTGTTTCAATTTACCTATCCCTTTTCTATCCCGGAACTAAATACAAGTTAGTATACATATCACGTAATTAATGTTACTGCTGCGTCGCTCTTGCAGTGGGGTTTGATTAATTTTTCAGTTTTATCTTCTCGTATGATTGAATTGTAGGTATCAAAATCGGGTAGAAGTACTAGAGCTACTTATTATCATTGTTTTAAAGGAACTATTAGCTGGACAGTAGACCATGTCACTGTATCGTATCACTTACTCTATGCCCCTGCTGCCTATCATTTTCTAAGCTGCAACTTTTCTTCCTTTCCTCCTTTTTTGGATTGTTGACCTAAGATTGTCTTGCAAAATCGTTCTTCATGCAACAGATTATAGTATTAGCTTCAGCATATGTCCTTCAATACACAATACTAAATCTGCTGGTAGTAACTTTCCAATATTTTCTTCATTTCATGATTGTCAATATAGGTGCATCGAGTTGCTTAGAATAGTGGATGTTATCTTCTCTTTAGTCAATGTACTCATTTGTTTGATATACTTGTGTCTTGGTCCAGGCACTCTTGCATTCTTCGCATATGTACCATGAGGCCAAACATTCATTCTCCAGCCATGGAGTCAAGTTTTCATCTGTTGAGGTTGATTTGCCAGCCATGATGGCACAAAAAGATAAAGCTGTTTCTAATCTTACTCGAGGTGTTGAGGGCTTATTCAAGAAGAACAAGGTAAACTATGTCAAAGGATATGGCAAATTTGTTTCCCCTTCTGAAGTTTCTGTGGACACCATGGACGGTGGAAATACTGTTGTAAAAGGAAAGAATATCATAATTGCCACTGGTTCTGATGTGAAATCTCTACCTGGTGTCCCCATTGATGAAAAGAAAATTGTATCATCAACAGGTGCTCTTGCTTTGTCGGAAATCCCCAAGAGACTTGTGGTCATTGGAGCAGGATATATTGGACTTGAAATGGGCTCAGTGTGGGGCCGACTTGGCTCTGAGGTAACTGTTGTTGAGTTTGCACCAGATATTGTTCCGACAATGGATGGGGAGGTTCGTAAGCAGTTTCAGCGTACTCTTGAAAAGCAAGGCATGAAATTCATGCTTAAGACTAAGGTGGTAGGAGTTGATACTTCGGGTGATGGAGTGAAGCTGACCCTTGAACCAGCAGCTGGTGGTGATCAGACTTCATTGGAAGCAGATGTTGTTCTTGTATCTGCAGGTAGGACTCCATTCACAGCTGGACTAGGGTTGGACAAGATAGGAGTCCAAACTGACAAGGCAGGGAGAATTCTAGTGAATGAAAGCTTTGTGACGAATGTCTCTGGTGTTTATGCAATTGGAGATGTAATTCCAGGTCCAATGTTGGCGCACAAAGCAGAAGAAGATGGGGTTGCTTGTGTAGAGTACATAGCTGGTAAGGTGGGTCATGTGGACTATGACAAAGTCCCTGGGGTTGTGTACACACACCCTGAGGTTGCATCTGTTGGAAAGACAGAGGAGCAAGTAAAAGAACTTGGTGTCCCATACCGAGTTGGCAAGTTCCCTTTCCTCGCCAATAGCAGAGCTAAGGCAATTGATGATGCTGAAGGATTGGTGAAGATATTGGCTGACAAGGAGACAGACAAGATATTGGGGGTGCATATTATGGCACCCAATGCAGGAGAGCTCATTCATGAAGCAGTGATGGCGTTGCAGTATGATGCTGCTAGTGAGGACATAGCACGAGTTTGCCACGCACATCCAACGATGAGTGAGGCAGTGAAAGAAGCTGCAATGGCCACTTTTGACAAGCCCATTCACATTTGAAGAGCTGGTTTAGAGGCCAAAACAAGAGCTGGTTTCCACTTCATTATTCTTGTTTTCAATTTTGCCCTTGAATTTTACGATGACAAGGAAGAGATTCCATTGTGTGTATTTGTGTGTTCTCAGCAAATGTAGATGTTTAAATACAAATTAGCTCCAACCTCAATGCATACCGAGAGAATGGTTGTGTTGCTTCTTACTCATGCTTGAATAAATTGTCTCGATTTTCTGTCCGTCTTGGCCATATGTCTTTTATCTTTCGTGTTATTATTCTTTGGTTTAAAATCTGCAGTTCACAAACCTGTCAAAATTTTCAAAATTTTTCTTCTCAAATTTTAGTTTTCTTTCAACTTCAAATTTGGATATTAGAAAGGAGGGACGGAGCAAAAGCTTGCTGCTGCTAGTGGTTTGAATTCCTTCCTTTAAAGAACTGAACTTGATGTGTTTTGATATTGCAATCGTTCCTTTTCTTTCTCTTTTTGTTTTTGGCAGACATTTTGACACTGCAATCTGTATGAGAATGGCACTGTATATTATTGTTAGTGATGCTAAATGTTTCAACGAATTGGCCATGTTGTCTCTAAGTCATAGCATGTGGATTATGTCGATGGACACAAATACATTAGACTAGTAATATAATTAATATTTATTTTACTTTAAATTTTATAGACTAGTCAATAGATTTTTTTTATAACTAGATGGAAATGAATAGATTGATATATAATATTTAGAACCGGGTATAGTCTGATGGTTAGAAATTGACTATTAGAAGAACATGATTTTTTTTTTATAATATATGACAATCTTGTATACCCTCTAATCTATCATTGGCTGAAATATCATACTTAATAAAAAAAACTATGAATACGCTCGCCATGAATTATGTAAAAATAGAATGGGAATTTTAAAAGTTAATACACGCATGAACATTGAAAAATCGCAAGAGGGGCAGATTCTAGTTGTTAGTAATGCTAAATGTTTCAACGTTATTTCAACGATCTGGTCATGTTGTCATAGCCAAGAAGATGAATTTGAATGGCTATTAAATGCATTTGGAATTGGATTTCCACTGCATAAAATGTTCAAACACGAATATGAAGATAGTTCAACTGATTGTGTAAGGATTGAAAAGTGAAAACAATGGAGTTATAACAGCATCCTGCAAGTCAGCTTACAGAGCAGCTTGCCATCATCAAGAGATCAGCAATGTCTAACCACAAGCTAAGTTTGCATGTACTAGAAAAATGATTGGAGAATTCAGCATTCGTTTTCTTCCATAATGGAAGCAATACATTATTTAAAGAGTTCGTGAATAAATAAAAAATACTTAATGAGATCAAATAGTACGAGAATCAAACAATATTGGTGCTTAAACTAGTCTATAAAATTAGAAAAATAAAAGAAGTTTATAAATTTAATAAAATCATAAAATTACTCTAAAATCTCGTGTATTTCATTAAATTTATCAATTTGTGCTATATTCAAGTTATCAATTCCCCTTATATAGTTTGTTAATGAAGTTTTTTTAGTTGACAACTAAGTGGTAATAATTTACAATTATCCAACACCAATTTATAACTTCAGTAAAAAAAAATGAAACTTTAGAATAATTAAGTTTGTGATTTTATAGGACTTTTTGTGTTTAAATTTCTTGTGTGATACTTTAGAGTGATTTTTCCTATAAAATAATCATCTCGATCATGGACAACTAGAAGGGTGTCCTATAATTTATCCACATACTCCAGATAATTTGTAGTAGATACTATTCCTATTATAGGCAAAGTAATCAACAACCTCAAAAGGCGTATTGCTTTTGTTAGTATATTTGCAAATTAAGCCATGGATTAACACCGCACGTTCAAAGGGGCAAGCAAAGGGCAGAGAGTCTGCCCATATAAATTGTTATCAAGAGCAAAATCAAAGGCAAGGAGAATAAGGGAGAAGAAAAGGACAGTCAAGAAGGAAAAAATGGCTCACAATAA
Organism: Prosopis cineraria; assembly: GCF_029017545.1. Taxonomy (NCBI): domain Eukaryota; kingdom Viridiplantae; phylum Streptophyta; class Magnoliopsida; order Fabales; family Fabaceae; genus Prosopis; species Prosopis cineraria. Next base: position 7,263,962 of record NW_026555335.1, read on the forward strand.
TAATTATTCTCCCTTGGTGGGCTCCATTGTGGTGGTGCTATGCCTCTGCAATATTGCTCCTTGTGCTTATTCAAACACACCGTCCATACCAGAGATTTGCTCAAAACACAACAACCCTACGTTTTGCGAGGAAATTCTGAAGAAGAAGCAAGGATCGGAGCTTCCGTGCCTAGCAGAGTACGTGATTGAGCAGATCCAGACCCGCGTCGGCAGCACCAAGACGGCTCTGGACACGATGGTCCAGCAGACACAGGAGATTCGTCTGAAGCAGCATTACCACTCGTGCTTACAGCATTACGGCGACGCTTTGGAGGGCATCAAGAAGACTAAGAAACATTTGGAGAATCGCGACTACTTTGGGATGGACGTCGTTGCTTCCGACGTGATGACCGACATTGATGATTGTGCCTCGTCGGAAGCACCGGGATATGATCCCTCCGTTTTTTTGGTGAAGACCAACCAGGATTTGGAGAATCTCTGCGTTATCGTTATGATTATCGCTAATCGCCTGACAGGAAAATATTAGTTAGTTAGCTTGTTTGATCGATTCATTTATATCCATATGCATGTCCCATATGTCTTGCTCATGATTATCGTTTTCTAATTGCTTGATTGATGAGCTTATGCATGTTTCTTCGATCCAGGATTGTTCATGGGATTTAGGAGCTTATGCATGTTCTCACATTTTCTTGATCTTGTTTTTTTTTTTTTTAAACCATGGGCAATCATCACATTGATGCGCAATTCCGCATCGGTTCGTTTTCTATCTTTCATTATTACCTTGGATTTGTGCTGAGTTTAGCCCGAGTTAAAGTCGCCTTGCTTTAATAAAAAATAATTACGTGTGTGTAATCCTCGGCTGCTTTCTCATGTTTTAAAGTTATGTTATATCATCCTCAGTGTGTGTTTGATTTTTTATTTATCAAAAGTTTATTTAATAAAATAAATTTAATGAAAGTATGAAATTTATATTTAGATATATTTTTTTAAAAGTCAGTTTGATATATTGAAAATTGTTTAAATTATGATAGTAAAATGTATTTTTGAATATACAATTATCAAAAAAGATATTGATTTATGATTATTTATAATTTTTATTATACAAATATAATATATTTGAAATATTTAAAAAATTATATAAAAATTTTAAATAATATAAAATTTGATCTATAATGCTAAAAACTTGATCTTTAAATATTTATACTTTTTTAATTTGTAATTTTAGAAAATATGATAAAGATTTGTAATTTTTATTATACATTAATGCTAAAAATTAGTATGATTAATTTTTAAATTTATAATGTTAAAAACTTGGTATCTAATTATTATTATTGAAATGGTAATTATATTTTTAATGAATTAATTATTTTTTAAATAAAATAATAAGAGATTAAACTTAAAATAATATGATCAAATAATATTTTACTTTTTAATTTTATTTTTTAAAAGTATTAAATAGTTACATTTCAGAAACTCACTTTCAATTATTATTTAAATGTACTTTCAAAATATGTTTTTCTATAAAATATTTTACTTAAATAATTTTTAACATCTTAAAAATAAATTTTACTTTTTAAGTATGAACAGTAAGCAAACCAAATGGATCCTAAGGGGTGTGTTCGGGAAACGCAAAATTTCGTTGAAGGCGACCTAACATTTGGGGTGGCTCCCATAGGCGTGGAACTGTATAATATGAGCTTAATTTAAAAAATCAGTACTAACTTAACTTGTTTGAATTGAAAACATGTTTTTGATAGAAAATAATCCAAATGGCGTTTTTGTTTTAAGAATATGAATTATGAACTTGTTGAAACCCTTTATTGTTATTTTATAAATGCATACTTGTTAATTTATTAAATTAATTTGTTAATAATCTTCTAGATATTCAATAATTTTCTTGACTTGTTATAATATGAAGTGGATTTATTAAAATCTTAACTTATCATTTTATTAACATGTACTTATTAATTCATTAGTAAAACTTAACAATACTTTTTAAATATTTAATCTTGTCATATTATTTTAATATAAAGTAGACTTATTAATACCTAGCATAACTTGTCATTTTCACAATGTGATTTTGTGAATTCACTAGGAGTATTTAATAGCAATGCCTTCTACATATTATTATATTGTTGACTTGTTAAAATAAGAAATGTACTTATTAAAACCCTAATGTAAGTTGTTAAAAAAATGAAGGATATTTATGTTCCTGTTTTAACAGTTCATTAATTTGAATCTTTAAAACAGCATCAATAATCAAATATATGCGATGCATTTCTTTCGGAGAAAAAACGTGTTGCATATAGCTTGTATTTCTTTTGAAATATAAATATCAAATAGTAGGCCTTAATATGAATAAAGCATAAACCCTATTAATATCAAATAAACTAAAAAATTCATAAGTAAAATATTCAATACTTTTAAAACATCAGATGTTTCTCCCCTAACAAAAATAACAAGAACAAAAGTTATTGCAAACTAAGACAATACGAAGAACTAAAATTCAAATCTTTATTGAAGAGTGCTTACGCTTGTACAGTAGTTGGTAGATAGAAAATTATCTTTTTAGAAAGAAAATGACCAATGCATCAATCCCATTTTTTTCCTACATACATTCGCATTTTCTTTTTTGAAAAAATATTTTTCATATCGAACAGGATTACCAGCCTCTAATAAGATGACATGTGTGCAATAAAAGAACCCAATTAATCAAAATGCAGGTATCATAACGAACCGAGTGTTCCAAAATGCTGTTCATCGGGGGAAAACACTGATTCACGGTTTGCACAACACAAGCAAGGAGCAAGTCCCAGAAATGATGAAATCAAAGATGAACAATGGTAGGCTTATAGTCAACCGCAATGAGTTTGTCGGCGTGGGAGAGGAACAAGTTTGCAAATTGAAGATGGGCAGGATGAGCTACATACTCTGCAAGCCCTTCTGTACTCTCAAACGTTGATTCAAACACGTGAGTAAAACCTTCGTTCATATTCTCAGCACTCACATGCTTGCCCCTGCTTACAAGCCAAGTATAAAATTAATTGTAAGGAGAGGGAAACGAACTCCAAAAAGACGAGGAAAAGGGTAAGGTACCAATGGAAGGACTTCATGGTTGGGACGAGATTGACGAGATTGGCGAACCCTTTGATGAGCTCCACCATCTTCTGTGGCGACACATCGTCTTCAAATTTAGCCACCACCACGTGCTTCACAACCCCTTTTGCTTCCTCCATTTCTGCCTCTCTCTCTCTCTGTCTCTGTGTGTGTGTGGGGGGGGGGGGGAGGGAGAGAGACAGACTCTGTGTTCGTCTTCATTCGAACGGATAAGCAATCCTCCATTTGGGACGGGTGTCATCACTAGGATCACTAGTTCACCAGCAGCTTTTTTAATTTTTTGCCAACCACTAGCTGCTTATCTTAATTAGATTGTGCGGCCTATTATCTCGGGAGAATTTCGAAATTTTCTATTAGGGGTATTTGGTCCTCTTAATTAGATAGGAGATACAAAAGGGACTTCCTTAATTGTAGTTCAATTCTCTTTCATCAGAGAAACTTCAAGTTTTACAGTGAAATTTAGAATCAAAATGCAAACACTAAAATATACTCCCTACTTTTTCCATAACCGCCAGCCATTATCGACACCCATTCGAATTATAACGTCTTTCATTTATATGTCAGTGTTTGATGTTAACTGATAACCACTAATTCCGCAAGGGGAAAAAGGAAAGTCAAACAAACTAACACTCAGATTCTCAAGTCAGTATAGAATTGCCACCAGCAAAACACACCTCATCGAGTGAGATATGATAACAAGGTGAGTGTACCAAAATGTTCATCGATAAAAGCTTATTCGTGTTTTACAGCAACAACACGGGCTATAAGCAAGTCGCACCAAGCCACAAACCATCAAATCAAAGGTGAACAATGGTAGGCTTATAGTCAACCACAATCACTTTGTCCAAGTGGGCAAGGAACAAGTTTGCAAATTCAACGTGGGCAGGATGAGCTACATACTCTGCAACCCCCTCTGTGCTCTCAAACGTTGATTCAAATACATGAGTAAACCCTTGATGCATATTCTCAGCACTCACGTCCTTGCCCCTGTTTACACGCCAAACGGAAATTAACAGAACACACAAAGATTTAGATGGAAGTACATTTATTGCTTTCACCTAATTTACACTTGGAATGATGGAAACTTTTTAAGAGGAGCCTGGTTTGAAAATATGAGTAGATCAAATGAATATCGATCCCCATGTAAATTATAAGTACACTTTTTAAAGTAGACCCACATTTGACACGTTTATATACTAATGATTAGCTTTGTTTATACAAGATTTTCTCATTTTCTGCAAGCATTGAAAGGGTTCTGCTCTACCACAGGCAGTTCCTTCATTCCAATCCAATGTTCTCGTCAATTCTGAAGCATCAGCTAGCTTCTGAGTAAAAGGTAGCTAACAAGAATTCAACATATACTTGTATACACTACAAGCACAACAGTACAGAACAAATTCTACCAAATTGGAGATCATTCGGCAAATCTCGCCGTACTATTGATTTTTTTTTCTTTTCAAGGGTCCCATTCATTTTCCTCTTGGTTGTCTCTACTTATTCTCTTGAATAACTCTTACATCATAGATTTTCTTTCCTGCCCTGCCCTGATCTAATTACTTTTGCTAAATTCGAAACCTTCCGCTTTTATGGGTTTCAATCTTCTTCGCAGTCGTCCCTTTGAAGAACACTTGAGATTTCAATTCAACAATTTTCTCTGTCCGGATCTAATTGCGATCTGAAAGTACAAATGTCTTTCGCATAACGGATCCTATTCCTCAATCAAAATGCAAAACATTTCAATTCAATCGTCCTATCCGTGTTATTTTTCCGAAGATCTCTTGAAGGGACACAATGCAAGGAGAGGGGAAAGAGTAATCGAGAAGGAAAAGAGTACCAATGGAAGGACTTCATGGGTGGAATGAGATTGACGAGATTGGCATAGCCTTTGATGAGCTCCTCAATCTTTTGAGGCGAAACATCGTCTTTGAACTTGGCGACCAACACGTGCTGCACAACCCCTTTTGCTTCCTCCATTTCTGCTTCAGTCGACCTTCGCTTCCTCCCTCACGCACTCAGAGAGTCAACAGTTCCCGCGACACACTCGAGGTGTACGGAGGGATAAGCAGTCCTCCTTTTGGGAGCACATTCAGTGCCCATTGTCCAGATTTAAATTTTTTTTATTTTTATAAATAAAAAATTTATAAAATTTGATACATCTATTAGTTAGTACCGTTTATATTTAATCAGGTCCAAATTTAATACCCTCTAATCTTATTTATAAATCACTCTTAATATATTTGATCAGTATTAAAAAAATTTTAAAATTTATTAACTTTATCTTAAAATTTAATATATTTTTAACTTTATTCCTATTAAATATATATATTTTAATAATATATTTTTCTTTTTAACATTTAATGAGGGTAAAAAAAAATTTATAATAAAAATTTAATAATGTAAATTATAAATAGAATAAAATATATCCTCTCTCTACCTTATAAATAGGATCAGAGAGAATATTACTTTTTTTTAACAATTTTTATAAATTAGCCATACAAATTTATTTGAATTGTTTTGAACTTGACAATATATTAAGTTAAAATTTTTTAACTTAAACAGTATGGAATAAATATGTATGGTTAATTTATAAAAATTATAAAAAATTAATATTAAATTTAGATCAATCAAATTAAATATGAATGGTACATATCAATAATTAATAAATTTATTCAAATTTTTATAAATTTTAATTTTAAAAATAAAAAATATTTAAATTTAAATCATTTAAATTAAATTTAAACAGTTCAAATTATTTCACAGGTGATTGATGAGCACGGAATGTGCTCCCTCCTCTTTTTTGACCAATGTCATCCCACATTTGAATCCCAACCACTCAATTTAATATATTGCTACAATTTTCAAGTTATGTGAGTGAATTTAAGTAATTCACAAAGTTATTTAACCTTATATATTTAAAATATTTATTTTTAATTAAATTAAGATGTGTATATTTTTTTATAAATTTTTTATTATATAAGAATTTTTTATTATTAATATACTAAAATTCACATATTTTGATTTGATTGAATAAATGTATGTTAATGCCAAATTTTTTTCTGTATTTTTCTTTAAAGAATTTCAGACACTTAAACTTTTCAGTGGGTCATTTATATCCTTGTATTTTTTTAGGAGTAAATTTTTTTTTCTATCAATCAACTGTGATCATTCTTGGAAAAAATGATAATTAGAAACTTTTAAAAGAACATTAATAATAATTATAAATTTTAAATTATTAAAATTCTAACAACAGATCATGATTCCAAAAATCTTAGCTGTACAAGTTTTGATTCCCACACCTCCAACACATACAACAAAATTTGCATAATTTTTAACAAATGGCATTTGGGTATTCTCAGTTTCACATTCAAAAAGTAAAATTTTACTTTCAAGATATTAAAAGTTGTTTAAATAAAATATTTTACAGAAAAGTACATTCTAAAAGTATATTTAAATAGTGACTGAAAATAAATTTGAGAAACATAACTATTTAAAACTTTTCAAAAGTTAATTTAAATAGTGAAATATTTTTTGACCATACTACTCCAAGTTTAATCTCTTATTTTTTTATTTAAAAAATAGTTAATTCATAAAAAATATAATTATCATTTTAATAATAATAATTAGATATCAAGTTTTTAACATCATAAATTCAATAATTAAACATATTAATTTTTAGCATTATTGTATAATAAAAATTATAAATCTTTATCACATTTTTTAAAATTATAAAAAAAAGCATAAATAATTAGAGATCAAGTTTTTTAATATTATAGATCAAATTTTATGTTATTTAAAATATTTATCACATTTTTTAAATATTTCAAATTTTAAATTGCAAATATATTATATTTGTATAATAAAAATTACTCCCTCTATCTCAAATTATAGGATTTTTAAAAAAAATTTTCGTTCTAAAATATAAAATACTTTGAGTAAATTAATATTTTATTAAATGTAACAATTTTAACGTTACCCTTTCTTTCTATATAATTAATTTATATCTTTTTTATTTTTAATATATTAAATGATGAGTATTTTGAAAAGTTTATATTTTTATTCTTGAAAGATAAGGTTATTAAGTGTATTTAATAATACTTATTAGTATGTAAAATTTTATTTAAAAATCTTATAATTTGGGACAGAAAGAGTATAAATCATCATAAATCAATATCTTTTTTAATAATTGTACATTAAAAAACACATTTCACTATCATAATTCAAACAACTTTCAGTATACCAAACATAAATTTCATTACAACAACTAACTTTCACTAAATTGACTTTTGTCAAATGAACTTTTACCAAATGAACTTTTAATAAAGTAAAAACCAAACACACACTTAATCAGCCATTTGAGTAGTAAAGCTTTGAGCTTTTATCTAGTTTAGGTGAAGAAATTAAGTATCTATAGTGCCAGAGGCATCGTTGTTGCTATAGAAAGTAGTGTGGTGTTTTGCCAATCTCCATTAGAGTAGCTGTTGAGAATTTGAGAGCATATTCGATGCTCATCAAGGGTAATGAGCACTACATGCTCATCATCTCTGAACCACTCTGGGTCGTCCAAATTTAATTTGAAAATTTGGACGGTCCATATTAAACTACTATTATATATTTTTTAGTTTTTAAATAAAAATTCATAAAATTTTTAATAAATATATTCAGTATTAATATGAACTATCCATATTTAATCAGATCAATCTAAATTTAATATTAATTTTTTATAAATAAACTATATAGATTTACTTTAAATTGTTTTGAATCTAACAATATAACAAGTTAAAAATTTTAAATATGACCAATACAAACTAAATTTGTATGATCAATTTATAAAAGATTATAAAAAAATTAATATTAAATTTATACTCATCTAATTAAATATGAATATTAAAATTTTATAAATTTTTATTTAAAAAATAAAAAAAGTAATTTAATCCGAACCATTCAGATTGAATCTGAACAGTCCAGATTAATTTGGGGATGATGAGCACCGCCGCTCATCAAATGTGCTCCCCAGGAATTCTAGCGTCGGTGAGGATCAGAGAAGCAATAAGAGAAACAAAGGGAAAGCAGAAGAAAGGGGAGGAGAGAAATAAGAGTTCAAGTTGAATGAAATTTAGGGGAATAAGTCTGAAACCACGAATTCGTGAATCGTGTGCAAAAGTAGAGGAGGAGGAGATCAAATTGGGCGAGGGAGGTTGGAATTGGAGGGAGAATGAGAACGAAGAAGAAGATGCCCACGCATGATGATTAACTTGGCGGTTAGATGTCTCCCTGTCCCATGAAGTGAAACCCACAAACCAGCCATGCACGTTAGCAGAAAAAAGGAGAAACCATGGTTGTTTGATAGCAAGTGAAATTTGCTTGTAAGAAAGATAATACAAGGGTAGAAATGCCACAAACAATAGTACATGTATTTAGCGCTCCTCAAAAAAAAAATACAAGATAAAAATACTCGTTAGTCCTAAATATTTAAAGTTACGTATATAAATCTTACTCATCCCTTCACTAAATTCAAATTTAAATTCAAATCTATGCACCATGTCATCACTAATTCACTAGTAGGTCATCTTAGTTAATTACATGAGTGCATGATATTCTCATAGGATAATTTCAATTAGGAATATTAGGTGATCTATATTCATTATAGATAGAAGATGGTACGAGGGACTTAATTATAATTTAGTTCTTTTTTTATAGAATTAATTACAGTTAATTGTACTATTTATAATTTTTAACTTAAATTTTAAGTCATGGGAAAAAAATTGTGGATGGCCAATATTTCTTGGGAAAAATTACAATTGGGGTCTCTACAAAAACATTAATGACAATTACAAATTCTAAATTATTAAAATTTCAACAACAGATTATAGTCCTTACAATAATTTACCTTTTATTAATTAATTTGAAATTCACAATAAACTTTAATAAATTCTGAACTAATCTTATAAAAATTTTCAACTATCTTTTATTGATTTTCCAAGCGATAGCAAAAAATCACAAATGATTATCCTGTGATTCACAACTAACTTATATAAATTTCCAACCAATGTCAATAAGATATATTTAAGTAAATAAGATGCACCATATTATTTATAGTTTGTTCAATAAAAACATTGTATTTAGATATCATTAAATATAAATTAATTATTATATTAATGATATTAGAGAGAGAGAAGGCAAGAAATCAAATGCGCACTTTATTATAAAAATAGAATCAATTTAAAAATATCATACAATATTTTATTTAGATTACTTTGAACATTTTAATTAAACAGACCACAAATAACATGGTGTACCCAATCTATCTAAATATTTCTCTAAATGTATTTAGTAAATTTTTCAAATGATTTATCTATATATTGAAGGCAAAAAATCATAAGCAATTGATTTGTGATTCACGACTAATTTTCACAATTCCCAACTAAAGTTATAAATAATCTCAAATATATTTACTTAATTTTTTAAGTGATTTATCAAAAAAAAATTGAGATTCTTAACTAATTTTCATAAATTCTTAATTGATGTTACAAATAGTCTCAATAGTTAGTATATTTTCCAATTGAGTATTCACATTTTTGAATTACAAGTAAGGATTATAGTTTTTTATTGGGATTTTAATCATTTAAGATATATAATTGTTATTAATGTTATTACAAGGTCCCTAATTGTCATTTCCCCTATTTCCTATACCCTTGGGTTTTTTTTTTGGAAGGAAAATATATCATGTTAAAACTGTCACTCATATATTACTATAATTTATAAATGAAATAGAGTAACATATTGAATGAAGATAATTTTAATAATTTAAAATCAATTTCTATATAATAGGCCATTTTTCAAGTTCAATAATTTAATCAATCTAAAATTAAGGTTAAATTACACAAAACTTTCACAAACTTTAAAGCAATTGCAATGACCCCTTATATTTACATATTTAAAATCAACTCTCTAACTTTTTTTTTTTTTGAAAGCCCCCCACCATTAATTAGTTTTGGTATGTTACTACTACAGTTTGTTGTATTATATTAATGCAATACACATGATATAAGATATGAAACAAATTTTTTTATTATTTTTAAATACAATATAAGGAGGGTAAAACTGAAAAATTTAAGAAGGGGCAAACTAGATGTTAGATTGAGCTATGCTTTGTGGACATTTTTTTTTAAATAATATACCTGCTTGTCATTTCCTAAAAAATTACACATTTATCATATTTCAATTAAAGAAGCTTCTATTAAGATTAAGAATGCCAAAAAAAAAATGACACATGATTTTAATATTTCGAATTACATGATGTTGTTTGGCCAAAAAAAAAAATTACATGATGTTAATTTTTCTCATTATTTTGAGTTGTGCGTTTGTATTACTAGGTTTTAGGTTTGATCCCTTGCCTCTTTAAAGTTCAAATGCTACGCCTGTCTTTAAAAATAACAAAAAGGAATAATTTTTTTTTTCAAATGGAAAAGGCCATGACACAATCTGTGTAAAAGACAACAATCAAATCATGTCAGCGTTTAAAAAATTATTACACTCTAAAGGTAGATTATTTAAAATTTTAATATCCAGACTATCTTTAATAACGTGTTGAGCAAGCTAATCTGAATAGTTGTTCACTTCTCTGTAAATGTGATCAAGAAACAAATTTTTTCATATGATTCTTATATGGCTTTTTGATAATTTTTCTTTTCTTTATTTAAATATAAAATGCTGTTTTAATTTATAAAGTATAATAAAATTATAGTCTTTCTCTTAGATTATGTTAATAGTGAACATTGAGAAAAAAATTGCTAAACAAATAAAATAAGAACATCGTCATATGTAATAAAAATAAAAATTATAATTTTGTCCTTTCTTATATTTTCTTTAAAATAATAAAAATATTTTTTTCATGTTACATGACATATATATTGCATCAATCTGACATGGCAAACTCTACCAACAACATAACAAAATTAATTAATAGTGGGAGGCTTTGAAAAACAAAATTAAAGTTATGGAAGTTAATTTTAATAATATCAAGGGTCATCCACAACTATTTTAAAATTTAAGAGAGTTTTATACAATTTAATCTAAAATTAAATTGTGAAAACATTTGCTCATATAAAAAGAATGATTAAACCTAGTAGAAGAGATATGATCATGAGGTCTCGAATTTGAGTCTATATAAATGAATAATATATTTTTTAAAAATTACCTTTAATTAAATTTAACAACTCAAATTTAATTCAATAAAATAGTCATATTAAAACAAATTGCATAGTCTTTGCAATTACTTTTAAATTATATCAATAAGTTGATTTCACTTCAAAATTTTACAGCATGATGTTTCCTTGATTCATCATTAAAAGTAATAAATATATTTATCTTAAAAACGATATTAACAAAATTAAGAAATTAGTTGAACTTTATTAATAATAACAAGTTCATTCCTCTCAACTATATTCAATAAAAATAGGGAGAATGATAGTTAAATCTCCAGGGAACTAATTAATTTAAGTTAAATCCTAACTAATTTTAAAATATCAATAAATTTTTTTAGTGGTAATAAGTTTAACATTTTTAAAAATTTACAAGTTTAACTCCTAATTTTGCAACTTTATTATGATATAGTTATAATTTATTTTTTAAATTTTAATAGGGTTCAAGAATAAATAATAGGTAATGAAGAAATAGATGATGTATTTATTTTATTGATGAATAGGCAATAGGCAAAGAATAAACAATAGATTTAATATTTTTTAACATTAAATTTGAACATTTGTGTTTTCTATTAAAATGTGAAAAATAAATTACAAATTCATGATAATAAAGTTATAAAATTAAAAACCCAACTTACAAATCTCTGAAATTGTTACACTTAATATTTTTCAATATTAAAGATGAATATTTATGTTTTCTATTAAAATTAGGAAAATAAGGTGCAAATGTATTATAAAGAAGTTACAAAATAAGGAATTGAACTCGCAAATTTCTAAAGCTGTTAAATTTAATACTTATCAACATTAAATATGAACATAAATTTAGAAAACAAGTTACAAACACATGACAATGGGGTCCGTTTGGTTTTCTTCCGTTTTACGTTCAGAAAGCAAAATTTTACTTTTAGAAAGTTGAAAGTTGTTTGGGTAGAATATTTTGCAGAAAAGCACATTCTGAAAGTACATTCAAATAGTAGCTGAAAGTGGATTTCTGAAACGTAACTATTTGAAACTTTTGAAAAGTGGATTTGAAAAGTAGGATGTTATTTGACCATACTATCCTAAGTTTAATATCTTATTTTTTATTTAAAAAATAGTTAATTCATTAAAAATATAATTATTATTTTAATAATAATAATAATTAGGTATCAATTTTTTTAGTATTATAAATTGAGTAATTAATCATGTTAATTTTTAGCATTAATGTATAATAAAAATTACAAATCTTTATTATATCTTTTAAAATTACAAATTAAAAAATACAAATAATTAGAGATCAAATTTTTAGCATTATAGATCAAAATTTATGTTATTTATAATCTTTATTACATTTTTTAAATATTTTAAATATATTACATTTGTATAATAAAAATTATAAATCATTATAAATCAATGTCCTTTTTGGTAATTGTACATTCAAAAGCACATTTCACTATCACAAACCAAACAGCTTTTAATGTATCAAACTGACTTTTGAAAAAATATATCCAAATACAAATTTCGTTACAACAATTGATTTTCATGAAACTGACTTTCACCAAATGAACTTTCACCAAATAAACTTTTGTCAAATTAAAAACCAAACGCACATAGAGTTACAAAATTGGGAGCTGATCTTGCAAATCCTTATAAAATTTATTACCACTAAAGGATCAAGGAACTTTGTTGATATTATGAAATTAATTAAAATTTAATTTAAATTAATTGATTTTCTTAGAATTTAGCTGTCATTCTTCCATATTTTAAAAGCTTAGAGTATTTTATGGACATCAAACAATCATATTAATGTGTATATAATATAGTTAAATTAAATAAATATATTAATACCTTATAATAGTATGCCCAAAGGAGTAAAATATTAGAGATCAAGTTTGCAAGCGGAGGACAAAAAATAGAATTTAGTTTATTTTGGCGGAAACAGTGGCGTTTGTAGTTAGTGAAGGGGAATGCTATAGATGGACCCTTATCTGTGTGACGAAGCAGACACTATCCGAAGCAAGCAAGTGCGGAAGGAGGGACATCAGGCATGGCGATGTCTCTGGCTCAGCAATTCGCCGGCCTCCGCTGCTGCTCTCCTCTCTCTTCGTCACCTCTTTCCAAGCCTCTCTCTTCCCCCACTACCCATAAGCGCAATCCCCTTCCCATCGTCGCCTCCGTCGCAATCTCTAATGCGCAGACCAAAGAGAGGGAAAAGCTCAAACAGCTCTTCGAAGAAGCCTACGAGCGCTGTCGAACTGCCCCCATGGAAGGCGTTTCCTTCACCGTCGAAGAGTTCAACGCCGCCCTTGATAAGTATGACTTCGATTCTGAAATTGGCACCAAGGTCAGTGTTCATAGAGGCCGGCGCTTATTAAATTTCTTATTCTTTCTTTCCCTCAGTCTCTATGGTGCTCTTTCGAACTCATTGAATTCATAAAACACTGCGACTCCTTGACATTGAGTAGATGATTGTATCTGAATTGTGTGGAACTGAGAGTGGGGCGTAGGCTGTTTGGCTTATCTAGACGCATACTTATCTAGAATCTGTTAGAAGCAGGAAACTGAGCGCAAGGGCGGTAATGGTGTGAATTTTAAGGACGAAGCAGGGCAAAGTTAATTCTGCTTCTTGAAAGTTCGAAGGAATGATCAAAATATGGTTAACAGTTCCTCCATCTTTTGCATGCATTATCTTTCCTTTTTATTTACTTGGAATGTCAAAAATATTTTAATTGAAGCTGAAGGCAGATAGTTTTAGTTTGTTTCTGATTATTTGGATGATTGGTGCTCCCACCATGATTTAAAAAATTTCCTTCGATGTCCTTTCAACTTATTGAAGACAGTTCAATAATTATAAAAAAAAAAAAAAGAGTTTCGTGTAGCTAAGTACGTTTGAGCAATCTTCTACATGTACTTTTAAGTTAATTACTAATTCAAATAGCTTTATATGGTGCTGGTTTATCTTTCAGGTTAAAGGCACTGTTTTCAATGTAGATGCTAATGGAGCTCTTGTTGACATTACTGCAAAGTCGTCGGCATACTTGCCTCTCCAAGAGGCATGCATCCACAGAATTAAACATGTACAAGAAGCAGGCATAGTTCCTGGCTTGACAGAAGAGTTTGTAATCATCGGTGAAAATGAAGCTGACGACAGCTTGATCTTGAGTTTAAGGAGTCTCCAATATGACCTTGCATGGGAACGCTGTAGGCAACTTCAAGCAGAAGATGTTGTTGTCAAGGGTAAGGTAGGTTTTAGCATACCAACAGCCTCTTGCATGTCAAAATTTAACATAAAATTTGAGCATTTATTTCTTGTTATCCCTATTAAATCAAACTTCCTAAGGGAAGCCTGAAAAACCTATTTGTATAATTCTATCACTTAAAATAGGCTGATCTGATCTATGATTACGTTAACTTGGTTCATCTTTTTACCTATACTCCTCCCTTATTCTCTCATATGCACTTTTGAGTGACAGATTGTCGGTGCAAACAAAGGTGGAGTTGTGGCTTTGGTTGAAGGCCTGAGAGGGTTTGTTCCTTTCTCACAAATATCATCGGTTAGTTCTCAGTCCATATTAGCATTTAAGGATTTGTATCAGATTCAAACTCATGATCTGTCAATTCAAATTATGACCTAAAATTAAAGGAGCGGTGAGAATTCTAATCAAAGTATGATGGTCTGTTGTGTGTTGGACCAAAAAACATGAGTACCAAAAGCATTACCGCGCATGCAATGCAACAATATTTAGAACAACTAAGGTGTAATATTTGTTGACAAGTATTGGTGAATGAGTTTGTAAGGTTCAGAAATGTCCTCTATTCTCATCAATGCAGCAAGTTAGTCAAGCAATATTATAAGTAGAACTTGTATGCTTAAGCATGTTTTGAACTAGATTATTCTGGGTAAATGCTTTGTTGTTTTTTCTTTTCCATGTTGATTTCTGACTTCTATGGAGCTCACTAGTAAAGAGAATTTAAAATTTTACGATTCTCTTTTGTATATTTTCATTTCAGAAATCAACTGCAGAAGAGCTTCTTGAGAAGGAGCTTCCTCTGAAGTTTGTGGAGGTGGATGAGGAACAGTCTAGACTTATTCTCAGTAACCGCAAGGCCATGGCTGACAGCCAGGCACAGCTAGGAATTGGATCAGTGGTCACTGGCTCTGTTCAAAGCCTAAAGCCTTATGGTGCCTTCATTGACATTGGTGGAATCAATGGCCTACTTCATGTCAGTCAGATCAGTCATGATCGTGTAACTGATATCTCAACTGTTCTTCAACCTGGTGATACTCTCAAGGTAAACCATTGTATGCTATATGAATATTTACTTGGTATTATAGCCATCGTATGGACTTCACTTTTCTCTAATATACTCTTCTTTAGGTAATGATCTTAAGTCATGATCGGGAGAGAGGTCGAGTAAGCCTTTCTACAAAGAAGTTAGAACCCACACCTGGAGACATGATTCGCAACCCAAAGCTTGTCTTTGAGAAGGTATACGAATCCCAAGTCTGTCACATGGTGCAAATGCAAACAACAATTGTAGAATATTGATAGCTTTGTTAGCATGGCTCATTTTTAATTCTTTCTTCTTTCTTTTCTAATTATTAGTTATCAGTCTTCTGTTTGGGTCATCATCCACTCTTTAGGTTTGATATCTTTGGGGAAGCGGAAAGAATAGAGTTATCTTTCTGTTCCATTTTGTATTTTTATCTTATTGTTTCGCATTTATAGATCTCCTACTTCTACCTTTCTAATTAGCATCATTGTTTTTGAAATAGAATTTATACTTATAGCTCTGATTATGTTCTGATAGGCTGAGGAGATGGCTCAGACATTTAGACAGAGAATAGCCCAAGCTGAAGCTATGGCTCGTGCAGACATGCTTAGATTCCAGCCTGAGGTACTTACTCATTGATTATTCACATAAATGATTCTGCACTCAGTGGCAATGGAGCAGTAGCAAGGAACTAAAGCATACTAAAATCAAATGACCTGAATTAAAAATAAAATAAAATTATATCTTCCTGCTGAAGAAGATGATTAGAACTCCTAAAATGAAAATCATTTAGGTAGCAAGCCATTTCAAACTTGATAACTTAGTCAACCGCAACCTGTTTTGCATCAGAGAGAAACATTAGAGATCTAACTCGTTTTCCTACCTTGAATTATATATATATACATATACACACTCTCTCTCCATTTTTATTTATAAGAGAAACTATCACTAAACTTTTTATTTTACATTAGCAAAATCATATTTTTCAATAAGTATTTATTGCAAACTTCCTAAATTACCCCTCATAATTTTATTATCCATAGTCATGAGAAACAATTAATGAAGGCTTGATTAACATAATTGATAATAAGTATTGTAGTCCAACTCTTTTATTTTTAGACATAATTAATATAGTTAACTGATTTTTTTAAACTGTGTGATATAGTTTTTCTTCTATAAATGGAAATGGAGGGAGTAGTGTGTGTATATATATATATATATATAATGGAGGGATGTTGTAGTTTGCTATGAATGGCTGTTTTTGAAACAAGTTCAAATATGATATGCTTCCCTGACCTTGATTATTCGCTCATATATTGTGGATGCATTATGCATAATATGCACGCATATGCACATGTATATTACAATCAGTTTTAATTGGCTAGAAATATTGGACAAACAAGGCATAGATGAAATTGATTCATTAAAAAAAAATAGTTAAGATCAAATGTTACATGTGAATCTAAAATAAACAACTATTTTCATTGGAACTTAAACAGTCTATGTTGTCCAGAAAGTATGCGTTGGTCGCGCATGTTGACTTGTTGAGATGGAGGATGTTATTTGTTGATGTTTGATAGAAGTGTTTGACCCTTAATTTGCAGAGTGGATTAACTCTCAGCAGTGATGGGATATTGGGGCCGCTTACTTCAGACCTGCCTGCAGAGGGATTGGATCTGAGTGAAGTACCCCCAGCCGACGAATCAGAATCAGAATAAGAACTTCCTTTCCTTTTTACTCTTTATCTTATGCTTTGTAAGTTGTAACTAGAATTTATTGTATCAAGTGAGAAGATGTCATTGTATTGTAATTTCATAATATACGCAACTATAATTATGAATTGTGAGGCTTTGCCATTCAATTCTCTGTCAAACCTTTTTTCCCTTTAAATTCTTTTGCCGGACGAGGGAAAATTACTGAAGACCAGCGTTTTTAACCTGTTCACTCGCTCCTCGGCCAATTCTCCTGTCACCATGATTCTAGCCAAGGCAAATGAGAGCTTTCTGTTGGGCAAGACTTATATATTTAGTGCTCGTTTCATTCCAAATTATAAAATATTTTTAAATAAATTTATATATATTTAAAAAGTTTATTAAATATGTTTTACAATTTTATTTTTTTAAAGTAAAATGTAAACTTTTAAAAATAATTTTTATTTAATATTTCAATTGTAAAAGTATATTAAAGAGATATAGTATATGAGAAAGATAATATTAAAAAGTATCATTAATAAATTTTTATTTTTTCTAAAATGTCATTTTAAAATGTTAAATCTTTTCAAAAGTGTTTTTTTTTTTGTAATTTGAGATAGAAGTAATATTATATACTTAATATAATATAAAGTATTTTTTAGAAACCTTGCCTAGTTCAAAATATAAGACATTGAGTAATTTTTAAGTTGTTTTTTCCACTACACCCTTCAATTATTACTTTTTTTGACAAATTGATATATTAAAATTTTAATTATCATTATTAAAATATTTATATAGAGTATTTAATGAGGATAAAATTAAAAAGATGTACATTTTTTTTAGAAATTAAAATTTGAACTAACATTTTTTAAGAATTGCAAATTAGTTATTAATACCCTCTATTTTGGTCCAAAGGGAGTATATTTTTATTCAATCAAATTAAGATGAGTATTTTTAATGTCTCAATAATATTGATAAAAAAAGTTTGTTATAGAATAAATAATCTATAAAAATCCACATATCCTAATTTAATTGAAAAGAGGCACTTCAAATATACAAAGATAAGTATTTCCTCCGTTAAAAATGTAAGATATTTTTAATCAAATTTCACCCCTTCAATAAAATAATTACTTACTTTTCAACTAACTCTATCTTTTCATATTTACCCCTATTAAACACCCTATAATAAATATAAAGTCATTTATCAACAGGAGCACTTTTGAAAAAAAAAAAAGCAATGATTATACCTCAATAGATTAAAAATGCTTTATATTTTTTAATATTCAACTCTTTAAATAATATCTTATATTTTTGAACGGAAGGAGTACATGAATTTCTCCCCCTTCCCTACACTGTTAGTGTTAGATTCTCAGCAATTCCGAAGAGGTTATAATTATACCAAATCAATAATGAATCAACACAGGTTTGTTAAAAATTAAAACGAACAACATTTGGTGGGGATGCAGAAGACTACTAAATTTATGCATTGATAACATCTACAATATTTCAGTGGAATAAACTATACAAGGGGCATCAAATAGAAATGCTCACAATACAGATCTCCAGGCAAAACTTTCTCTCTCTCGTGACATACGTAACATACAAATGTGTCAGCAGCTGAAGACATAAATCTTGCACAAGATTGGTCAACTTTCCTGTTTGTTGCTCTTCTTGCCTTTCTTTTGCTTCTGCTTCAATTGAGTAAGGCCAGCAGCCGCTATCTTCACATTACCAATAATTGCGGCCACAAGCTCCGGATCGGTACAGGCTTTCATCAATTCCTTTTCTCGGCTTGTTGATTCTGGCATGTGGCTGAACAAATTCGTTGCAGTTTTTGCAGCTATTTAAAAAAGAAGAAAAGTTATTTTAAGATGATTCACTCATAATCTCGGACCATGTACAGCAGCAGAATATAAAATTAAGCATAACATGCAGAAGCCTTGTAATGTCAGAATATGCAAAAGAAAGGAAAGGAAAGGGGAAAAAAAAAAAGGGCTAAAAGCTTAGAAAGCTTGTTAAAAATATCCCTATTCACAACAATTAACATGATTACTGAGAAATATGAGTGATAAATAGAAGGAAAAATTAATAGAAACCTTTTCCTTTCTTTGCTGCTCCAGGAATTATCTTCACTCGAAATTTGTAAGACTGAACTGCGGTGTATGGTCCACAGACAGGCACGGCATACAAGAGAATGTCATTAGGGAGTGGATTTCCTGTCAAGTAATCCACGTCATTCAACTTCTCCTTCTCTTCTTCACCTATCTCATTAATATCATCCTCTTCCATTGCCACCCTGTCTACTTCAGAAGTGTTACCACCAGCATTCATAATCAAATTCTCTTCAGTTCCGCCAGTTGCTGGATTATGTAATGAATCGTCCAGCTGCTCTTTACAATCCCGAGATAGGTGTCCTGCCTTCTTACATTTGTAACATATTTTTGGAGCTTCTGCAGGACCTTTAAAGAATTGAAATTCAATTCAATTAATTAAACAACAGTTGACTATGCCGATAGATTTCATATTACGCACCACATGTCCACTGTTACATTGAATAATATAAAGGCTTACCACCACCAGCTTTTTTATCCCTGTCTGATGCTGCATTTTTATCTTGTGTATCTCCGTTCTTGCTCGACTTTCCAGCAGACTACAAGTATACACAATAAATCAGTGCAAGAAATTAGATAACGGGATGACGAAAATAGTGTTCTGGTCTCATGCTAGCACGTTTGCCATATTTATCCAGTACACTTTAAAAACAAAAACATCCATGCATATATGTGTGCTTATGGAGAAGACTAGATAGCATAGAAAATATATCTATTTTATTTAGCAACCCAGGGCAAAAATGAGCAAATCAGAGTTATTGGAACATACAGCTAACAAAGCCATTCGTATGCTCCTTTCTTCCTCATCTTGGTCAGCATATTTCTCTTTAATTTTCTTGAGTTTGCCCCTTTGTCCACGGCTGACTTTTTGACCACCTGTCTTTGAATTTTGGACTTCTCTTGCGGGTTGCATAGCAGAAATATCAGTCAATTTTGATTCACCCTTTCCATGTTCAACATTTGAATGTGAAAAACCTTGTTTTTGTTCTTTCTTATGCTTTCTCCTTTCAGCTTTTGACACATGTGGCTTGTCCCTCACTTCAACTTTGATTTCCTCAAGATGTTGCTCACCACCTAAATCATCCTTGGAGCTTTCAACTCCATAACTTTTACCTGATTTAGCAGCAGACCCAAGTCCTAGAGTTCGATCAAGAAGTTCCTCAAGTAGTGGATTGACGGATGGAATGTCACTTCCACCATTATCAGGTGAATTCACCCTAGCAGCCTTATTCAACATACCCTTTTCTTCTGCAGGTAAATTGTGCGAAGCTGTAGTTTCACTATTGATGATGGCCCCACAGTTCTGAGATAACTTAGCAGTACAATCTTCTGGCAGTGGTTTATGTGAACCTGCAGATAAGTTACCATTTCTTTCCAATTCCGTAGCAGATATTCCATCCTTGACATCATTGTCAGACTCACAGTCGGATTTTTCTTCGGGAGGGCCAGTTTCTTCATCATCATCTATCGCTTCCTCCTCTCCTCTCACCCTCCTTTCATTTAAATGTGATCCCAAGGAACTCTCATCTAAGCGAAACAGCAGGCCGAAACCCATAACAAGAGGGTGTGGTGGAAGAAAATTTTTCTTCCCCCGAATCATGAAACTCCCAACTGTTAGATATTCACCGGTAGGGGCAGTTTTACTGACTTGATGAGGGTAAACCCACCAGGCACTAGTAACAATTTTTGAATCCCATGCTTGGCTATGGCAGACCTGTATCATAAACACAATATCAAGGTAGGAGGGGGCTAATGCTCGATTCAAGTCATGAGTACACAATAAATCAAATTAAGTAAATTCATTCAAAATATAGCATAGGTTAATGATAACATACCGTGAAACATCCAGCTTGGTTCAGAGTTAGAGGTGGAACTGGTTGCCCAGGCTTGTGATTCTTGATAACGGTACTGGAAGCTCCATGCAGATCAGCATGCACATAACTATTACAAAATGAAATCAACAAAATCAGATATCACATCATACTTAAGAATAAATTCATAGATATCAAAATATTGCACAATTATTTTCATTATGCATGTTCTATGCACTTAAAATGCATCTTATAGTAGATAATTTAGTTTCATGATGAGAAATCAATTAGTAACATAATTTGATTACAAAGTTCAAGGGACTTCCGAAAATAAAGTACAATAGCACAAAAGAGTATGTGTGATATACATGGAACACAAGAAATCTAGTGAGAAAAGGGAGAGGAAAGGCGATGCAGTAGGTGCAATAGAATAAACCAGCATATTTTGCTGGCCATAAGTGGAGACAGCTCTCTACAGAAAAGTAGGTAGAGAAGCCCATCACATCTGTGAAAAGAACGTTGTGCATTTTTCAAATCCTAAAGCAGTTTTACAATTTGAAACTGGACAAATTCTCTAGATTCGTGTGCAGAGAAATTATTGATGAATGCAATAATTTTTCAGAAATATACAATATATATGCTTTGAACGATCAGGACATGGGAGGCATGAAAACATTGAAATATTGTTCACAAGATGGCTTTAACCTAATTGCCGTTACTATTTTTCAAGATAACTTCTTTTTCAATCAATTCCACGTGTAAGCTTGGGACTTCAAAAAGATCAAAAGGCATGTCATGAAACAAGAAATACTCACAGATCTCCTTTAGACATATATCGCTTGACTATCATCTCATTCTGTTGGGCATCGCGTCCACTAATAACTAAATAGTTCTCACTGCTAATGAACCAATTAAATTTCTCAAACCAGTGGACTTTACGGATATGAGAAATTGTGGCAACTGTTTTTTCCTGAAAATAGAATTATGATAAGAAAATGAATGAATTAAATGAATAAAAGGTTAAGAAAGAGAGGCATGCCAAGAAAATTTCTTAGCAGTGGTAATAGGCTAATTTTATAGTCAGTATGCATTTAAACTTGCCCGTCCTGACACAACTAAAATAACCCTTCAGGTTAGAGATTTGTCATGCACATGGCCTGCCATAAGAAAACAATATGCATGAGGTTTTGGGCAGTCTTCTTGCTTGTTTAAGCGCCTATACTTTTCTGCCACCATTTTGGTATCTTGTTTCCTATTTAGGAGGATATCTCATCCTCCTCTTTTGAGCCCCTTTCATTTTGTAATGATGTTACTTTCTTTCATTATAATAGCAATGATGATAAGGCACTTTATCTCAACAGATCTAACACAATAAGCTTGTATTGAACCCAATAAAACTCTGAGAAGTTGCTGTTAAGTTAACCCAGCCATACTAGACCTTGTTTCTTCCCATTCACAAGGATCACTAAGCAGAGGAGCTGTAAGTAATATGTCTAACTACCTGAGAAAGCTGTAGACGAGTCTTTCTTTCTGCAGCTTTAAAGGCCTTTTCATGTGCAGTCATGGTCTTTTCCTGTTTACTTTCCTGCTTTTTCTTCAGTTCATACCACCTTCGAGCATTGGCATGAGCCGAGAGGGCTAAATCAACTTCAACCTAGAAATAAAAACATGTTATGGTATGCTAAAAAGAAAAAAAACCATGTTATGGTAAACATTAGAGAAAAAATGTTGAAGTTTCACAATTATTTATAAAACAAGATTATTAGTGACTGCTGAGGTCCATTCCAGTCCATAGCTTCAGCAGTGAGGAGAAGGCCCAAGAACGATCTAATTAACATCTCTACAATACTCCCTCGAGAATGCCTTTTGGGCTTATAATTATGAACAAAGCACAAATGCACCATCACTTGTACTGAAATTTAATTCAATTAGAAGAATGAGTAAGCCTAGAATTCAACTTCAAAATTCAAACCACTTGGCCATTAGAGGCTCAAATGCCATGCTATAGACTATAACATCTCAAACTATTTAGAGAATGTCCAAGAAAGATTTAATTAATATCCCAAACATCTATAATTGATTTTCACTCCAAGTGGGTTACAAACTCAAATCCTCCGGTCTTAAAAGATTGATTCGGTGGTATTCCAATAGCAATCAAAAGTGGAATCACAATTTTGTATAAAGTTAGTGAAACACCTAACTACACTGAGGTCTTGACTAACATGAGCCTATAAGAGAAAAGCTGATGAAAAACATATCAATGAGATGATCATCCAGTTAAATGTTTCGTTGTCTTGTCATTTCATGCTGTTAAAAATACTAAATAATGGTCAATGATTTTAGAAACTCAACTATATTCAGGCTTCGTTATGCCTGACCACCTACACTTTAAAATTAATTAATTAATTAAATTCATACAAAGACAGAAAATAGACAAGATACATAGAACATGACACTTTATACATGTCTTATGTCACATAAAGAAAGAACAAAAGCAAATAGTAAACTTAAACCTTATCCACTGGCAATGTCTTCTCATCATCATCCATTTCATCAAGATTGTTGCTCAACAGCAAAGTCATGCAGTTTCTCTCAAGATGGAGCTTGTCAATGAGACCAGCCACTGGGTTTCCAGCTTTCTTTTCTTCCTTGACCATCCGGGCAAGATCATCCCAGTTCATACCCTTTGCAAGAGCTACACGAACAGCCATTATAGCAGCATCAACATCATCCAAGTTATATTCTATCAACTCAGCCATTTTTATAGAGTGATCAACTTCTTTCCTCAAATTATGCACTCTGTTTTCCTGCGTCACATAAATGAGTTACATCAATCTTGACATCATGCCAGAACCAATCCCAGAGATTTATGTTCAGAGATCAAGAATATGGAGCAAAAACAAAATGTTCACTAACTAGTACCTTCCTACAAATTCTAAAGGAGTGAATGTCAGTGTGTGTGCATGCACTTTTAGATCCTAGTAACCACCATTATTAACCATTCATACAAAACGGAAGAATTATTACTAACAAAAGCTAAGGTAGATTGACTTCACTTTTTTGCATCATCACTCAATCTCCCCCCCCCCCAAAACCTCTCTTCATTTTCGCCAGAATAAAAATTAATCAATCAAACAATGACAGCATAGTCCAGAAGTTGTACAGATTGTGCGAGCAAACATCCAGTTAATGTTTAAGATTGATCTCTATTCTGCAATTGAAATAACAAGACATTTTTCCTGTTCATGGTATCAAGAAAAGTTTAGAAAGATAAACGAAATATGCATGTTTACCCATATGGAAGGTCTTACAACATGGGCGCATCATATACAACTGTTCAGCCATAAAATTGGAAAAACTAAACTCTCCAAAAACTCAACTCTTCATATAATTATATCTGCGATAATTATAATCATTCTGGGATTCGACATATATCTAGTTCAGTGCAAAACAGTGGCAGCCATCCAGTTAAACCAATTTGACTGCTTTGGAATTTGATCCAAGTTTTTTATGACTTCAACAGATGCTCATTTATTTAATATATCTTTGCTTCCCTAGAAGTAACCTAATAATAATGCGCACATCCCCCATGGGAAATACTTCATTCGTTCATGCTACTTTACTCAGGTCAAACTACCAAATCACTTTCTGTTGAGTGTAACAGTGAAAAGAAAAAAGAAAAAAGAAAACAAGAACAACTATATCACATAGCTCAAGCAGAGATACTTTGTAAATGCATTTAAGCGTGCACAAAACAAGGAAGTTGAAGTCCATACAAATTTGAAGAGTAGAAATTAGATCCCGGTTGCAGCCTGAACTCTATGACAAATTTAAAGTGCCAAATTTTAAGTATATATATTATATAAACTAGCATTCTAAATTTAAGAGCCGTGCAATAACTTGATAATAAAGAATATAATACATGCATCTTCCTGTTGATGTGTGTGTGTGTGTGTGTATTCAAGTCATGATAACATCTATAAGTCCTTTACCCTGGGCACCAACCTGATCCTGACGTATTTTATCAAGTTTCTGAAAAGCTGAGTTTTCTTTGGATTTTTGCTGTTGTTCAGCCCTTTGACTCTCAATTTTGCTATAGAACTCATCTAAAGCCGCATCAAATGTCTCAAATTTTGTGTGATCCCTCGACTTAAATTGGTTCAGTAAGAGTGGACAGAACTCATCATACAGCTGCAGGGAAAGAGACAGGTATGTGATGAAATATGAATAAGATTCTATGGTAAAAGAACAACGTGAATGACCATCCCCCTGTTGTTTCATCATAGTATCAAGCATAAACACAAATAGGATATTCTAGTCAAGCACTCAAGCCAATATAACTACTAAAGTGTAGATCTAGGACAGTAACCTGGCTTAAACTTCCTCCTTCTGATGGTGAAGAATCCTTCCCCAGATTTTTGTTTTGCATCAAAATGTATCCTTCAGGAATTCTATCACCTGAAATAATCTCTTGCATCCAGTCTTCAAACTTTACCACAGCATCAAGCAGAGCCTGAATGGTAGCAGCATCCCACTTGCTATCTTTTGGAACCTTGGTACTGGGGATTAGGCCAGCATCCAATATAATATGTTCAGAAAGGGCAGGTCCATAGCCTAATGCCTCCCCAAGTATAACTTTCAATGTCATAGGTGACTTCCCACCCTTGCGTTTCCCCTGTTTCTCATTTGCTACATTAGCAATATCATTCCCAAGTCCATTGACTGTAATTACCTCATCATTATCAACATCCTTAGAAGACATCAGTGCTGTCTGCAACTTTGCAGCAGTAGTTCGCTCAAAAACTCGACAAATTTCAGTAGGATAACGATGGCGTGACATGATTGCAACTCCTTTATCATCATCCCTGTAATTGATAAATAGCCGTCACCCCGCTAATCATAGAATACTTCCAAGATTTCAAAAGTTTAATCAAATAATCAAATGACTCAGGCCAAAGAATATAAATGAGTAAAAGTAAATTACATCAGCAGTTCAATAGCTTCCATTCATGCATCCACAAAAAAGAAGAAGAAGAAGAAGAAGAAGAAGAAGAAAAGAAAAGAAAAATTTCCATAATAGACATAGTCACGTTTCCTTAAGATTTAAGAGTTTAAAGAGATGTACAACAAGGAGGGATAAGAAGTTATCCAAGAGCATCCAAAAGGGAATAAACGTAGCAAAAAAAGAAAAGAACATAAACAAACGAACTTATCAATCCCTCTTTAGATACATAGTTGCTGACTAGCTATCTTTCTTTCACCTCCAGTGCAACTTCAGATTCTAAAAAAGTATAACAATTAAGAAAAATATTCAACAATGTCTAACTGCGTCAAACTGGATAAAAATATTAGGTGTGTTAATCACTGCCCTCGGTCATCAAACCCGTGCAATGATATGGTCATGATCAAAAGCCTGTCTGCTATGATATCACAGAAGACTGCCAAATATCACACAATGCATGCTTCAGAAGCCAGTAGAAAAAATTATATCCAATAATGTGTGTGCAAGATTTTATTGAAATTTGAAAGTAAAACACATACATTTTGTCCCATTTTTTTCAAAAACCAGGTATGACTTGACACTCAACATAAAAAGTCAATTTGCTAAAATAGGCACAACACTGAAACATCTATCAAAATCTGCATAAACTCTAGAAAAATAAATATCTCACCACATCCAAACCAGTAAAATAATAAAATATATCCATAATACCATTTTTAGTTTTAACAATTAATATTAACATTAACGATTAACAATTTTTTAATAATTTAGCCATGCCCTCTCGAGTCATAAACTAGTGTCACCAATACTACCTGCATCGGATCTTAATTGTGCTTATATTGTAAATTAATTGCACATTAAAATAAGAAAGTAAAAACAAATCACCTACCTGTGTGATCTAAGTAGAGTCAAGACAGTAAAATTAGAATCTGTAAGGAGGATGTTCCCCTGGGCAAATAGCTCCAATATAATATAATATGCGTTCTCACCCATCCCAAATTGAAAGAGAATAATCTGAAACATATTTGAGGTGGGGGGGAATGAAAGATTGAGATATACTGGAAACGTATAGAGAATAACATGCGTGTACAAAAGAAACATGCTTGAAAACCTATACCCGATCATATCCAAGTTGCCGTACATCCTCAAGCCTTCTAGTCCGAATATGCTTCCTCAGTTTGAGAGTAAAACCAGAAGGAGTGTTGCTTTTGTCGCTACAAAAGGGGGAAAAAATAAAGTTCGAGCTATAGCCGCAACACCCGCATTTCATCGAACCAATACAGCATATACGTTGATTGAAATTATCCTTACCGCATGTATACAGTAGTGTGCAACCTGACACCACTTTCCGTCAATAACAACACCTTCTCACTCTCCCCAGACTCCGTAATTCCGCTGCTATTCATAAGCTTGAATACGTATGTCTGCAATCATAAATATATACATATATAAAGGACAGTTTGAATCACTTCATGATTGAGCTAGTTCAATTCAATATTAATTAGAACGACATGAGGTAGCGAGGAACAAACCTTAGGAGAGAGATCATAAACATTTGAACATCGCATTCCGATCAACCTCCGCAAACATTTAACCTCTGCGGCCACATCGGCCGTGTTCATGCGCACCTTCACCATCTTTTCCCAACTCACTGCGCGATGGGGAAGAGTTTTTTTTTTTTTTTTCGTGGAATTCCTGAGGCTGAATCGTGAGCTGAAAGAATACTTTCAGTCTAAATCCAGGAAGGCAACTCAGAAGAAGCAGAGAGAGCACCGAGCGGGTAACCAAGACGGATATCTATGTTAACCCGAACGACCCGTTATAATAATCCTCGGAGACAAGCTTGGAGTTTAGCTCAAAATAATAATTATTATATAATTATTATTATAGAGTATTTAAGCTTGGAGTTAGATTTGAGATAAATTATTAATTCTTAGACATACAAAAAATTAATCTTTATCCATTAAATTAAAATCTGTTTTATCCTGATGATGTCCAAAAGTTTTGGCAAAGATTCTGAAAATTAATCTTCATATAATCGAGTGTGTATTTAAATTCAAATTAACATTTATTTATTTAAATAATGTTTAGGTATGTATAAAAAAATTTATCTACTTAAAATTTTGGTATTAGCCTAAGACAAGTATCCCAAGCTTGTTAACCTATGGCAAGTTTAATTTTCTAAATCTTAGATTATAATCCTTAGTTTATTTTCTTAATTGGTGCAAGTATTAGCTAAGTGAGACAATTAAATTATCCTCTCAAGTGCCATAGCCATATGCAAGAAAATGAGCAATTACTAGATTATGTAAAGCTACTTAAGTTCCAAGCATCAACCTCACAAGATTATATGAAATCAAAGCAAGCAATTCACTAAGGCAATCAAGAGTGAATTTAATGTCACAAGCATCTTTTCTTTACATAAAAACTCAATTCATATCATAATTAAACAATCATGATAATCAAGTCCTCAATCGAGGTATCCAATCATCAAGTTAAAAAAGAAAAGCTAGAAAATAAGAAAAGCTTGGCCATGAAGAGCTCATGATTCATCATTCATCTTCGTTTCTCTAGGATTCCTCTAAGGTGCCTAGTCTTTCATCTTCATGTCCATGGTCTTCTCGATCTTCATGAGATAGCCAGACTCTTTAACCATTAAAATGAGGACATGAAACCTTACAAGTTGATAAGAATTGAAAGGGATAGATGAAATAATGAAGAGAAGAAGATTGGTGTGTGTTTCGTGGTAATTTGAGTGAGAGATTATAGAGAATGAGAGGGTGAAAGATAAAGAACAATGGAAGAGCGAGTGAGAGAACATGAGAGGATGAAGTAAATGTGAGTTTTTGATCTCAATTATGAGTGAAATGACATACATAATACGTTCCCATTCAGCTCTTAAAATAATTAAAATAAAAATGCAAGTAGATTCAAGTTACATGGAAAAAGCTTGCAATGTGGCATGTTTTTATTAGCTTATAGATGATTTCAAAGTGTCTCAACTTAATGCGATGCTTCATTCACAATTTAATTAGATGTACTCCCTTAAATAACAGCACTTGCATGCCACATATGTTCAACTCTTCCTCCTTGACATGGTTGCCCAGTTGGTACACATTTGCACATTTTACCTTTGTCACAAAATACATATAATTCAATTTAATAAAAGCTGACATCATAAAATCTAATTAAAATGCAACTTTGAATTCATATTTAGGAGGGAGAATTCTTTAAAAAATGTCTAAGTAATGGATGCGTAAAATTATACAAAATTTTCATACAAATGTAAACTCAAAATTAGGTCAAATAAACACACTTGAGAAAGTTAATAGAAAGTATTGACTTTAATTTAATTACTTTTAAACTAAAATAAATTTATAAAATCTAATTTGATTACTCTTCTTGTGCACTTGAAATATATTTTCTCAATTTTTCTCATACATTTTCTTAAAAGTTTATTTTTTGAACCAAAATACTTATAGTGCACAAAACCTAGACACTTAAGTAAAATTTCAATTCCAATGCAATATATGTATACTTTAAGCTAATAGCACATAATTAATGATCCTAATTAGCATAGAAAAGTGTGTAATAAATAAATTCTATCATTTTACACTTTTATTCTAAAAAACAAAAACATATGTCTATAGTAGTAGAAAACAGATAGCCTCGTGATATCGTGAACTCATCCTTGCATTAATAGTGGTAAGCTAGAAGGACAATTGGAACAAAATGAGGAAAATTGAAATAGGGAGTTATGAATAATTGGACAAAAAATTTTAAAATAAAAAATTATAAGTGGGTTAGCTCATAGATAAGAGGGCTAACTCATGGCGAGCTCGAGTTAAATAGTACAGGTCAAAACTGGCCTATATCTAGTAACGCTCTCGATTATGCAACCCAGCTTGCCATTATTTAGTAAAGTTGGACTCATAGGTGCAACCTATACTACTAGCTTCAATTAAAATCAAGAAAATATTATAATCTAAAAAAAAGTCTCAAAGATTATGAACATACGCATTTAACTAACATGTCAGGTTTTGATGCAAGTGGGAATTAATAAGAATTGAATTAAATTATGATAAGGTTGTAATGTATGTTGCTTTGACAAGGTTGCTTCAAATCCTAACATTTGAGCAAGAGACAATTTATGATAAAATTATTAATGTTGTTGAATTTGATAAAGGAGGTATTTTTTTCTGTATGGATATGACAATATTGGGAAAACATGTGTTTGAATCGGAGGACAGCTTTTGCTTTGTTAAGATCTAAAGGTAAAATAGTTATCAATGTAATATCTAGCAAGATAGTTTTTCTATTACTCTCAGGAGGATAGACATCTCACTCACAATTTTATATTCATCTTTCTGTGACTAAAGACACTATATGCAACATGAAACAGGGGAATAATTTGGTTGAATTATTTGTTCACACCTTATTGAATATATGTGATAAAGCTGCAAGGACACCTAAGTTTTGTTTTGAAACTCTTAACAGATGCTTAAGGATATTTTAAAGTTAAGTAACCTATTAATTGGTGGTTTTCCTTTGGAGGAGAAGTTGTTGTGTTTAGTAGGGATTTCAAGTAAATCCTTTATGTTATTCTAGGTAGGTCAAGAGAATACACTGCTTTTTGCTACCATTAACTCTTCCTACATGAGACAATTGTCAACTCTTTACACTAATAAGATACACGATACTTCTAATAATAAATAATGAATATATGTCAGTGTTTTTCATAATTTTACTAATAGGATTATCTCAATTGATAATGAGATTGCTGTTGGAGTTAATGAAGAATTTGTAGATATTAAGATCTCAATTGATTTCTTATTAGATGTTTAGATAATCTAATAAAGTTCATTATTAATCTGACGTTCCTAGGTTTCCTTAACAATATTTATAATTCTTTATATTTTAGAGATAGGGCTATATTAGCTCTTATGTTGGCTGTGGTTAAATAAGTAAAAGTGTACATTTTGTCCCAACTACCTGGAAAAGAAGTTGTGCACTTGAGCTATGATAGTGTTGTGAAAGATGATGGCGACATGAATTCACTCGATGACTTACACTCTATAAATTTTCTAAATTCTTACAAAGTTAAGCCTACTAAATAGTGAAATAAGGCTTAAAGTTGGTGCCTTAATTATTTTAATGTAGAACATTGATAAGTCTATAAGGTTGTGCAACGGTACATGTCTCATAATTACATGAACTAAAAAACAAATTATTAAGGCTCAAGAAATGTTTAGGTCAACTATAGGGGTGAAAATATGTATATTGCATGTTGTTATGTGTCCATCTAATTTCAAGTTACCATTTACTAAGAGAAGGAGACAGTTTCTTTTTATTTTTGGTAGAAAATGGGGCAAAGCCTAAACATTATTGTTCACTATTATACAAAACAAGGGACTGAAATCTCCTAAGAATCTTGATTCACTAAAGAGCTATTACATTAGGAGCCAGTTTCTTCTCATGTTGGTCTTTGCAATAATCATTGATAAGAGCCAAGGTTAGAGCCTATATCATGTTAGTTTGTACCTACCTTATGCTATTTTCACCCATAGATAGTTATACATTATTGTTTCTCATGTTCGAAGCATGGGGGATTTACAAATATTAGTTCTTGATGAAAATGGTTGCTCTACAAATATAACTTCTAATGTTATTTATAGGAAAGTCTTCAATAATTTAATCTAATTAATTATGAATTTTTGTTAATATGCTTCCTATTGTACCGATTTAATAGTATGCGTTTAGTTTTTACCATTTATTTTACTCTAATATATATATATATATATATATGCATATTTAATATTTAAAACAATAATTTCATGGCCCCATTATGTATATGATGATATGAAGGTGTTTATTGCAAGTTATTCTTTCAAGAAAGATCTTTCTACGACATTAACTTCTATTTGTAAAACTGTAGTATAAGATGCACAGATAGTTAGATACTTTACTGGTAAATAGTAAAATAAATTTTAAATTTTACCCATTTTTATGCTCCTCCCTATCTTTCTCTCTCTTCCTCTTTTTCCCTCCTTGCTTTGCAATCACATTACTTCTAGTATTGATTTTTGGGATGAACAGAGACAAGAAAGAATTGATATGATAGAAGAAAAACAAACATATAGTAATTTTGCAAGAAGTGGAAATTACCTAACTAGTACATCTCAAAGGCCCTGTTTGGCATAAGGTATTGCATTTTAAAGGATTGAGAATGGAATTAGGATTAGAAGTGAGATTAGGAGTGACATTGACTTTTAAAAATCATGTTTGGTATGACATGAGATTAAAAAAAATGAGATTGGGATTAAAAATTGTAAAAAAGACTTAAATACCTTCATCTTTTTCTTTCCACCTTTCCATCTTCATTGTGCTTCACTTGTCTGAAGAAAACCCAAAAAACAACCATAAATTTAAGAAGCATAAATTAAAGATCTAGGAGTTAGAGAATCAATCGGTAATACGGCAAGAATGAAGGCGATGGCAACAAATCCAAGCCCACGATGATGTTGGTGACGACTGACGATGAAGAACCCAAAGGTCGTGAGCAACTGACGAGGTGACGACTGACAAGGTTGCGAGCAGTAACGATAACAGTGTTGGGGCAGTAGTTCAACCAAGGCAACAATTGATGAGGTCGCGAGCAATAACGGCACTGACCAAGGCAACAATTGATGAGGTCGCGAGCAATAACGGCAATAATGTTGGGGCAATAGTCCAACCATGGCAACGACTGATGAGGTCATGAGCGACAACAGCAACAATGTTGGGCAGTGGTTCGACCATAGTGACGACTGATGAGGTCGTGAGCGAAAACAAAAATAATATTGGGGCAGTAGTCCGACCATGGCGATGACTAACAAGGTCGCAAGCGGAAACAACAATAGTATTAGGGCAATAGTCTGAACACAGCGATAATTGACGAGGTCGCGAGTAGAAACAGTAATAGTGTTGGGGCAGTAGTTTGACCACGATGATGATTGATGAGGTCGAGAGCGGAAATGGCAACAGTGTTGGTGTAGGAGTCCAACCACAGCAACGATAAAGAACCCAAAAACTCAGATCTAGAAGCGAACAATGGAGATGATGAAGAATTGAAACTCAAATCTAGAAGAAAGGATGGTGAACACCTGAATTAGAATTGAACGCAACCACGACACAATACCTTCAACCACAACAACGATGGGATCTCTTTAGATTATTGTCAGATTGTTGACTCTGAACGAGGGCAATTTGGTCTAAAAAATCAATCCCAGTATTGTTTTTGTAGTATCAGGGGGTAGGTGGCTTTGTGTAATCCCACATAACATGGGGACTGGGTTTGGCATTGGCTTCACTAATGATGCACATCAAACATAATAAGTTGGGTTTATTTAATCCTAATCACAATCCTACCTTTCTAATGCTTTCTACCAAACAAGGCCAACAGGTTTTGACCGGCTTGGCTCTTTGGTACAATCTATATTTAAAGTGCTTGTTTTTAATTAAAACAAAACTCGTGCATTATTTATAAATTATTTATTCTATAATATTATATTATTAATATATTAAAATTTACTTATATTGACTTAATTAGATAAAAATATATTAAGCATCTAAAACTATGTATTTAAGTTTTTCTATTGATATTTTTACCAGCCTTCTAATTTTAATAACATTTTTTTGGCCAAATAAATTAATTCTAACATTGATACATTGCTTTTAACATTATTTTTTTAGCTATATATACAAAGTTCAAACCCTTAATTTGATTTGTAAAAAAGAGAGGGAAGCTTATATATTTAGTCAATTAATTTTATATATTTAAGGTGTCCCTTCTCATGATAATTTTTCAGTTATTTTTAGATAAACTTTTATTTCCCCTCATTATCAAAGTAATTGATAACCATTGTCATTTCATACATCAATTTCATGAAGTTAAAGTTAATTAAAACTCTCTCAAGTCTACTTACAAAGATTAATTCGATTAGTAACAATTTGATTCACAATATATAAGGCTGTAAGATTAAATTTCATTAGTAATATAAAAACCTTATTGGTAAGTGATTTGTAAGTATATTTATAAGTGCTCTTTGAGCATGAAGACATATCCTGGCTTTAGTAAGCTCTACGAGGACCTAACTCACCTAAGCTTTTTTGTATAATTAAACAAATACAACCCTCTCAAGTTTTTATCAGGATAAATGAGCAAATTACCCTTTGAATTTTAAATCAAGTAATTACATAGACCTTAGACTTATTTTTTATGCAAATTGTTTCCTCAACTTTTGAAAATGATGCAATCTTGCCCTTGTCATTAATAAAAATTAACTTTAACTATTAATTAATTAAAAAATAATAGAAGTGACCTAAAAAATTATAGAAATGAACCAAAAAATTAAAATAAATGATCCAAAAACTTACAAAAAGTACCAAAAAAATTTAGGTCATTTTCTGTAATTTTTGAGATCCTTTTCTACCATTTTCTAGTTAACTAACATTTAAAGTTAACTTTTTTTAATGGCAAGGAGCCATGTTTCATTGTTTTCAAAAATTAAGAAAATAATTTGTACATTAAATGAATTTGTAATCTATGGTGCTATTGAATCTAAAGTTCATAAAGTAATTTATTTATTTATCCTTTTTTATTATAAGGTGTCTCCTATAAGATTTTTTTTTAGTAAGTCACATAAAGGATTATTAATTAACATGTTTAATCTTACCCCCATTACAAAATACTAAAAAAATTAATTTTAATTTAGTGTCCGTGTATGGCTGCCTAAATGCTGTGTGGTTCCTGTCTTTTCTTTCAAACTTTTGCTTTGCATGGGAGAGAATGCAACATTTTCCAAAAAAAAAAAATCTTTTTATTTTTCTAAATTCATATTTTTTTAATAAGGAAAAGGTTAGAAAGTCTTTTATTTTAAATTTTTAAAATATATCTAATGAGTTAATCACTCTTCCCTAATTTTGACGAGATGTGGCATTTAAAGTGACTTATAAGGGTTAGAGGAAATATTTTATAACACATGTAGATTCTATCTGGTTTTGAGTGGTGAGTCGTGAAAAGTTTAATCTTAAACTAATTATTATAATAAAATTAAAGCCCTTAACAGCTTAATCTTAGGGTTCAACAAAATTAAATTAAACATCTAATAACAACATTGAAGTAATGACTATAGAAACTAGATCAATATTAAAAAAAAAAAAAAAGGCACACACATGATCCTAGAATTAAAAATAAGACATACAAGCTATAATTAGTCAACCTTAGCTTCCTTTGTGGCACCAACACACACACACACATATTATTCGTCCCCAAAGAGCACTAACCATCAATCCAAGGACCTTTCTTGGGCTTCCCCGAAGTCCTTAGAGCCTTCCAAACAACACTATTGCACTTAAAACCAGACCCATACGCAATCTGGCAAACCCTATCACCTTTCTTGACCTTCAAGTTAGCTTCAAGATGAGCCAACTCATACCAGATGCTGCTGCTAGAAGTGTTCCCAAACCTCTCCAAAGTCTTCCTCGACGCCTCCATGTAATCCTCCGTGAGGCCCAGGTTGTTCTGGATCTCATCCAGAACCTTCTTGCTCGTTGCCGACAGACACAGGTGCTCGAAGGCCAGCTTGTAGTCCGGAATATATGGCTTCGTCTTCTTCCTCTTGGACATGAGATTCGTGAAGAAGTTAACCTGCTCGGACACGGGAAGAACCAGAGGACCTAGAGTCGTCATGTTGGCTTTCAATGCATGACCTCCTACTTCAATGGCGTCTTTGCTTACTGAAAGCCCTCTCCTTCCTGTACTGTCTTCCCTCATTCGTATGCTCTTGAAGCTCTTGTTCTCCATGCCCTTGTGAGTTCGAACCAGCTGCCCCACACACGCACAGACACACAGACACACAGACACACACACACACACACAGTGCATTAAACATCTGTCACAAGCTGTTAATAATTCAGATCCATCAAACCCCACACACACACACCTGTTTGAGTTCATACTTGGCACGCCATCGATCTAGGAGAAAATTAGAGAGCATAATAGCAGAAGCTCCCATTCTAAAGAAGCAATTGGGAAGAAGCATGTCGATATCGTTACCTCCATACCAAGCGTAGTTCACAGACTCGGTGCTGACAACTAGGGCATAAGATCCAGGGTAAGCGTGTAGAAGGTCTCTTGCTAGATCGACGGCGATGATTCCGGCGGAGCAACCCATACCACCTAGGTTGAAGCTGTGGATGTCGTGGCGGAGCTTGAAGTGGTTGATGATCATGGAGGAAAGTGAGGGGGTCGTGTTGAGAATTCCACAGTTGACGACCAAGATTCTGATGTTGCTGGGCTTCACCTTCGTGGATTCCAGAAGATCCTTGACTGCTCCGAACATGACCATGGACACTTCTTGTCGAGCTTCGTTGAGAGAGGTTCCGTAGCCAGGACGGAACACTGACCTTGGCATGTAAGTCTCGTCGCCGATTCCAGATTTCTCTAAGGCTCTTTCCTGAAACTCTATGGCCGCGTCGTTGAAATTCCCAGACTTTCTAGCAAGCTCTATGAACTCAACCTTCGATATCTGCATTAATAATATATTCGTTACACAACGAGTGGCTTTGAAGAATACTGCAAGAGCTTTATTAAGAACACATGCATGTGTACATACCTTGAATTCATTGGGAGGGCAAAAGCAAGCAAAATCAAGCAGGTAGGTAAAACGGGAAGTGGAATTAGAATAAAAATAAATGAGGCAAAAGAGTGGTAAAACAAAGAGGACATGATAATGAGTAGTGAAATCCCACAAGGCATTATTGTTCCAAGTGAAGAACTGGTTCGTGCCCAAGCGAGAAGCTACTGAGAGAGAAAGAAGGGGAACGAGGAAGAAGAAATAAGATCGGTGGCCTATGAGATAGCCGTAGCCAAGCCTGACATACTTGATGTTCACAGAACTGAGAAAATCTGGAAGCCTTGGTCTCACTCTAACCGAGAAGGAAACAGAACCAGCATCAGGACCAGTGTTGTCAAGCCCTTTCTTCACAATCTCTGTGCTAAACTGCTCACTTTCTCTAGATGACATGCTTAATTAATTTCTTCGATTTTCCTAGCCAGCACACTCTCTGCTCTATATATATACACAAACACATATAAAGAAGAAATTAAAATATTACGTGCAGTTTGTATATCTTCTTCAATTAAAATAGATCAAGTACATATTTTTGAAGAAAGAGAGGAGGCCTAGAGTGCGTGAATGCTAATGAACAGCAGGTTTGAAGCACCATTGAAATTGCATGCAAACAAATCTATTTATATTTCTATGAGCTGATTCAAATCGGAGACGTAAGTAAGTGTTTACGCATTGTTAAATCTTCAAATGATGAATGACACATGTCGGAAAGTACCAATTCTATCAAATTACAATATTAAACTGGATTGGGCCTCGACTTGTTGTCCAAAAATACTGAAGAAGCTGGGCCTCCAAGTTAAGATATCAATGTTTAAGAAGACAAAAACTTCTCTCACTCGATGAGCTCTGAGATAATAACCATGAGTTAAAACATAAATCAGTTCAGTAATAATCATGTTGTTCATCTAGCTGGCTCACAATTAGGTCGGTACGTTTGGATAATAATAATAATAATATATATATATATATAGAAATAAAAATCAACGCCTTACTAAGAACATAACTGAATGATTGAATGAATGACAGCGACCTGATCAGTTGTCTTTATGTACAGTAAAATTATCCTAGCCATTGTGGCTCATTTTATCCAGCATATATATAATGAAGCGTTATATATATATACATATATATATATATATTAGGTTCTAGGAAAATGAGACACACGCTCCTCTTTCTCTATCTTATAATCTATCAATACTTTAGGTGAAGTGCGAACTATAAAGTAATTTAATGGAAAAGCATGTCTCTAGGTTCATTGGCTCAAACGTGCGTAAGGCTGCTTTTTCTTTCTTTCTTTTTTCTTTTTTCTTTTTGCCCAAGTGCATAGGGCTGCTTTGAAACATAAAAAGATAAAACCGAACACAGCTTATAAACAAGATGAAACGCCAGATAAGGCCGAAAACTGTTCTTTTGTCAGCTTCTTTGCCAATGCCATAACCTTTTTTATATGGAGTGGTGAAGGATCGATGCGTTTTTTAATTCAACTAACATATTTAATTTCCTTGGGATGTAATATTTTAACTTCAAGGGCTTGCTTTGTTGACAAGCACTCTTAAAGCAAAGTGCACATGTTCTAAAGGCTTCATATAATTAATAGGCCTTTTCATATACCAAATGGTGTGAAAACTGCGCCTGC
Organism: Prosopis cineraria; assembly: GCF_029017545.1. Taxonomy (NCBI): domain Eukaryota; kingdom Viridiplantae; phylum Streptophyta; class Magnoliopsida; order Fabales; family Fabaceae; genus Prosopis; species Prosopis cineraria. Next base: position 7,302,458 of record NW_026555335.1, read on the forward strand.
GGAGATGGGACTTAATTAGCTAGGGTATGTAAACTATTTTTCATTTTTTAAAATAAAAAAATTTGAAAAAACTTGTCTGCATGAGTTTGTATCAAAATGCCTTCAAAATTATTTTATATATTTTATTTTTAAAAACAAGAAAATAGAAACATTAGAGTTGTTTCTTTTTTTTAATTTAAAAAACATGCTGCATTTAACTAACACTAGAAATTACTTCCATCCATCATCACCACCACTAGTTACCACAAATGGTTACCATTATCGGCTGTCACTATTGGCCATTGGCCATTATCGGCTGTTGTCCACTTATCACTACCATTGATTTCTGCATCAGCTGGTTAATCACCTTTAATTTAGATGCTGTTTGTTAACCACCACTCATCACCAATTAGCATAGACCATCATCAAACACTGTTGAATACCACCATCTGTCAATAATAATTAACAGCTGGTAAGCAGTGGTTTTAAACTAATATAATCAAAGAATTTTTTTGTTTTATTTAAAAAATAACTTTTAAAATTGGATTTATAAAATAGTTTGATGTGAATTGTCTTTTAGAGTTTAAAAATAAACCCTCAGACAGATTTGCTATCTTGCAAAAGATAGCATTAATTTGCATACAAAACAAATTATGAACCACATAAGCTTCATTCATAAAAATATTATATTCAACGCATGATGAAGATCAACTTTTAGCAAACACGATTTGTAACATGTTAAAATTATACATACTAATGCTACCCATGCAAAATACATACACACACACACACTAAATTAGTGAGATTATATTCCATATATTACGTGTATGAAAAAGCAAGTTGTCTTGCTCTTAATTTGCAATTCGCTGTAGAATTTTTATAGATATGTTAATTAATATTGTGTCAATGTTTTTTTTTTAAAAAAAAAACTCTGAGGGAAGAAGCCTTCAGATGAATAGTCTTTGGTCATCAATAAGTAATCAGAAACAAAGAAACAAGGTGGGAAGGTTTGTCGACTTTGTAAATATAATCTAATAATATAAGAGAGAAGTGATGGCAATAATCAAGTTTTTGATTCGACTTAAGGAATAATGCTGTTGGGCTTTAACCAAACCTCATGTTTTCCACAAAAAAAGAGTCTATCATTATATATATATATATATATATATATGGTCTCGCATGTAATGCTTAATTGTTGGCCTTCTACTTTTGGAGGGGTTTGCTTGTTGAGTTCAAACTCTACAAGTCCAAATTCTGAGCAAGGTTCTTAATGTTCCTCATTTCTTTTTCTTTCTTTAATTCCATTATAACCTCAATGAATTTCTATTTTTTGGGTTTATTTTTTTCCCTTCACTTTGAAAGAATTCTTGAGGCGTGAATTATATAACAACAATATGTTTTAACATTAAGCAATCATACATTTATTAATATATACACTCCCTTCAATTCTTAATAAAAGGTAATGTTAGATTTCTTTTATTAAATATACTTAAGAATAGTATACTTTATCAAAATAACTTAAGCCATTTGGTTAAATATTTTCTAAGCTTATATATTTTATGATATATATTTTAATCTTTAGATGTGAGACTTCTTTCATATTTTAATATTTCCTCTCTTTTTTCATTTTTGTTCTTCTTCTTTTCTAGGTTTATACTTTTTTAAGTCTCAGAGGTCTCAGGTTTATTCAATTTATTCTTATTCTTCTCCTTTTGTCTTTCTTTTTTTTAATCTCTTGTTTTTTTTCATATTTCATTCTTTCATTTTTTTTTCTCTTTTTTTTGTCCCCTAACTGAATAGCTCTTGATATCATGTTAGATTTTTTTTATATTAAGTATGTTCAAAAATAATATGCTCTCTCAAAATAGTTTAAGCCATCTGGTTAAATACTTTTAAGTTTATATATTTATGATCTATCTTCATATGAGATTTCTTTTGTGTTCTCGTAGGTAATAGTAACCAACTTTGCTCTTAGTAAAAAGATAATAGTTTTTTTTGTTAATTAGAAATAGTAGTTATTTCCTTCAAATTATTAAAAAAAATGTAACTTTCCAATTTTATTCTTCTTTACAATTAATAACCATAATAAATTGTTGTATAATAACTAACAAAAAAATAAATAAACAAGGAGTAAAACTGGAAAAATATTAATTATTCTAACTTTATCTTTTATTAAGGGAAAAATGTTTTCAAACTTTATCTTATATATTAAATACCGGAGAGAGTAATTAACACAGAAGTAAAATTATGCATATTTACTTCTTCTCTTTATTTATGAGTATGATACGTTGTACAATTATTTCTGTGATTTAAAAAACTGATCAATCCAAGTTTTAACTCCACATCTGCGTTGCAACCGGTGATCTAATTAAGTTCTTAATTAATTTAGTCACGTCCTTACCCTCAATATTAGCTTAACCTGTTGGTTAAGGTAAAATGATTTCATCTATATATACTAAATTAATTAATAATTAATATTAATCAGACAAATCTTCTCTATCATGTGTGTATAAAGAATAAATATATTTTATATTTAAAAGAATACCTTCTCATTAGTCACCTCTTGAAATGATACACAGACTTGTTAGCTGAGAGCTAATCGCATGTAATAAAATGACTATTACAACTAGGGTCCGTTTAAACAAACAGATTGAGATTAGTCTTCCAAAAGAGTAAAAATAAGTTAGATCAAGTAAGGCTTTGGCTAAATAGATTTGACCCTGATCTAAAACTTATATAAAACTTTTTTTACGGCTTAGATCCAAACTTATCTAAAGTTTAGCTTGGCTTAAAAGCCTATTAAAAGTAAGCTTTTAAAATAGATTTAGATATTAGTTTTAAATATTTTAAATATATTTTGAAACTGTTAAAATTTGTATTTATATAACATGATTTATTAATTCCAACGTATAATAATTAAGATGACTTACCAACGTAACTACAATACAATAATAAAATAACAATATTAAAATTAATATATAAGTTCAATCTAATTGAAATAATAAAAAACCGATACATACATATATATATATATATATATATATAATATTGCACAATAATTTGTGTGTAAAGCCTGAGACGCCTAGGTCTATTTAAAATATAGGCTAGGCTATGTTTGAAGTAGACAACACTGTTAAGGACTGACTTATTTTTATCCTTAATTTTAAATCATTTTATTGGCATATAAAATATATGGACAACTAGACAATCGAGATTTAATATATTAATTTATGTAAAGTATGCTTCTAGAATGTCACACCAAGTTCATGTTAAATTTCTGCTAATTAATTTAATTGGGTGCTCATTATGAAAACATGTACGCCAGCAAGGCATACTTACATGAATTAAATATTGGAGGCACTATATGCAATCAAATGTGACTCACGCTTAATTATTTGGATTTTCAGTTCAAATTCTAAAACAATAATGAATAATAAGGTTGAATGGAAGAACATATTAAATCAAAGACACGTGCAGCAAGAAGGAAAAAAAATAAAAATCCTTTCATAAATAGATTAAAAGGTTATCTTTTTATAAAAAAATACATACATATCATAGCAATCTAGAGTGCCTACATAGGAAGCATTTGCATTCGGCGCTCGTCACCACATGCTCACAGCCATTTAGTTGATCTTGGCCTTCCATTTTATCTCAAAATGATTTCTGTAGTTCATTTTAAATAATTTTTTTTATTTTTAATATTGTATTTATTAAAATTAAAATTTATGTAAATTATTAAAAATTTAATATTAAATCTATACTGTTCAAAATGCATCTAGATAGTCATTTTATAAAAATTATGAAAAATTTATTATTGAATTAAATCACCTAAATTATAATATAATTAATTTATCAAATTAAAAAAAATTAATATTAAATTAGTTAGTCCAAACAAAATATGCACCAACCAAATTGATAATGAACAGGTTTTTGTTAAAAATATTAAATTTAATAAAAAATTCTAAATTTGAATGGTCCATATCTCATCATGAGAGACAAGTAATTTGGTGCTTATATGCTGATGAGCAGCGAAAACAGTCTAAATTTAATATTAATTTTTTATTTTTTTATTTTTTAAATTCAATGTTAAAAATACTTAAAATCTATTTAAAATTAACAATAAAGATCATTTTGAGATAAAATAAAAAGCCCAAATTGACCGTATGGTTGATGTGCACACAGTGCTCATCATCAAATGCACATTATAGCAAAAAATATTTTTTTACAGTGGTTAAAAAATACTTTTTATATCAGTTCACATAGGGATATTGTTCTAGTTAGGATCTTTTTACATCGATTTTACAACAAATGTATCTAAAATTGATGTGAAAACTCATTTATTTTTTTAAAAATAAATTAATAACTCACTTTTTACATTGGTTGTAATCATAAACAATGTAGACATTTGATTTTTTACATCAACTGTAACCATAATTGATATTTTTTTATATCAATTGTAATCATAATTGATGTAAAAAGTGAGTTTTCTATATCAGTTATTGTTGCAATTGATGTAGAAAATTTTTACATCAGTTATGGTTATAACCTATATAAAAAGTGATTTTTTATATGTGTATAATATATATTTCTATACACTACTTTATCTCTATACATAAAAATGACTAACCAGACAGCACAATTTATATAAAATTTTATCTTGACAACACAATTCATTTTAATTATTTAAAACTATCTACTATCCAATGTAATTCATTTACAATTTGCAGCAATTAAAATTGTCACAATCAACTAACTATAAGATGTTACAAAACTTGTCTAAAGCCAACAAACTTATTAAAATTGTCTAGAACTATCCAAACATACAAACTCTCCATAAAGGCCACACAAGTTAGTCTTTATTATTTGTCTATAACTCTGTATAAGAACATATCATAATCAATTGATAAGAAATGATTGAATAAATTTATAAAGTGTTAGACTCACTTACTTGGCCCAATTCACATAGGATCCTTGAACTTACATGCATGCTTTCATGAACAATTAATATATTCTTATCACCCTATATATGAGTAAGATCTCATTAAGTTAGTGACTAATATATTCGTAAAAAAATTAAACTAAATAGTTTTAAACTAATATAAAATAGTGGATTTCAAGAAAACTTCACTAAGCTGGTGATTTCAAGAACAACAAGTTTGTCACTGCATATATTCATGAGCACCAAACCATACATGTAATTGATTTGAAGATGATGAAGTTTTCAAGTCTTGAAAATGAAAGAAAAACAAAAATAAAACCAAAGAGTATATATAAAAAATATATTGTTAAATTCGTATAAAAATTTGAAAGTAATATATATTGAAATCATAATTATGATTTTTTGTTAGCCAACACTGTTAAATCCATCTAAACTCTTAAATTTAATCATCATAATCATTATTATACTTACATACCACTTATTTAACCTTTGCAACCTCAAATCATCATAAAAATTCATTCACTTAATCTAGGATTTCGGATTTAAGCTCCCATTACCAAAGCAATCTAAATAATACCTATTTAACATATAAAATCATCATAAAATTCAGATCCAATAGTTGGATATCCCAAAAAACAAAAACCCTAACCATAAACTCTATGAAAATTAGCTCAAAGAAGAGATTAGAGAGTAGAAATAAAATTAAACAAGTTTATCTTACTAATTTGAGTCTCAAAAAGTGCTTGAAATCAATGCTTTCACCAAGATCATGAGCAACTAGTTGAAGAGAGCAATACTACTACGTCTCAAAATGGAGAAGACAAAGAAAAAGGAAGAGAGTTTTTGAAGAAATGGATGATATAGGGTTTCGAGAAGAGGATGATAATAGGCGAGGAGGATCAATACCATTGAAGATCTGTGATTTTAGGCAAGGAAAATGGTGAAGATTGAGCAAAAAATTGCATCTATGAGTGAGAAATTATAAAAAATAATGTTTATGCAAAAGGACGAAGATGATGCAGAAACTTAAAAAACTTTTAAGGAATTAATGTAAAAAGTACTTTTTACATCGATGATAATTATAACCGATGTAGAAAGTAATTAATTTTTTAATTTTTAAAAAATTTTAATCATGTTTTACATTGGTTGACTAGGAAACTAATGTAAAAAATCCTTTCTAAATGGGTTCCTTAACGAACTAATATAGAAAGTCCAACAAACAAGTTGATAATTATAAGCTTGCTATTGCCTTGACTTTCTATATCATTTATCTATCAACTGATACCCCTGTAAAAAGCCAAATATGTATTCATGGCAAATGCTGTATGAGAAAGCGATTTAGTAAGTGATTCTTTTTTTTCTCCCCCTCCTGAAAAAGAGAACAAAAGAAGAGACCTGTGAAAGGCCTTCTGGGTGATAATGCCCATTAACAATGGCGCCCTGTGAAAGTGCTTCTATCTAGAAACATAAAAGAGCTGTAAGTTCCATCTATGCATTTTAATTATAGCATTTTAATTATAAGTATTATGAAAAAGACGCTCTCTTGTGAGTCTTTTTTATAATAGTGAAAATTCCAATCCTCTTCAATCACACACAGTTTATTTATTTAAGAAAAAAGATAGATGAGACTAATCATAGTGTAGCTATTTCTTCATAGTTGTAGTTGGAAAAATCTAAATTAAATAAGCCAAAAACAGAGAAAAAAAGGTGGGTAATGATGGCACAAAATGGAGGAATAGATGAGCATAAAGAAAGCAAGGGAAGCCAAGAGAAGAAATGAAAATACTCATTAGTGGAAAAACTGGAAAAGTTCCAAAAAGACGAGTCGTTTTACATGGTGGACTTAATTGGTTTTAAAGAGACATCATAGAGCCAGGTACCATTGAATCTGGACAAAGGAAAAGCAATTTAGCTTTTTCTTAAAATCTGAGTTTCATTTCTCACCATGAAATATTTTAAACCTGATATTATGACACATCGCTTTCTCATATCACTTGCTTTAATTTGTTGCAAAATATAATATATATATATATATATATATAACCAATAATTCGTGTTCATCTTTGTCATCTTCATGACCCTAATCTTTTGTTGTCAAATTTCGATAGGGTCGAAACCCCATTATCTTTTCGTGTTTCTCAAACCTTGTTATCAAATTAAAAGCCACATTGCTAAAGTGGTATGAAGACGTAGTGAAATTAACCAGAAGACTCACGAGAGAATAAGATAGTGAATGGACAACTCAGTGCTTGATGAAAGGGAAGGGAAAAGCTAATGAAAAGTCGTGAACTACAGCTGTATCTTAATTTGCTAATTATATGTAATGTTTACTATAATTAATTTAACAATATACACAATCTGCAATTGGATTTTTTTTTTTTCCTCCCAAAATATTCCCATAGCTAGCAACCATGAGAATAATCTCTAGAAAAATTTAAAATCATTTAAGGGACTGCCTTCTCCCAAACAATAATCTCCATACACACCTTCAGAATCGTCTGTAATTAGATCCTTATATCATCATGTCTATTTTTTTCTCTATTTGTATGGGCTGTGTACAGGATTTTTTTTTTTGGGTGCTTCAGAGACGTAAAACTCCTAAGTGAGACGGAAATTGGGTTTTTACCCACATTTTCACCCTTTTGTCTCTATCGAAATACTCATTATTTGATAGATATTAATTAGAATCAAGATGTTAAACTGCCACTGTGAATTTACTTACACTTTCTAATTAAGGATATAATAATCCACGTAAACAGCAGTGTGCATGTAAAATGTTTTTTCGGCCAAACATGTCAATTGTTACAATTGAATTAACACTTTTTTTTTAGCAAAACAATTGAATTAACACTTAAAGAGGGAAAAAAATTATATGATGAGAACTATCAAAAATAATATTTCTACAACAACACACTCTCTCTCACACAAGCATTAGAAACCACGCCCGAAACTGGCTTCCCTTCGTCCCTTCAACAAAGGCACCGGATCGGATCGATCATATTTCTAATTTGTGATATTGTGGGAATGTTGTGCTTGCTGTATGATGGATTCATACGGACAATGAGATGTTGGAATAAAATGGAAACACATTTAAATAATAAAAATGCATAGCCATTATTATAAATAATCCTAAATAAAATGAGTTATTTGAAAAAAAATTAAAGCTTAAAGAGTGTAATTGCCATGAAATTGATGTGTAGGGATCATAGTGACATACATATTTATAATTTGTTCAGACGCTGAATTAAATGCAAATGTCACAAATTAAGTCTGTGGCTTCTGGATTGGGTGCGTGGTGACAGATTAGTAGTTCTTTGACCCACTTCATAAAAATCACAGGAAAGTTTTTTATGTTTACAACCGGGTCACAATGCCTGGCCAACTCAATAATCCATGAAATCTTGTGATATTTCTTGTCACGAATTCAACACTATTCATGTTTAATTTGATGCATTTCCTACATGAGAGCATAAATCATTATGATATAAACTACTCAACAATCGTATCTCGCTGTTCCGATTCTTTCATCTTTTGGCCCAACCTACAAGTATATCAGGAACAGAGTGCGTACACGTACTCGTAGTCTCTGTCTACGTGGATCCACCCACAAAATTCGCACTTTCAACACTTGGAAGTCGCAGGTACATAAAGGAGATAAAGATTTTATGAGTTTATACGAGTCAATATTAAGCTAGATTTGGTTAATAGAACCGTATCCAACTATCCAGTTAAAGACCAACCACTCAAACTCCAATCCTGATCCCCATTGTCAATGTGTCCTCTAATCAAAAGTCTCCAACCCAAAAGTGGGGTTTCATCATTTTCACTAAAAGGGTTTTGAAGTTGACGCAATATATTTATGGTGACCTAACCCCCCCAAGTCCAAAACCCTAACAGGTCACATCCACGTGTCAAGAACTGACCTTGCCCCGTCATCATCAGACCTGACCCCACTAGAAGCAAATCAAGCGATTCACATGCTTTTAATTAATCTAGATCCTTCAGATTTAGATGGTGAAAAATGGTTTGTACTGTTGTTTCTTGGAAACTCGGTGGCTATTGGATAATAACGTTTGGGTTCGCATAGGAAATAATGCAATAAAATGTACCAGTGTATGCATCGATTGGAAAGTGAAAACCAATGAAAAAGGTTACGTGTGTTTACTGAAGATGGAAATATAATTAATGAAATGACTAAATGAGGGGGACACAGAGTCACGCTTAGGCTTTATTAATATTAAGATATTGCTTTTTTGTTTTTAACATTATAATATTAAGAGCTTAAAGCTTAGCTATCTAGGCGTGCGTCCATGGGACAAGACAGTGATGGTGTTCGTCTTTTTCTGAAATGCTTAGCTTTGGCGGCGTTTTCTTCTCCTTCTTCCACCTCATTGCTGTCTTCAATTAATCAATTATCAGTTTTACCATTATTAAAGCCATGTTTGGAATCTGTTCCTTTGTTTACAAGTGTATATGGGAAAAGCACTTTTGAGCTCTTGTGTAATATAATAGCACCCTCTCTTTTAAATTACTTTACATCAGATTTATACACTTGCTTGGTGCTTCGCGCGAGTTTCTCAGAAGATACATATTAGAAAAATCTATATATTAATTTATCATTATTGCTGTCACTTTTATATGTGATCGTGTCTTGTCGTGGATGGTGGAATAATATTAGATATTCTCCATATCGCTCTTTGAGAAGAGAAATGAAAAGTTCACTAATTTTCCGGAGAATGTAGAAACTGAAAACTGTTCACACTGCTTTTTATGGTTAATTAAATATGTTTACTTCATTAAGCTAGCTATTTTTTTTGAAAAAAAAAACAAGAAGAAGAAGGAAACATAAAAAAAGTACATAGGGATGACTAGATAGCAATTTTGAGGCATATTTAAAGGCATATCAGACCATATGGACGAAAGCAGTTAGATGAGTGTCTTTTATCCTTAAAAAAGGCGTAGCGTGCTTCCTCGAGTGGTAATTGTTTTATGGGAGAATCTAGAAACACTTAGCTAGCTTTGTTTATACATTCCAGGATAGTCGACAAGCCAACACACAGGAAAAGAAGCTACTCTTCAATTTCGAAAAAATGTTGCTCCGCAAGTCAGAGTTTGCATGCTAATATATTAATTAACATGGGAAGTGTACTCTAATCAAAAGCGTTTTGGTTTTAATATCTATATATAATTTATTTGCTTGTCCAAACATCATTTATTTTACTGCCATGGACTTAACACGAACGGTTACATAATGTGTTAACGTGCTTGGTTAACATAATGTTATGATTTTTGGAAGTAGTAGTTTGGTCTTGTTGTATGTGTGTCAAAAGTATGTGTGTATCAAAGTCCCACATTAACTAAAAGAAGGAATCTTCTAGTGTATATATACTAAGAAATGAAGTAGGCTAGTGAGGTATCCTATTTTATTGTTGTATGTGTGTCAAAAGTGTGTGTGTCAAAGTCCCACATTGACTAAAAGAAAGAATCTCTTAGTGTATATATACTAAGGAATGAAGTGAATTAGTAAAATGGGCTTAGAAGAGAAGTGCCCTTGCATACATGAGACAAGCTAATTCAGGACAATCGTAGTTGAAAATCAGCCAATTGCCCCCTTGTGTGCGAGTTCAAGAGGCAATGGATTCTTTTTACTGGGTTATTTTTACAAAAATAATTAAATAAGTGATTATTTTTAGCTTACCCAAAAACCTTTGATTTTAAACTTGAAGCCTTGGCAGTTTTTCAGTATTAAACCTCTTCTGAAAATCGATTTTGTGAGTTAATGTTTTATCTGCCAATGTCTCTAAATAAATCGATTTTGTGAAGTTTATATTTTAAACATTTTGTCTGCCGACGTTTCCAGACAAAGGCTTAACTGAAATTTACGTCTGCGTAACGCCTAGACAAGTGCTTAAATGTAATTTATGAGAGTGTAACCGAAGCTTTAATCCGATGATTATGAGCCAACGTCCATGTCTCCTTCCTCGAGCTACATATAGCCATAGGTGCGGACAGAATAGGGTACCAGCCTCTTGAGTTTTCGAGGCAATTCTCTCCTCCCTCTGCCTTCTGTTCGTCTGTGCTTACTTTTAGTCTTTGTTGTTCTGTTCCCTTACTCCACCGCTGGAAGTGCTTGTTTAATCTTAAGAAACTATCGGTCCGTCATCTTGGTGTGCCGGAATAGTTCTTAAGGACAGTGTCCTTTCGGGTACGACTTAAGTAATTTGAAGTTCGCTGTTCACGTCTGCCGCCGGTGCCACCAACAGGTCTATGTCAGCAAAATAAACACCATTTAGGCCTGATTGTGATCCTTGTGACTATTTTTTCAGGATCAAATGGAAGGGATGAGAAATAATAAAAATAAATTATATGCACTAAAAACAAAACATGATTAAAGTATAGGGATATGATGTGGCTTATTTTCCCATTGAATTATATATATATATATATATATTGCAACCAGTACTCTTTGGGTTTGCCATAATTTGGGGAAAGATTGGGGGAAAAATAAAGGATATCAAACACCAACATAAATGTATACCTGGTTCAAGGTGTTAATTACATTATACAGGTTGGTATATGCCAATTAATTTTAAGATGGAATGCGAGAGGGACTGAACAAAATTATGTGAGAAAGCGTTGAGGCACGAATTACTATTTTAATTAGTCTTCACCTAACAATGGGAGTTAATTTTCAGTTTACTTTTTTATATGTTTAAACCACCAGTTGAGAAGTAATATGAAAGGATTTTTTTTTTTTTTATGGAATGAAAGGAATTATTATATATGCCATATCATAATCGTCATAATTAACTTGAAGTTCAATGAATTAGCAATCCTATCTCAACACGAACAAGAATAACTTTCTTGGCGACTCCTCACAGTCTTGGACCTAACCATTTCATGACACACAGCTAATACTAACTTTCAGCTTCAATTAGTAGTTGTCAAGCAAGAAACGAAGCATATATGCGGAGTAATAATATAATTAATTACATATGTTAGGTATAAAACTTTAGGGAGGTGTATCATGAGTTGAACCAGTACATTGTGTTCATTTTTAAAACCAGATATATATATTTTACTTCCTTGATGACTGTTATCATTTTATCAAAATTATTTGACAATAACAAATCACTCGTGTATAATCGTTTTTTTTATGTTTCTATATTTTCTTTTATAGGTTTTTCCTTTTTATATTTCGATTATGTACGACTTGTATCCTGGTTATTGCTTATTAATTACCCACAACCCACGCTCTATTTATATCGTTTGAGCTATTCTCAAATATAATTATATTGTTGGGTATTGATATCGTGATAATGCAATGTTCGAGTATGTGCATATATACTAAAAATCCAGAATATAACTAATGTTCACCTGAATTTTTATTTAACCAGTCAATTTATTTATTTTGTAATTAACTGATTTGTAATTGTTCATTCTTAATTTCGTTTAGAGTTTGTTGAATTATTGAAGAGAATTAAAGCTGTTTCACGCCACAGCTAGGTAGGGGTATACTTGTGGGTATATTTGTGGGAGTTCACTGTACTTTAAATTTTTAATTAATGAGATACCGATTAACAATAAAATACATGAAGTTCAAGATTCTCAAATTTTGTGTTAAACATATTAGTGATATAGACATGATTCCGAAGAATTAGCAATGGCTTGAATGCTTGATTTTAACTTTCAGATATCTCGATCCATTTATTAATCTCATGATGAGCATTTTTTTATTTGATATTCACTGTTCTATCCAGATATGATTCGAAATTAATTAAATTCTTTTTTTAAAGAAAATATTCCGAACAATTAAAAAAAAAGGATGAAGATCTTGGATGCTCCACCCTCTAGCGTCCATTGTCGAATGTTCATGATTTAATCGCTGTCATGTTTGGGCAAAATTCTGTGAATGTGAGCATGCATGTGAGAGAGAGACGAATTAATTTTCTATAAAAACTATTTTCCTTTCAAACTAGAGTTTTGGATTATTTTAATTTTGTTTATGTAATTACAACAATAGCATTGTATCAAAAGCAAAAATTTTTTTAAAGCTAGCTTATTTATTTAGGAAAAAAAACTAACTTATTTATTTTATGATTGCTTATAGGAATTATTCTATTAAAAATAATATTATTTGAGGTACAGTCAAACATTAAATGTGGGTGATCTTTTCAATGAGAATTTAAACTCTGATTCATTACGTTATGAGGAACTAACCCTTTCTACTAGATCCAACTGTTGGTGGTTTTTTAAACTAATTTATTTAACCTTAATGTTAATTATTTCAGTATTTTTTCTTATTTTTTCCATGTTAGTCACGACTAATGTACGTATAAATTTTGCTCAATTTACATAATAATTTTTATGAATATAATTTTCGATTCTTTTTTGTGCAATTTGCTGCATCATCATACGTACATATTTTCATTGTGTTCCTTTGTTCATATGGTTGCCGGAATATTACTTTTTTCCAAATAAGGTCACAACAGGGGAGAAGAAAAGTTGGAAACGATTAACATATTAAATGTAAGCAATTCGGGTCCAAGACGGTTCAGATTATGTTTTACTCGTATACTTCAACCTATGAGAATGACACTTCAATTTTTTTTTTTTCCAAATCTAGTTGATTAAATTAATGTGTACACAGAGAGAGAGATTGCTGCAATTGATGGAGAACAATTAAACGTTGAAATTCAAACACAAAAACGTCAACGCCTTGAATCCTCAAACCACGGCCATATCTTTTGACAAAAAGACCAATTAACTAAGAAAACTAGAATTCTATGTTCAATGTCGTTTGGTCCAGAAGACTCCTCACTGACACGGATCGCATTCACTCACCATGAAATTTTGAATTGCATTTTGCCTTTTTTTTTAATTTAAATTATCTAAAGTTGAGATTAGTGAATTTTTGTAAAGTTTTCTTTTTAAGAAAGAAAGAAAATATTTTATATTTTATAAAAAATAATAAAATGAGTAAAAGTACTAAAAAATCACCTAAATCCCCAATATCTCAATTTAAGAAGATTTAAATATTTTTTTGTGCCTAGCCACCTGGCATTTGATTAATGCCACGTTGGACAATAATTAATTCGAACGGTGTAGAGTAGGATCACAAGACTAGCAAACCTTTCCCAAAATTTTTTTAATATATGTAAGACTCGAGCTTAAAATTATTAGTTAATCAAGCATAGTTTCTTATATATTAAGCAACACGTTCTTTGGTTTATTTTACTTTATTTATTATTCCTTCTGCTCCTAAATGCAAGAGCTAATTATAACTAATTAACAAGAAATAAGAAAATTAGTTTATTCTAAAAAAACACGTGCTGATTTTTCAAAAATACCTTCCTTTTAATCATTTATTCCTTTTATTAAAAGACGTAAAGTATTTTTACTAGAATATTGTCATAGTAAATTAATTAATTGTCTTCAAATTAATATTATCTTTTTATATTTACCTTTACTTATATTTTATTTAAAAATAAATATAAAATAATTTATTTATCAATATTATTAAAAGATACCTTATATTTTTTAAAGGAGAAAGTACATTTGAGTATTATCAACATATATAACTTATATACTATACAAAAATCCCTCTCTATATGTATAGTTTAGAGAAAAACAAAAATAGAAACAGAGAGATTCAAAAGGTTAAAGGCTTACATTTAATTACTATCAAAACAGACATTCGACTAGCTTCCACGTTTAAATATTAAAATTTCGGAGAGAGTGCTTGAAAACTTAGTTCAAGCAATTCATGCTAGCTCTGTACTATATATGCGTGCTTGTGACGAATTTTTCCCTTTCACTCAGTTTGACATATTCATCATTTTTCATTTTTCAAACAATTATTCAACATAATCATTTGTGTGCTTACTCATTGCAATTTTCCCTTCTTCTAGAGGAAATAAGGCGTGTAATTAATGGGTGTGTTCTTGGCACGAGATCAATTATTTGTAATAAGTGGCTTGAATTTCGGAGATGATCTTCTGCCATTAGATTCCATCTAACGATTAATTCCAATTCAACTGATAACAACTAATTCCGATCCAATTCAACTGTGTTATTATTCGAATTTCAGAATGTATGCCTTATATTTTTAGTAATATTTTATGAAATTCCAATTCTACCTTTTTGGGACCTTTTCTTTGATTATCTTGGACGTTTTTTCC
Organism: Prosopis cineraria; assembly: GCF_029017545.1. NCBI lineage: Eukaryota > Viridiplantae > Streptophyta > Magnoliopsida > Fabales > Fabaceae > Prosopis > Prosopis cineraria. The sequence continues at coordinate 7,317,557 of NW_026555335.1, forward strand.
AATTTTTGGGATGATTTTATTATTTTACAATAAACAGTAAAAGTTAATGACAAGGAGAAGATTGTCACAACTTTAAATGCTTAAGGGTAAAAATACACTAAAAATGTATTGAAAATCTCAAATGCTTCTGAACCTATAGTTAGTTTGTCGGCTAAATTGTCATTTTACATTTTTCATATTTCAAGAATATATTAAATGTTCTAGTTCCTATTTTCCTCTTATTTAATCTAAGAATTGAAGTGATCAAAGGTGATTATTTGAAGAGCACCAAGGACACTTTTTTAATCTTACTAATAGGAATCTAATCTAATGAAAAAAGCTAGTTTCTCACAACATGAATGTGAATTAAGGTTTGAATTCTCACTTGAAGAGGTGTTTACATTTAATGTTAGACTATATTTCAAACAAGATTATCTTTTTTTTTTTGCCAAAAGATTATCTTTAATTGATAGATACGTTTTAAAAAAAATTGAGGTTATATTCGATTTTTTTTTTCGTCTCTGTGAAAATATGTTTTGTGACTAAAAAAAAAAACGGAGGGAGTGTCTACCGCTACATTACACTACTCGTGTATCTAAATTAATTTTACAATGAATAGAGTAGAGTGCATCTGAAATTAAAGTTCATCAAAGCTAGATCAGGCTTTTATGAATTAATTATTTTATAAATTTATTCAAAAAAATTACAAAGTTGCCTATACATTATTCACAATAATATCCTGTTCCTGTCACCACATCACTCATCAGCGAAACTCCAACTTCTAAATATATAAATAATATAAATAAAAATTTAAACCGATTATTTTGTTGAATGTATATTTAGATGAGCAAAATGTAAACATATGTAAAGCCAAAAGGCACACTTGTCGTAGGAGTGATGGCGGCATCAATTTTTCTTACTTCTAATTTTGAAGACAAGAGCCGACCATTAGTCAGTTATTTTTAATATGAAATTAAGAATGAGGAGGCAGCTTGAGGCTCTTCTGGGACAGAATTTATGTGAAGAAAGTAGGAGAGAAACATAACATAACAGTTGGTCCAGCTTTTGGCCTATAATTACGGAGGTGCAGAATCAAATTCTACTGCTAATTTGAGAATTTTGTTGATAAATAATTTTTAAGTACTTTTAAAAGTACTTTTTGAACTTAAAAGTATATGTTAATCCTGGTGAGCTCTCAAAATTCAATTCATCTAGATTTTTGATCATAAAAAAAATATAACATAAATAAATTCAAGTCATTCATCTATAAATATTTTTATCAAAAAAATCATTATGATTTATTACACACCCTGGACTCTGCCCCATTTTATAAGACCTTTTTTTTAAATTATGAATAATAATAAAATTAACTAAATATAATTTAAATTTTAATTTATAAAAAAATCCATAAATATCATTCATTTAATAAGAAATCGATTGAAAGGAAAATATTCAAAGATTGAAATAATGATAAATAATTTTAAAATCAGATTTATTAATGAATCATTATTCATCTTAAAACACAAAACATCAAATAATTTTAAAAAATGGAATGGATGAAGTATGTGACATTTGATTTAATTAATCAAAAAGCAAAAATATATAAAAACTTTTTAAACTTTGAGATAGTTGTATATGACATCCCTCATTTTTAAATGTTTAAAATTAATCCCATAACATCTAGTTTTGTTTTTCAAAATCTCTACTATTCATTAATTACTCGCTCCATTAAAAAATAGAAGACATTTTTTGCAGAGTTGAATGTTCAAAAATGTAAGGTATTTTTAGTTTTTTGATGTGTAATCATTGTCTTTTTTTAAAAAAATTCCCATATTGATAGTGACTTTCTATTTATTGTAGGGTATTTAATAGGAGTAAATATAAAAAGTAGGTAACTACTTTATTGGGAGTGAGATTCGATTTAAAATACCTTACATTTTTTAACAAAGGAAGTATTATTTTATTAATATAGTTATAATATTGTCATGTCAAATAAATGCAATACATATGGCACATGATATGAAAAAATATTTTTATTTTTTAAATACAATTTAAGAAGGGGTAAAATTAAAATTTTTATTTTTAACACACATGATGATGCCCTCATTTTTTTTTTTGTTGAGCGATATTATTATCATTATTTATGGGTAATACAATTCAAGAGAAAAATTAAAATTTTATTATTCTTTATCAATTAAAACAGCCTTTGATATTCAAAAAAATAAAAAAATCTAAAAGGTATCATTAATAAGAATCTATCATGTGTTTAATATAAAAGGCTCTTATCAATAACAGCTTTTAATTTATTTATAATTGATATATAGGTTGTGATCTCTCCTATAAGACAACGAACGTATATAGTTTAATTTATCTTTGAATTCTAATTTACTAAATATACATATCTTTACTAGAGCGGAGCTTGGCCGAATAATCTTATTAAGTACTTGTGAGTTGTGATAAGACCCATTTCTCCTTTTTTTTTAAAAAAAATCTATTCCCATCTCTATGATGATCACTTAAAAATGGTATGATTCAATGATTTATTTTAGTGGAAACTAATCCATATACTTTAATTATGGTGCATTATGTGGGGATTAGATCATTTTACTTTATGTGGGTAGTTGCTAAGAACTAATTAAATAATTCTTCTAGAATCTCTCACAACCCTTCATTTGCATATGGCTGCAAAATCCCTTTCACACAGCTGCATCCCACTACTACAGAATTTGGATTTTGTGGCATTTAAATTTTTAATTTCGTGATGATTATAAAATGCTATAAAATTCAATACTATAATAAGTCTCAAGTGGTATTTCATTAATTAATGGAATGCTACAAGATTGATATAAAAGCGAGGGCATTTAATTTGACAAACATCACCTCTCTCAATGTAATTTAACTTAAAAAGTTAGAGAGATAACATTTCTTACAAACTGAAATGCCACCTCTTTCACATAATTTTAATAGAGATTGGGATCCCTCTCTAGACATGTGCATGTCCCAATTTGCCTTTGTTTTTATATATAACCTAAAGTTGGTTTTACAAATGAGAAGAGTTATTTATAATTGTTCTGTCCCATAATCATTAATTATTGCAAATTGCACAAATTAATATATAACTCCACTTTGTGAACAAGACAAAATCATTGCCCCTCTTGCTGTCTGTTGCGTCTCTATTTAATTTAATAATAATAATAATAATAATAATAATAATAATAATAATAATAATATATAAACTGCCACAGATAATAAAGCTCTTAACATACAATATCATCAAGCATAATTAGCATTCATGATTTAGGTTGATAATGGGTTATCCATATTGTTTGTTCACTTCAAAACAAACAATATAATTGAGTGCCTCAGAAAAGCAATCTTACCTCGGTGGACAGAAAGATACATGTTTTCATAATTAGTACTTTTGAATTCAATTATACCTCAAGCACACTTTCAGGAGTAAAATTTTGAATATGCACACACTACAGTGTACTCTTAATAATATTACTAATTAAAGAAAAAAATATCTTCTTATTTAAAGTTCAAAAACAAATGAAGTTTCATGTCAAGAATCTTCACAAATGAAGTATGGTATGTATGTGTAAAAGATTATTTCCCCTGGTATATTATTTTTTTTGAAATAAGCTCTTTCTTTAAATTTATGTTTGGATATTAGTGCTATTGTTGAGAGGCCATTGTGACAAAAAAAGCTACCCATAAAGGTTTTGATTGACAAGAAATCGAGTGAAGTGTGTTGTGGAATGGAGTTGTCAAAGATATTGGCTCTTAAAAAATTTGATTGCTAAGTTGCTTTAAGTAATCTAAATTTATTATTTAAAACAGTTATTATTCCTAATGAACACACAAATTTGAACTACTACATTTGATTAAAGATTCAAATTTAACTCAAAATAATTTAATTACTTTTTCATAAATAAACTAGGGAAACCATCCACAGACACACACACACACACAAAAATTAAAGCAGTGCAATAAATTAGATGGAAGAATCATGGAAGCTGCCTTGATTTTTGAATCTTCTAAGCACCTAGATTATAATTAATATAACATATATTATCTACATATATGGCCAAGAGTGAAAGCTAAATAAATTATCTTTTGATTCGCTAAGCATGCTGCATATATAGATTTCATATACACCACATGAAAAGCATGGATTTATAAAGAGGGTTCGTACTAGTTGCTTTCTCTTCATTAATTTAAATTGTGGCAATTAGCACTTTAATACTATATATTTCTTTGTTGGCTCCATGCTTTGCAAGATGCAAGCAGCTTCTGTTAATCATTTCATCATATATACTCATCCAAGTGTACAGCATCACGCACCGTCCTCCTAACTTAAATAATTAGGCTTTTCCCCTGACCACGTATCTAAACACTGCATAATTCTGCAAAAGAAAACATTTAAAAAGATAAGTAGCATATCTCTTATTCCCTAATAAATGAGGACATGCATGCCAATCATTGCATATCATAATAAAACTCTCCTGGATTTTGTACTGATTAATCAATGATGGGATCTTAATTCTTAGATACACATTTTCATAATTAAGTACCGATAATGAATCGAGCTTGTTAAAATTAACGTTTTTGTGAGTGTCATTAATTGAAATTTTAATTTATTATGGTTTTATATTATCTCTAACGTACTTGTCTCAGATGCAATGCAAAAGAGACAACACTTAAAATTTTCGATTTCTTTTCTTTTCTTTTTGGTCGGTGTCATGTGACGATATGTCCTTCATATGTGTGTGGGTATTTGGGGGGGGGGGGTGTCAAATGTAGATGTACAGGAAAAAAATATTAGTGAGTATATTTTATAATAACAATAGTGACTAAGTACTAATTTGTGCCGTTTTTAGCTTGTTGGCTTTGCAATATTTATCCCTTTTTTGAAAAAATTAATTAGTATATTGTTGTTGTTATGGAGAAAGGCACTGGGGGAATCATATATTGGGATATATAGTATCGTTCCTTTCCCCAAACGTGTGTGTGTGTGTGCTTAATATATATATATATATATATAGAGAGAGAGAGAGAGAGAGAGTATATCTATCATGAGGTGGTTGTGTGTGTGTGTGGTGGGGGTTTATATATTCAGATACCATGTGTCTATATGTATATGTACATATTAGGATGATTAATTCATTATTATTTTTAAGATATATCATGGATTAGAATATTTGTTTTCTTTACCCATAGGCGTGTATTCGATTCCTTAAAAACTGTCATGAGTTCAACTTAATAGGCCTCTCAATATAGATATATTTTTAGTAATAAGGAAAATTAATCATTATAATTTTCACTCACTTAAAAGTTAATTTATAAATTTTGACTCAGGGTGACTTAGCTCTTAAAATGTTGACTCAATTGAAACTTGATTTTTGAACTTTAATTTAGTGTAGCTCAATTCTATAGTTTTGATTATCTAAAATATTGATTCTTATATTTTACAACATAAAATTATAAGGACCAGAATTATTTTTTAAAGCTTAAGGACTAATGTTTTAAGGGTTAAGGTTTATTTTGACTCCTAAACATTTTTCTGAAGAGCACAGGACATCTGGTAGCGATAACTAGGGCAATTTTCTCTTGAACCATTTTTCCGAGAAGCAAAAAACTCTTCTATTAGCTACATATTAATTTTATCATTTTTTTATTGACGTGACAAGTATATAAGACCCATCTATAGTGACGGGTAAGACTTTAATCAATTCCTTTAATGATAATTTGCCCCTAAATTATTTTTTTTTTTAGAAATGTTGGTTACTGTGAAGTCTTTTTTCAAAAGTGTTGGGCATCTGAAAATCATGTTAAAATAAAATTTAATAAATATTTTTAACATATTAAATATTTTAATATTTAATAATTTAAATATTATTATTTATAAATATTCATTCAAGATTTATAAATTATTTTTAACTACTAATAGCTCGAACTAGTTTTTCATAAATTTATAAATAACTTTTAATTTTTATATATCAATCAGATTTTTAATATTGATGAAGTTACTTAAATTTTTTATGTCCTTCTGTATAATATTTTTGGCCAACTAATAGACTTCCTTTAAAATCCTACGCCATACAAATTTAATACTTTGTACGTTCCAATGTGAGGGGTGTAAAATTAAAAATATGACAGACCAAAACCAACATACAACCAAAATGCTTATTTGAAAGATATCATTTGTCCCATCTATGTTCTATAAAAAGAGCTACTTGGCAAGAGAATAATATAAAGATGAGGGGAAAATTTCTTTGTTAATTTAGAGGTTTATTTATTTGTTAATTTGGAGAATACAAAGTTAAAAAATATTAAATTTGAGTTATGCAATATTTTAAGATACTATATGTATATGTATATATTAGGATAATTAATTCACAAATTTTTAAAATATATTGACAAGGATTAGATTTTTTTTCCCTTACCCAAAGTTGTGTATTCGATTCCTTAAAAACTATCATGAGTTCAACTTAACAAGCATCCCAATTAAGAAATATTTTTTAGTAAGGAAAATTAGTCATTTGGCCAATCTTTATGATTTTGACTTATTTAAAACTGAATTTCTGAATTTGACTTAATGCAACTTAACTCTTTTAAATTTGACTCAGTTAAAATTCAGTTCCTAAATTTTGATTTAGTACAACTCATTAGTTATGTGGTTTTGATCTTTTAAAATATTGATCCTTATATTTTACAAAATAAAATTATGTAGACTCTAGTTATTTTTTAAAACTTAAGGACTAATGTTTTAAATTACTAACATTATAACTACTAAGTTGCACTGACCTAAAATTTTGAAACTAAATTTTAGTTATATCAAAATTATAAAAAGTGAGTTGCATTGAACTAATATAGCTTCAGAACTGGATTATAATTGAGTTAAAAATATATAAACCAATGAATTAATTTTGCCTTTTTTCAGAGAGAGGAGGGCTTAATATATGGTGGTTGTATAAGGTTTTGATGGTAGCCATAAACCTTTTACTTTTATTTAATTATTCTAATTAATACAATTTGTGAAAATAGTAACTTGTTTTTAGAGGTGGGAACACGGGCGAGCCTGACCTTTAAGGGCCTAAGCTCTAAAGCCTAATTTTTTATTTTGAGCCTCATTTTTTAAATTCGACCCTTATGTGAAGGGCTCAAGGTTGGGCCCGCAAGCTCTTTTTTAAAAAATAAAAAAATTAAAATAAAATTAAATATTATAAATTAATTAAAATATTTTGAAATTAAAAAATCAAAATCTCATAATTTTTTAGAAATTAAACAACACATATTTAGAATTCTAGTAATAAAATTTAAATCTTGGTTAAAAAATAGTTCATTTTTTATAAATACACAAATATAATAATTAAAGAAAAATAAAAAATTTTATAAATTTTATACCATACACTGATATTTATTAAATTATATTAAATTAATTTTAGAATAAATTAATATTAATGATAATATAATACGTGTAGAATCAAGTGAGCAGGTCATTGGCTTCAAACACATGTTCAACAAATAATAATAATAATAATAATAATAATAATAATATAACATGGCTTGAAGGGCCGTCCAGGCCTGAATCCTTTTTTACAGGGCTTATCAAAGCTAAGCTCTCAAGCTCAACTACTTTAAAAAAATTATTTTTAAAGCTCAAACTCTTATTTAAATAGGGCCTTCAAGCCTAGCCCTTATTCCCCGCTCTACTTATTTTATTAATTTCAATACAAGATATATTTATATAAGAAAAAATATCTATCAATATCTATCAAAGAAAAAAATAAAGATATATCAATGAATAAAATAATAATAGAAAATAAATTAGCTATAAGTACCCTAATTATATAGAATAATATATATAATCAAAAATCTAATGTTGCCCTATGTTACCCTCACAAGCTAAAAAATGTATGTCACATATGCCCAACTTAGATAGGAGATTATTGAAGGGACTAGCTCCAAGAAGCTTGGTGTAGATGTTAGCAATTTGATCCTTTGAGCAAAGAAGAAGCAAATGGATGATGCCAACCTAAAGCTTATCACAAATAAGTTGACAATCTAGCTCAATATGCTTAGCACACTCACAAAAAGTAAGACTAAAGGCAATATGAAGAGCAAAATGATTATCACAGAAAACTAGTATAGGAGAAAGATGAGAGATATGAAGTTCTTGTAACAAAATAGTAACCATTGTAGCTCACAAGTCTCAAGAAACCAAAGCTTTGTCAAGAAAAACACAAAAGCTAGTAATTGAGCAACAAGAATCAACATAACTAACTCAATTAGAGTTAGATAAAGCCTTTAATTTGAGATCAGAGTTAACAAGAAAAAATAAGCCCTTGCCTGGAGAGGACTTAAGATAACAAAGAAAACAATGAGTAGCTTGTAGATGAGTATTGTGTGAATCAAACATAAATTGCGATCATAGCTAGACAACAAAAGCAATATCGAGTTGAGTTGTTGTCAGATAGACAACCAATAAGATATTAATAAGCAAATGGATCATCAATGAGAGTACTATCATCTTTAAGGAATTTGGCAGACATGTCTATAGGGGTAGAAGATGGTTTACAAGCAAGATAATCACAATCAAAAAGAATATAATGTCTAAAGCAAATCTCTGTTAGCAGATGGATATAATAGAGAATGTTCAAGCTATTTCCAAACCAATAAAATAGCAAAGTTAACTTAAATCTTGATTCCAAAAGATTGATCAATAAGACTTTTAATTGGAAATTGCATTAGAATCATTACCAGCCAAGATAATGTCATCAACATAAATCAATGACACTGCAAATGAAGAACCAACCTTCTTAACAAATAGACTAGAGAAACCATAAGAAGTAAGAGTAATTGTAAGCTTAGAAAACTATTAGCAACTAGCATGCTTCAAATCATAAAGAAACTTTTGAAGATTGCAAACAGTATTAGGTGATAGAGAATTAACAGCCAAGAGGAACAACCGTATAGACCTCCTCATCCAAATCACTATAAAGAAAGGCATTATTGACATCTAATTGCTCCAAGAGCCAAAAGTTGGTAGGTGGCTAAAACTAAACTAACTGTAGTTACTTTAGCTACAAGTGAAAAAGTATTAAAGTAGTCAATCCCCTTGATTTATGTATAACCTTTAGTGATCAAATGGGCTTTATATTTGTCAAGAGAACCATTAGCCTTAAACTTATTTTTAAACACCCATTTACAACTAATGGGATGTTTTCCTATAAGGAATTTAGTTAAGATCCATATAGTATTTTGTTTGAGAGAAAAAATTTCAACTTACATATCTTCCCTCCATTCAAGATGGTTCACTACCTAATCACACGTCACAAGCTCAAAGGAAGCAAAAATTGAGAGAACAAAGTATTTGTAGGAAGGAGAAAGATGATTATAAAAAAGGAAAAAAGATAGCAGATAACATATACTTGGACTAATGAAAGGAGATGGTGTTAAGGTAAGGAATGAACAATGATAATCATGCAAGTAGGAAGGAGGTTGTGAGATCGAGAAGAGCAACACAAAGGTAATGAAAAAGGTATATCAGCAAAAGAATGATTTCAAGAAGTAAGAGAAATAGGAGTTGAAGCATCTAGAGTAACATAAACCGCAAAAGTAAAGGAGGATTGAATGATAAAAGAATTTGGATAATCAAAGGGAGGTGTAGATTGTGGCAAGGGAAAATCAATAGAAGAAGAAGAAGAAGCAGAATATGGAGAAAGAGAAAAATTAGGTCTCATAGAAAATGACATGTCAACTATTGAAAATATTGCAAAAATAATACAAATTAAAACATACCAAACCTTTGGTGCCGAGATGGAAATGAAGGAAAACAAGTTCTTAGCTCGATGATCAAATTTAGTGCGATGAGAAATAAAAATGGAAGCAAAACAAAGAGAACCAAGGACACAAAAATTAGAAAAATCAGAAAATGCATAATAAAGAAGTTTATAAAGTCTTTGGTGTTGCAAAATAGGGGTAGGAAGATGATTAATGATATGAACATCATGTAAAATGGCATAAGACCAATAAGCTAAAGGCAAATGACTTTAAAATAATAAAGTTCAAGCAACATTAAGAATGTATAAGTGTTTATGTTCCATAACACTATTTTGTTTAGGTGTCTCAACACAAGTTGTATGATGAAAAATTCCTTTTGAATCAAAGAAAGAATACATGAGGAATTCAGGACCATTATCTGAGCAAATAATTTTTACAGCAAGAGTAAATTGATTTTCTAGAAATAAAATGAGGCATTCCAAATGAGTTATAGTTTCAAATTTTAATTTCATAAAAAAAACCCAAGTAAACCAAGAGTAATCATCAACAACAGTCAGAAAATAATGATGGCCATGAATGGAGGCAATATTAAATGGATCCCAAATATCAATATATATAAGTTCAAGAGGATGAGTTGTGTGAGAAACATTAACAAGAAATTGTAATTTTTTTTGTTTGGCAAAATGACAAACATCACAACTTTTATGTAAGGTACGTTTACAAGTGATTGAAGATGATTTCTGACCTAGAATATTAATAGCAACAAATGAGGCATATTCTAACTTATGATGCCACAAGTCAAAAGAAAGTACAGACTTAGAATGTGAAGTAACGAGAGAAACTAAAGAAGACAAAAACCTACTTACATGATCTTAACGAATATGGAGATTGCTATGCACCTTAGCTATACTAATCATCTTCTAAGAGCTTAGTGCTTGAATAAAACAATGAGTGGCATTGAGGATTAAAAAACAATGAAGGTGAAAAGTAAGTTTTGAAAAAAAATTAAATGATAGTCAATCTAAGAAATAAACAAAACATTGCTGAGATAAAAATCTAAGGAAAGATAAATGGTTTCAGAATAATGAGCCTGAATAGCAAAATTATTAGGTAACTGAACAGAAATAGGAGAAATAGAAACTAATTCAAAGAAATGATCAATAAAAGAACATATATGATTGGTCACACTACTATCAATGATCCAGGTAGACGAAAGGCATTTAGAAAAAAGTAAGTAAAATATACCTAGTGTTAAAAATGTATTAAGAGAATGAGTGGAAGGAGAGGCAATCATAAGATTAACTTGTGCCAAAGGAGGTTGTGAAGTAACAAGTGCAGGGGTTTGCACAAGAGTAAGAAGCACATTGTATTGATCAGAATGGCAAAGAAGCAGTAGAAGATGAGGATTGAGCAATTCCATTAACAGGGTACCATATCATAATTTGTGAAAATAATGACTTGTTTTATTAATTTCAATATGAGATATATGTATTAAAAGAAGATCTATCAATGAATAATAATAATAATAATAATAATAATAATAATAATAATAATAATAATAATAATTATAACTATCCTAACTATATAGAATAATATATATAATCAAAAATTTAATATTGACCTGTGTTACTAATAAAGACGTAGAGTAGAGTTAGAGTTCACTAACTAATAATATCATTTTTAAATGAAAAACATTCCATGAAAAACAAATAAATATTCCGTTAAGTAGACGACAGCAACGGTTAGATTTTGATTGAGGGGCAGAGATAGAATTAGAGCGGTTTTTTATTAAATGTAAAGAGAATGAAGATTGGTATACATTCCATGTGGATCACATGAGCGAATCATTCTCTTTTAATTAATTAATTAATTAATTTTCATAAGTTGTCTCTTAAGACGCCATTATTCTTCTCTCGCTTATTTCAGCTCCCTACAGTGCACAAAACAAATCAGCCCAAAAATGATATTCTTTTCTATTTAGTTAGTGAAGAGATATGAGTGAAACGAAATCACTTTCTTTTGTAATTTCTGTCATTTTATAAGGGTGGTCCAATTCCAGTGGAACTGGAAATCTTGTGGGTGATGACACTCACGCATAATTAACAAAAATAATTTTAAGTGTGAGTGAATGAGTTTGATAATATCACGATAATTTGTAGTAAGATCTAGACGTGATCAATTAACTAGATATAAATTCAACTATTGAAATTTAGAAACTTAATTAACCCTTTGTGTGAATTATAAGATGCTAAGTTTCCAACAGAGATTAACTTCCTCTTTTGAGTCATGTCATTAATTAAATACCTAACAAAAAGGAATTTCGGTTTCTTTAAAAATCCACATTTGAAATCCAATGTGCTCTTATCAGGAAGATTTAAAAGTTAGCCACGGGCACAACATCTGTATACCGGTTGACATGAATGGTAAAATATGTTCCTTTAAAATTTTGGAATCTTATGGATAAAAAATAAACACGAAAAAGATGATTCAGCTTAGTTGTGAATCCAATACAAAATGAAAAGGCTTTTTGAGCTCATACAAGATTTATATTCTTCTTTTGCTACTTTTATATATGCAAAATATATAACTTATAATAGTTATATTACTCATCAATCATCAATAATAACTCATCTTTCAAAAACTGTGTAAAAGAAAACAATTGCTCAAGATAACCAAGTGCACAAAGAAAATAATAAATCATGTTTTAAAAGAGATCATAGTAAGAACATTGTATGAATGAATATTATCTAAAATTTAATAGGTTTTGTGATGCGGGGTATGAGTGCATCTGAGTTGAGTTAGGCCAGATATCACCTTTGTCGATGTTTTACCCCGGTGTGTTACTTCAAACTAGCTTAATGCTTGAATGTTTGAGCTGAGTTTGGGCCAATCTAAAATAATTTTAAAATATTTTTTAAAAAATATGAAATATAATTTTATTTTTCAAAAATTATTTTTTTATCACAAGTTTTCAAAAAAGAAATAACTACTATCATCTAAATTTTTTATAAATTAATGTTAGAGTCAAAAGTAATTATTTTAATATATAACAATTATAAATTATTTTAAATAATATTAAGTTAAAAATAAATTTAACATTTTGAAAGAGATTAAAAATCTAAAATAATAAGAATTATATATAAAGATTATAAAAATAATACGGTATATAAAATGTAACGTAAAATGAAAGTATAAAATAATTTTTTTACAAAATGAAATTTTAAAAATTACATTTGTAGCTAAGTAAAGTACTTTACATGTTTCTGTTACAAGGCATCTTCTATAATAATTTTTTAGTCATGACTATAAATAGAATTAGTAATTTGAGCCAAATCTAAATAATAATAAAAAAATTATGATCAAACCTCGTTGGGTTTTGGCTTTACCTAAATATCCAAATAAGAGTTTAATTTTTAAAAAAATAAATTAAATATTAATTCATTCTTTCATTCCTAGCTTACTTTATATCGAGAGACTATATATACGAGTACATGGTGATAGATACTTTCTTAAAAAATTTAAAATATGAATATTTTTATTAGTCTCAACCTATAAAATGACTTAAAATAATATTTAAAACATACTCTGATATTTATTTTAAATTTTAAGACCTACAGTGTTTTTTTAAAAAGTTAAGCCTTCTACATTTTGTAAGTATTCTGAAAAAACATATTTTATATTTTATATAACAATAAAAAATAACTTTTTTAAAAAAATATGGAAAATGATAATTTTGGTATATAGGTCAAATTTAATTACCTGAACTTTTTCATACGTTGCCTGAATTGAGTCCACCCAACTTGAATTTTTGACTCTAAATACAAAATATTTGATGAAGTATTAATTATATTATTCTTATTTAGACTCATTTGATATAATGTAAAATTATAAATTTTTTATTTAAATATAAATAAAATTAAAAGTTTATTTTATTTTTAAACAAAGTTAATGATTTAATTACCTCTACTTAATTTCAGTAAAATAATTATAGATATTTGTTAATAAAGATAAGGCAAAAGAAAGTAAAAGCTTTTTTGAATAATTTTTAATAACATAAATATTGTTTTGCCCAATTCCAACAGGTAGTTTTTTTTTTTATTAATTATCTAAAATATCTCTACAGCTGGTATTTAAACATTGTTCAAAGAGTTATTCTTTCTCAAGTAACGTTGTCCCTCCCAAGAAATAGTTGGAACACTGAACAGACACTAAGATTTTATTCCTTTTCACGCGCTACCCCAAACAGCCTGACTAACCCGGCAGAGGCGGGCCAAGGCTTATCCGGGTTTCATGCCACCTGTAGAGCCCTGATGCAAGGAAGCGATAAGATTCGTTGTTTGGCACGCCCACACAATCCAACCTCACAACCCAGCAGACCTCAAGTCAAACTTCGTACTCCCTCTTTCTTTCTTCCAACCCTTCATCATTAACCCATTTTATTTTGTTTTATTTATTTATTGTTATTGTTGTTATTACTGCTGCCCAAAATATCTTACTCAAAAGTAGAGTTGGGGCTAAATGTGTCAATATCCGGCGATAAAGAAACAGCTTCACTTGATAGAAACAGAAAATAACTTTTTTATCTGCACTAATTAAAACTATAATCATAAATGTATTAAAACGATTTATAAAAGACACTCAAATTTTTAAAGTAAAACGGTCTAGTTTTATGGCCAAAACTCTTTCATTAGTTTAGATCAATCATTATTTGCAGTATAGTTAGCTTCATTATGTGTTTTTAAAAAAACTGTTCAATATTTAGATTTTAGATCATATTTAAACACTATCAAACCTGAAACGGGAGTCTTAACATGATTTTTTTTTATGCTAAGATTTCTTTTTTATATAATAAAGTTTATGTAAGTTGAATCTTGGGCTTATAAAATCAAAACGTGCCCTTAAATACAAAAAGTATTTACAAATATATACTTTTAAATTATCATCAACACTATTCTCATATCAACAATGGGATATGGTAATCTCCTTGTTTCTTCAGGTGATATTTATTGTATTGTTTAACTTTTTATCAACTAGACGAGCATTTGTCGGCCTCTTAACATGATCTTCTTCCTCTTCTTCTTTATTTTTATTCAGTATCTAAGAATCTTGAAATATTACCATTATCCATCCAAACTAATCAAATTCCTCATTCTATAAGATCATTATTGCTCATGGCAACTAACCACTACTTGAACAGGGATATATTTAACATTTTTATTTAACACAGTTATATATCATGAAACTTGAACTTAAGACTTTAAAATAAGTTAATTCAACTTTATTAATCAGTTAAACCAAATGGGCCTAGATTCCTCTTCTTCTCACTCTTTTATTTGTTCTGATTGATTGAGCTTTAAATAGTTTAACTACCCATCACACCCCAATTTTTTTTAAATTTTGTGTGCACTTAGTATTTTTCTAATTGAGGAAATTAAACCAATCAAAGACATCAAAGACAAGATTAGATATAAAATGTATGTGCCTACAATCCCTAATAAAGATTCAAATTTTAATTCATCATATTATAAAGAACTAGTTCTTTTTAATAAATCCAATTATTGTTGTTTACATACGTTTTTTAATTTTATTATCTAAATTAGTTTCTCATTTTATTATGACTATAACTTTTACAAAATAATATATATATGATTTCATGTAGTCGAATTCAAATATGGTTAGATCTAATTGAAGATAATCTTTTAATTTGAATTTGTTTAGCAATAAAACTCATCTCTTGATCAGTCATAAACAAGTTTCTTTCACTAGAGGAGTAGTAGAATGTTAAAAACTTAGTTTGCCTTAAAAGGATGGGATCCTAAACCCCGATCCAAGTGAAACTAAATAGTAAATAGAAATACCACTCTAGTATCTATATATCTTATTTCGTGTGTCGCGCATCAAAAATCAATATCTCGCTATCTATAAAAAGGCCCGCGCTTCGTGTATCCTCCCCCTGTAACAATCCAAATCTCTCCATCATCCATCGTCTCTCTCTCTCTCTCTCTCTCTCTCTCTCTCTCTCTCTCTCTCAAACTAAGATCAGAATAAAGCTGCCTTTCTGGGTGGATCGAGGCTCTCGATTCCAATCAAACAGTGAGGCCTGATGGATATGGACATGGATACTTCGGAAGCTGGCGGCATTAAAGGAGGAAGCAGCTGCAACATCCAAAACGACGACGAATTGGACCTCCGGAGAGGCCCTTGGACCGTCGACGAAGACCTCACCCTCATCAATTACATTGCCACTCATGGCGAAGGTCGCTGGAACTCCCTCGCTCGCTCTGCTGGTACCTTATGCATTCATTCTCTCAATCCCTATCTGTTCCAATCAATTCGAGGATGATACTGATCTTATGTGTTATCTTTTCAATTTTACCCAATCACATAAAAGTGTGTGTGTTTAAGTTTCCTGCAAAGAAAAGAGTCGGAAAGCCAACAATGCTCTTTCCTTTTCCACTAATAGTTTCTCTTTGTTAACTTTACCAATCTGAGAAAATCAGGTGATCGATCTGCTTTTGCTTTATGATTTTCAGGCCTCAAACGAACTGGTAAGAGCTGCAGATTGAGATGGCTCAACTATCTCCGACCCGATGTTCGACGTGGAAACATAACCCTCGAAGAACAGCTCCTGATTCTCGAGCTTCATTCTCGCTGGGGAAACAGGTGATCCACAGATTAAATATCCATGTGATGTGTTTTATTAAGTTACAATTCAAAATATCTTATCATTTCTGCTTCTCCTTTACTTGCTTCAATCTGGATCCGTTCATGATGGTGCTTGCTTTCTGATCAGATGGTCGAAAATCGCCCAGTACTTGCCGGGAAGGACTGACAACGAGATCAAGAACTACTGGAGGACAAGAGTCCAGAAGCACGCGAAGCAGCTCAAATGTGACGTGAACAGCAAGCAATTCAAAGACACCATGCGTTTCCTCTGGATGCCCAGGCTGGTCGAGCGTATTCAAGCTTCCGCCGCCGCCTCCTCCGTTTCTCCGCCGATATCCACCATCACCGCCGCCAATACTCCCAGCGCCGCATACAATCACAACAACTTCGAGTTTGGGGGCGCCACTCAGATCACCGGAAGTAACTTCACTACAGAGAATAGCAGCACGGCGGCTTCGTCAGAGTCGTTCGGGTCAACTCAGCTGTCGCCGATCTCGGACCTGACAGATTATTATTACGGCGGAGTTCCGGTAGGTAATAAGGGTAACCCTAACCCGGATTACTGTCAAACGGTTGATTTGAGCTACTCGGATAGCATCACCAGCTTGGATATGCAAGCCGTGGAGCCAAACAACCAGCACCACCAGTATTGGGTTCAGAGTCGTGGCGGGGACTCGGCGGACAATTTCTGGAATGTTGAAAACATGCTTTTTTTACAGCAGCAGCTCAGTGACAATATGTAAAACGTGCTAAGGGATCCTCTCACCGTGGCTCTAAAAAACAACGGCGAATAATCCTGACGGTTCATCCACTTCACGCCTCATATGCCTCCGTGACTTGGCCTTATTCTTTCAGTAAAAAAAAAAAATTTACAATTCTCTGAAATATCTTAGGAGACAAAATTAATTAGAACTTGGATTTTGAAGTGATGTGGTTTTTCTGTACAACTCAAAATGTTAATTCTAAGATCTTTGAAAATAAAGATTTTTAATTATTTGAGATTTATGATCGAAGTGTAAGATTTTTTTGTCTTTAAATTCTTCAAAAAAAAATGGTTAGCTGAAAGAGAAAGGCCACGTGGATGCATATAGGGAGGGAAGAGGATGAGCAGGGAAGACTTGTTGACTTTGCCACTTTACAGTTTACGGTTTACGCCCATTTTCAGACTTTAGAGCAAATCATAAAGGAGGGGAGGGTATAGGGGAAAAGTATACAATGTAAAAAAAAAGAGGGGCTACTTTGGAATTTTTGAGAGATGAAAAGGTAATAATAGATTCATTTGTTGGACACATACACAAAGGTTCTGCGGTGAATATAGGTTTAAACTAGCTGTGGATTGTCAGGACCAGGAGTATCATCTGTGGGTTTTATTAATCATAAATTGGCATTTCTTTTATTTCCTTTGTTCTATTTTAGAGAGTGTGGGAATCTTTATAATTTGAACTTTCTCTAAGAAGATTCATTCTTTTAAATTAAATTTGAAACAAATGAAGTGCCCTTCGCATATTATATAATCTAAGGAGAATGACACTTCATATCTGATTAGATAATTAATGTTAAATAATAATTTCATCGCTATTTAAATAGTCTCTTATTTTACACGAATGTTTAAGCAATTGTCACTTTCTTCCTACAATTTACAGCATACTGTTTTGAAAGGAATATTAATTATTGGACGAAGACATTTAAACTTGGGTAACAATTACTAGTACTATCAACTAAATGAAGCCATGATTCTTCTCTCTCTCTCTCTCTCTCTCTCTCTCTCTGTGTTCCAATTTCCGACTTATAGTAATATGTAGCAATATCATAGCCAGGTGGCTAGGGAGTACCTTATTGCATGAAGCATGATGGAACAAGCAAAAAAGAAAAACGAAGGGAACAAAATAAAAAGGATGGGTTATAATTGATGCGACGTCACTTTTTTTTTAAAAAAAAAAGTCGTTTTCAATGCCATTCTTGTTGGCCTGAATTTTCAAGTCCCAATTGAAACGGTTAAAATAAGAGCAACAATAATGCCACTTTTGAAACATTGCCCATATCATATGACCTCGACCATGGGATTAGAAATCCCCCTTCCAAGTGTTTCTAGATGCTCGGTTAACAGAAAAAGTTACACTTAAAAGATATATTAATTTTCGATATAATTCATTAATAATATTATAATTTCATGAGGTTAAAGTATTGGTGCCATAAAAGAGAGTGCCACTGAGAATCAGTATGAAAATGTCTCTAATTTATTTAATTTTTCTTAACATATAATCATATATAAATGGCTGAAAAAAACACACGCACACACACATACAAGGCGAAATATAAATACTAATTTTGGTCTTTGATTACCCAAGGGCTGTTTGCCCCTTTGGCGTTGTAACTTGTACGGTTCCATGGATATTCGTCCCTTAACTTTGCATTTTCCACCACTACTGGCGTCAGGAGCCATGATGGAGTCCGTACAGAAGTTATGTTAAAAAAAATGGAGGGTTAAAAGCTTTCAATGGAGCCCATAATTGAGGGGGCAATTCCGTAATTGCAGGTGGTGGTGGATTGCATACAGGGGAAAAGGGAAAGGCGAGACGAATCGTGATGGAACAGGAATTGCTTCGGAGAAATTGTATGGCGGCGCGGAATCTTTGTAGGCGTGCCTTTAAGTTAACCCCACCTATGTGGTCCAGGTCGGAGATCTGTTCTGCTGCTGCCACGTGTTCTCGTCACTCGCTTAATTGAGCATGTTTCAAAGCGATATACTTCCCCTTGTTTCTCTCTCTTGTCATTTACTCTAATCTGGATAAGTAATCTCAATTTGCCCAATATCCCCAACTTATAAAATAATTTTAGAAATATTTTATTATTTTAAAATATAAGATATTTTTATAAAATAAAATTTTATTAATAATATTATTTTAATATTATCTCAAAGTAAATAAAATTGAAATGATATTATACTCCCTCAGTTTTTTTATTGTTAGAAAAATTATAATTTTTCACTTGAATTTTTTTTAAATAAAATCACACATTTCAATGACTATTTATTACATTGTTTTAAAATCACCCCTCATAATTTATATTAATAATAAATAATTAATATATATTTATGTTAATGCATAGAGTGCATTTTAGTTCATTTTTATTATCAAACATAATTATTATAATTAATTAATTTTTTTAAACTGCGTGATAAGCTTTTTTCTCTAAATGAAGGAGCAATGTATTCCATTTATTTTTAAATGTAAAAGAAAATAATCAATTCACACATTTTAAAAAAATTGATTAAGTGTAATAATTACGTCTCAAAATTTAAAAATTAGACTAAATTATTCTTGTAATTAAATAAATAAATTTGTCTAGAAAAAATAAATATTAACTTTATGAGGGACAATTTAAAAAAAAGTGATAAATGCTTCCTAAAACTTGTAATTTTGCTTATAAATAAAAACAAAGAAAAATATAGTAATGATGATTCAGTGTGTAGGAATATTTTTTAAATTTTATAATTTTATTTTAAAAAGTGAACTTGTAAAGTGTTATCGTTATATTTTATTGATATATATAATTTTATTTTAAATTATCTTATAATTTGATATGGAAGAAGTATTTTTAATTGGATGCAACATAAATAACGTGACTCTCATGCTCTGTCTAATCTTTAATTTTAAATTATCCACTTAGATCCTGCTCCCTTCTATACTTGCTAATAAGGTGTCATCCATAAGAAATTTACAATCTCAAGATACTCTATGAGGTATTAATTATATTCTTTTTAGAATTACCTATTTTTAATCTCATAAATTATAAGAGATGATGTGATGTAAATTTGATTGTTTTTATTTAATTATGAGTAAAATTTAAAACTTCATTGTTGTAATTCTTTTGAAACAAAATTAATAAATTTTAAGATTTTCATTGATATTCTAATAAAATTTGTTAAAAATAACTTATAAATAAAATAGGAGGGAATATTATTGTGATAGAATATTATAATAACGAACCTCAACTTTAAAATATACATGCACGTCCAGGATTTGAACGTTATATTGCACATGTTGTTAGTGGCATCACAATGTTTAACCCCACAAATTAATTACTGATCAAAGGGTTGATTTTTTTTCCCCCAAGGAATTGGGTAATCATATGCAAATTTTTGTTGGTGCAAATATCTCGTACGAGGCTGACATCAAATTAAGTATATTCCTTCCACCCGAGTTATCCATTGCTGGTTATTTAATTTGTTATTACTAATATATAAAATCAACACTATAGATTTTAAAAAATAATTGATTTAAAGCCAACGACGATTAATAAGTGATTATATATCTATCTATGTAAACATGTTAATTATCTTTTAAGTATCATAGGATATGCCGTCTTTTTCCTTTGAAAGTGAATGAATATAAAAATATTACAAATTAAAGAAAAAGAAAAAACAAAGCACGATGAGAAGCATTGTTACTATGCACTGACAGCTGCAATGCAAATATTGAAACAACAATAAAGCATAAACCAGGCGGCCCTCCATCTCCATAATGGCACCACGCCATTGCCAGATATATAATTTTTTGATTAAAGTATATTTTTAATTTTATATAAAATTTTAATTTATTCTTTAATTTTGTAAATTATTTTTTTAATCTTTTAATTTTAACATCATTAGTTTTAAATAATTATTATTGTGTCAAT
Organism: Prosopis cineraria; assembly: GCF_029017545.1. Taxonomy (NCBI): domain Eukaryota; kingdom Viridiplantae; phylum Streptophyta; class Magnoliopsida; order Fabales; family Fabaceae; genus Prosopis; species Prosopis cineraria. Next base: position 7,338,665 of record NW_026555335.1, read on the forward strand.
CAGTGTTATTTTAAAAAAAATTAAACTTAATATGTTAATATTTAAGAATGTTTTATCAATATTTAAAAGTTTAATATAAAATTTATTGGGATAAAACTAATAGTATTAAGGTTAAAGGATGAAAAATATACTTTATAAAGTTAAAGAATTAAAATAAAATGTTATATAAATTTAAAGGAATAAATGTATACTTTAACTTAATTTTTTATAATTCAATTAAGGCTAACGAAATTCCATAATTCAATCTTAAATTTTTGTTTTCCACCATCATCTTTATATTTCTTTTCTTTTTTTGGGTACAATCTTTATATTTCCTTTAAGCATAACAGCGTTCGTATACAAAACAAACTTTTACACCAAATAAATTTATTCCCAAATCTTCTTCAGAAAAAAAAAGACCAATATTTTCTCACAATTCCAATAAAATTTCATTTTAATGTATATAGTTTTTAAAATTTATAACCAACTCCATGTAATTTTGAATAGGTAATATTGAGAAACATGACTATTGAGAATTCCTGTCTTGTATGAAATTATATATAGAGAGAGATAAGAGAAATAGATAGATATAAGATAGATGATGAGAGACAAAAATAACAAAGAAAAATAAGTCTGGTATTAAATATAATTTGTTATCTTGCTTACCTGTTGTTTTTCCTTTTTGGGTGAGTCCTGAATTAACTGACATCCACTGTAAATAGTAGTTGAGTCTAGTAAGTAGAAAAGATTTGATACTTCTTAAGAAAAAGTTAAGAGTTCAAATCTAATGAATAAAAAAGAAATTACATTAAAAGAATTGTCCTTATTTAAGTCTAATGAACAATACTCAATCGTGACCTGATAGGATACCAGATGCTCCCTCCGTTCAGGATTATAAAAAACTTTTTCTTTATATGTATACATATATATAATAGTTTAGGTGATTAGTTGGGTCTCAGGGACTGATTAAGGGTTAGGGTATGCCTTCAAGCATAAAGAGTACTTATCAAAGTACTTATAGATCACTCAACAAGGTTCTCATATCGGCAATAAGATTATCTAGATTCACAAACTTATAAGTTATACGTCAAATTCTTATTAACTAAATCGACTTTTGTTGGTGATTATAAAGCAATTTTAACCTAATTACACTCCAATGAGTTAGTTAACTATTATTAAAATTGCACATTCTTTTCATGTTTATCTTTAATTAATATGGCTTTTCAATTTAAAAACCTTCTTAATCACAGCTTTAATTAATGGTATTTTTAAAGATATTTTTTATTCCAGCACTCAATATCTTAGGAAACCTAAAGGTATTATTACCTCTTGCCTAAATTAATCTAAACTCCTGCTATGTGAGACTTTTATCACCAACGACAGCCTGACAAGTTAAAAAACCTTATTAATTATATATTAAAAAGCTTACAATGCCTTATATTTTTTTTAAAATGATACTTTAAAAAAATGTCTCATAATATTAAACCAAGGAAGCTAGTACTCCTTGCGTTTGAATTTATGAAATAATTTTAAATAAAATAACATATATTAATAAAACTCATTAAATATATTTTATAATATGACTTTTTGAAAACAAAAATATTATAAACTTTTAAAATGCTCTTCATTTAACACGTCATTTATAAAAGAATATTAAAGATAAAATATATGTAAAAGGTAATATTAAAAAAGTATCATTAATGAAATTTTACTTTTATCAAATGATCTTATATTTTAAGACGTTCAATCTATCTCAAAAATATCTTATAATTTAGATTAATAAAAAGAGTGTCATATACTCTCTGTTCAAAAATATAAACATTTTTAATCGAATCTTACCTCTAATAAAGTAGTTACCTACTTTCAAACTAATCTTATCTTTTCATATTTACCTCTATTAAACATCTCATAATAAATATAAACTCACTATCAACAGGGGTATTTTTGGCAAAAAGACAATAATTACACATCAAAAGACTAAAAATATTTTACATTTTTTAACATTCAACTCCTTAAAAAATGTCTTATATTTTTAAAAGGAGGAGTATAATTATTTGAATTCAAAAATAGAAAGACAAAGGAAGAAACTAATATTAAACAGGCATGAAATCAGTCAAGACAAGAACAAACCAAGCCAAAAAGAAGGGAACAACAGCCAAATGGAATGCAGGGAGCAAAGGAGAAACAGAAAGAGCAATCCAAGCTATCTCAAAACCAAAGGCTAGGAAGAGAGCAAGTAGGGGTTATGGGGGCGTAAGTAAACACCCAATCAATAATTAAAAAAAGTGGCTTGAATGTGAAGAAACGCGGATGGAATAATAAGAGGGGTCCATGCTATGCTAGGCACTGATGACTTTAATTGGAGATAGTAAAACGTGGTGATGTGGTAGTTCCTCATCTAACTTGGACGGAACTTCTTTCTCATTCACAGACAACATAGTGATGACGCTCACTTTGTCATCACTCGCAACTTTGGTTACTTTGATTTTTCCCCCCTCCTCATCTTTTTGTAATTATCTTATATAAATAACAAATCTGTATTTACTTGTTTGCTTATTATGTTAAAAAATATAAAATATTTTTAATCAAATCTCACTTTAAATAAATTAGTTAGCTAGCTATTTTTTGATTAATTAACACTATATTTTTATATTTATGTTTATTTAACAGGATATTTTTACTTAAAAATAAATATAAAATAACTCATTTAATAAGGGCATTTTAGAAGGAAAAACAGATTAATTACATCTTAAAAAATATATTATATTTTTTCATGAAAGAAGAATACGTTAAGGATAAAATAACCTGATATACTTATATACAGTTGTTTGTAATACAGACATATACTCTCTCTGTCCTTATATATAAAGTATTTTTTAAACGCTTATTTTGTCCCTAAATACAAGAGGTGATAATGATATTTTTTAGTAATTAAACAATTTTATCCTTGTATCAAAAAATAAAATTGATCATTAATTGTATATTTTTTCTACTATCATTATAATATTATTAAAAATAAAATTAAAAATTATTGTATTTTTATATAAATTTAATTAAATAATAAAATTTTATTAGTACGTAAAAGTTGGTTATACACATTGGATGGAGCACAAAAGGTCGGTGGAAAAAATTCCTTGAATATTATTAAAAAGTTGACATTATTGCACTAACTAACTCTACGTGATAATTGATCGTTGAAAAAAGCTGATGGGCTGCAGCAGAGAGGGAGGAAAATAAAAAAAAACGTATAAATATACCGACGGTTCTCTCAGTCACAATAAAATTCATAATAAGCAAAATTGAATCAACAAAACTCACTAACAGAAAGATTAATATTCAAGGAATTTTCCACGTCACAGATCTCCTATTTTGTTAGTGGTGACTGAAACATTAAAGCTGATCAGCTAATATAATTCATGAAAATTATTGGAATCCATATTATATAGACGCACTCACTCACACGCAGGCATGTATATGTATCCAAACCATGCACAAATATTATCATCTATTGTTAGTGAAGTAAAATCTAGTGGAAGAGTTTAGCTAAAAATATTTAATACTCTATTCATGATTACTATCACATAAAAAAGAAGAAGGTGGAACCAGTAAGTATACATGGGATGGCAAGTGTACGGTGGTTTTGTCCATCATCGATATATTATATATTTTTGGTAATTATATTAGACACCAATTCTCGTGCATTACTTAGAATCTGAGATAAGTCATATTGTATGACTTGTTAACAATACAATTTAAATATTTGTCATTTGTTCATGATATCCAATCTTCTTTTTTCAGCATGTAATCTCTCTGTATGTGAATATATATATTTATATACGTTAAAATTTATTATATAAATCAAATGTTTTGAGACCCAGGCCAGCTTGGACGGATGATGGAAGGAATGGATTTGAGTGCTCATCACAGTGATGAGATTTGGACCATCCAAATTTTGATCTGCATAGTCTAAATTTAAAGCATTATTATATATTATATTTATTAAAATAAAAATTATAAAATAATTTTAATAAATTTTTTATTTTTAATATGATTTATATTTAATTTAGGAGATCCAATTTAATGTTAAAATTTATATAATTGATATATATTGACTATCCAGATATACTCTACACAGGCCAGATTAACATCAGATTAAATCTAAACTGTGCAAAATACATTTGGATAGTTAATATGTAGTAATTATAAAAATTTTAATATTAAATTAGACTTTTTAAATTATATCTAGATCATATTAAAAATACAAAATTTATTAAAATAATTTTATATTTTTTTATGAATTTCTATTTTAATACATATACAAATAAAAATATATAATAATTTTTTAAATTTGGACCATCTAGATCAAAATCTAAATAGTCCAAATTTCATCACAATGATGAGCACCCCACCCAGCCTCATGATAGCACGGTTGCTTGATGAAGAAAACAGTTTTGTTCAACCAATTTAACCCATTATATTAGTTGGCCTGTGTTCCCAAGAATAATGGCAGAACCATTTTTTACTTTTTACTATTAGTTTAAGAATATTTTTATTTAATTTAAAAATATTAATGTCAAGTTACTTCTAAATTATTATAATAAAATATAAGTGCATAATTTTTTTATTGGCATTATATAAATGAAAGTGTAAGTAAAATTGAAAACTCACTTTCTTTAAAAGAACAAATAAGGTAAATAAAAAGATGTGCGTGTGAACAAAAATGAGAGAGTTAAAATTTAATCCGTCATGACTGAATAACTATGAATTGGGAATGATATTATATATCAGTATTTTAATGTTTTATTTATGTATGTGCATACAAATACTATATTTTATAATTATATGTCACCCATCTAATCATCATTCTAGTTGGTTGAATCACAATAATCGTCACCTGCTAACCTTTTAAGTTTATCATTAGGATTGATTTTTAAAATATTGATAATTTGATATAAACCGTGTGCATTGAATCATAAGGGAAAAAAAAAAAAACCAAAACACAACTAGGAGCTTACACATAAATATTTGCTCGCGTCGTGTATTTATGAGATTTGAAAACGATGAGTATGCATTGTTAATTTTACAGGCTACCTCAACAGAAAGGAGTATATTAATTGGAGAGGACCAGTGATGAATATATATATTCATGAAAATGGTCCAAAAATATAAAAAAGCAGTAAGAACAATTAATTAATTGGCTAGCTAGCTAGAACGCATGGAGAGTCTATTAATTTCATTTTCACTTTGCAGTTGCGTGAGGCTTTCTCACGAAAACGACGTAGCAGTGTCTCCCCCCATGTTAAGGCTTCTTCTTAATCACAATTATTTTTCTCACACCAAATCACATCCAAACATCTATACATACATTTCACAAATTTTCTCACAAATCACTTTTCAAATATCTAGTCATCCCTATAAAACCAAATTACATACCTTTTTTTTTTTGGGTCTTGGGAGGGCAAAAATTTCTTACAATAAAAAAGTCTAAATTTTAGTGCCGGTGACTAAATGTGAGTCTCGTGCATTATGCAAAGTTTGAAAGAAAAAAAAGTTACACCGCTCACGACTAACGAGAAGCATGATCTGCTTGAAATTTTATACAGTAAATTTTATATCGATGATTAAATAATGTAGTTTAGATGCAATTTTCTAATACTGATAATTGTGAAGCAATTTGTAATAAGACTACAAGAGACATAAAACTTCATAGTAAAATTTTAAAAGGCTTATGAGTTCTGAAGCTTAATTATGTAGTCATTGAAAATACTATATGCAGCTGGAAAGCATTGCGGTAAGAAATTTAGAGGTTGTTTGGTTTTGTTATCACTTTTTTTTAAAAAAATATTTTGTAAACTAATTTTAAAATTTTTTTAAAATAGAAAAAGAAAATCCATTTAGTTGTCTTAATTTAAAAATAATTTTAGAATTATAAATTGACTAATAATAATTGTTGATGACAAATGATAGTGGTTTATTAGTAATGGTCAATCAAATTGTAATTTTTAATAATTAAATGTAATATATGTTGAAAATAAGAAAAATAAAACAAATATAACTATAAGATGTTCTACAGTTGTGCAAATAATTAAATATAAAACACTTATCTAAATGATTTTAAATTTTTTTTTTTTAAAAAAGCAAACAACTTTTACAGATAGAAAACAATTACATGCCCTTAAACTTGCATCTTAAATTAAAGTTTCTTCTAATTAGAGAAACTAAAAATCAAATAATAATTACTCTTTTCTCAATGCTTTTTTTTTTTTAGATGGTAATTCAGAGTGCTTGGAAATAGCGTGAGTGATCATGACTCAGTTCTTCATTACAAATTCTATCAAATCTGGGTCGCTGGATATAATATTTCCCTTCTTAAAAGTTTGTTAATTATAACCACGCAACCATTCGCTGACCGAAGATTATTATTATCATTATTATTATTATGGCAGAAGATAGCCAGATATTTTTTTAATAAAAAAATATCTACCCGTAATAATGATTTTTTTTATAAAAAAGAAATTATTAATAGATAAACCAAACAAGTTAAAATTGTAACGGAAAAAAAAGCTTGGAAGAGAAGCAGTCCTTGATAGCCACGAGTTTGAACATGAGTGGTCCGTTTAGAGACTCAAGTTGCTTCGGTCATTTACCTCAAAATGCACACTATATAATCCCGATCCGCAATAAACAACGTGCATGCTTGTGTTCCATTTCCACTTCAAGCAAATTTATATACAAGTTTATTTTGATTTCCAATTAGCTACGTTTTCCTCATTCCTGGTTATACGCACATATCTATGATATGATATCACAATTAATATTAATATCAATGCTAATCCGTTTTAATTAGCTTAATTAATTTGGGGGTTTTCAGGATGTGATTCGAGAGCGGGTTAGGGCTTGACGTCCTTAATTAGAAGTGTTTTTATCTTTTGTGTTATCCTAATCGAAACCAAACCACACATTAGCATGCTTATAATTGGGATTTGCCTTGTTAATTAATTGCGGGTTGGTCATAAAGTAGTCTTGGTTACTGCTGCAAATGCATTCCACGCGTTTCATTATTCGAGAAAGTATTAAATATTATAACAATTTTTTTTGGCCAACTAAATATCAGCATCATCAGCATCAATATAATATCATATATATATATATACACATGTATAATAATCACGTTATTTATAAGTTACAAATAATATAAGACTTGTTTTAGACTCCATACAATGTACAACTATGTTGTTATGACAATTTATACAGGAAGTTATATTTTCAGTGTTTACTGTTTCACTTGGTTTCTAATTTAGCTTCCATAATTTAAAATCTTGAAATTTAATCTATGCATAGCTTGCAAAATTTTAATTGAAATACCTTTTATTATACTGTTTACAGTTGTTAAATTGTCTTTATTACTTGCCAATTACTTATTTTTTATTACTATTAAAATAATATACATCCAGTTATTAATTCAATAAACATGGTTTCAAAACTCATAAGAATGAACCGTACCATTTTAACCTCTCTCAACAACTCTAAGTTCTGGAGTGATTCTATTAAGAGCTGGTTGTCTTTTTCTAAGATTAAGCTAGTCACTAAAAAAACAGTAAATTTAAATATCAAGACAAATGAAAAAAAAAAAAAAGATGCCTATAAATTGTATTATTTATAAATTGTGAACAAGACAGTTAGTTTAGACTTCGTCTCGATGCATATGATCTAGTTGTGCCTAAAAATTTTAAACTTGGTTTAAAATGTTAAGAAGCACGTTTTCTTAGGTGGCAAGACAAGATAATTTATTAGGGTTACTGAAATAGCTTGTTCAATGGAGTCATTATCGACGACATTGTATCAGCTGAGTGCTTTGACTATAAACATGCCACGATTTAAAAATTTAAAAAATTACAATGGAGCTTTAGTTGAAGTGTTATCGCACACAAAACATGGGTCAAACATCTGTTACATATATACATACATACATATATATATATATAGCCCCACGTCGAGAATAGATGTGATAGATTGTATCATTGCTTACGCAATATATATAACCATATGCTCAACTCGACTAAAATGACTCTGTTTAATCACTTTCATTGCTTGTCCTAGTTGTTCACGATTTTTCCAGCCACTCTGGAAGTATTATCTTATTGAAAATAATGCTATTTGAAATATGATTTAGTATTAGATATGAGCATCTTTTCAATTGAGAATTCAAATCTTTATTTATTATATTGTGAGAGACTAGCTTTTTTTATTAAATCTAACTCCTGTTCATGTCTAATTGTTGACTTCAATTATAACCTTCCACACTCTTTCTTTATTTTTAGCCTTGTTTCATAATATTATGAGTTCAAATCTTATTATTAAAGCAAAATCCTTATTGATGTGAGTATCTTTGTATAAGTTTGAAGCCATACTTTAACCTTGGACTTACCTTGACTATATATATATATATATATAATTTGAATTTTCTCACAATTATCTTCAGTTTAACGTTTCAACTTTTACTTTTGTATTCGATTATTTTTAATCACTTTTCCCAATTTAATAACAAATATAGTTAGAATGATGCACTTGATAGAAGCTCTTTTTTCAAAATTTGAACTAAAATAGTAAGTCTCAAAATTATTAAGTTCAGAATCAGATGGAGTATTACCTGTCAACTGATCAGTTTAAACATTACTTAGCATCCAATCATTAATATTGAATTATCAGATCACAATTTTTTGAAAACGATATCAAAATTTACATTTAAGTCAACCGCGTGCGGTTGGGTTATGCAAATAGTCCAAGTCGTCAAAAGTAAAAGTCTGAGAAATATTAAGAAGATCCGTTGAATTTCCATAGAAGCTACACATCTTATTTTGACAAAAATATAACTGAGACGATGGGTTGATGCTATATGTAACACTGAGTCTTTTTTGTACATTTTCCTGGGTAGGTAATGGGATGATAGCATCACTTTTTTTTTTTTTTGTACCAACTTGTAGTTAAAATTTTAGTATATGTTTCCATATACGGAAAAATATTTTTTAGAAAGAAGATGGAGAATATATCTAAAAAAATGAGATAGATTTTTTTAGTATTTTCCATATTCTTTATAGAAAATATATTTTTTTTACCTACTAAACATTGTTTGTAATTTCTTCTAAGGCGCAGGGATTACAAAAGTATTGTACCTTGTCTCTCACAACAAGGTTTGCTCACTTTCCATAATATATATATATATATATATATTGCTTCTTGCCAACATGGTTTTGGCCAAAAAAGGTCATATTCCGTTGAAATATGATGGCTTATATTTGAGTTCTCGTGAAAATATAAAAATATTTTTGAAAGAATTATTCTTGATTGGGGTCCAATTCGACTCGATTTGATTTAGCGGAGTCTAATGTAACTTAAGATGTTGATTGATTTTTTTGAAGAGAAAATGCTGCTTCCCGTTGATGCCGTTTTTTATATTGATAATCTTATGTTACCTAACGTGATTTTTTTTATTTGAAAAATATCACTCAAATGAAAGAAAATTGCGCAGATAAGCTTGAAACTCACCACTATTATTATTATTAAAAAAAATTAGTCTGCAGGTCTTTATAGTTATGTTTAATTTTGAATTAGGCATCTTTAGTTTATTTTATTTTAACTAAGTATTTATAGTTTAATCTATTATTTATGATAACCATGAAAATTAAAATTAACGATAACGAATTATTAAATTTTACATGATAAAAATTCTTTTAGAGTTTACATAAAATAAAAAAAAGAAAAATTTCATTTAAGACATTGTTTTCATTTTTATTAATTTTTTAATGAAAATTTTATATATGAAAAAGTATTTAGAAGACAACATAATTATATAAATTTCGAATTATAAAAATTACGGAATTAATTCTAAAATTATATAATCATTTAATAAAAATATAAAAGTTCTCAATTTGTTTTTTTTAAATTAAGAATTTTAACTTTCAGAAACTATAAAAAATTAACTGATCAAATTATAAAAATTCAATTAAAATATAAAAATTGTATGGATATAATTTAAAATTGAATAAAATTGTAAAAACTTATATGTATATATATATATATATTTCATCACCATCATTATAAATATTTGTATGAAGTATAGACTAAGGAAAGAAAGTATGAAACGACGGGGTCTTGGAGGGCCCAATTGATGCATTCTTGTTTGTCTTGTTGTGGTAAATCTAAACCAGGGTTAACACGTTTTCGTTGTTATTATTATATGATTATGTGATCGGTCAAATTTAAATAATATTGAGTCCAATTAGAGGTATTTCTTCTAATGTGCTGCACACTTAGCCTACAGATTGCGAGTTTGAATGCCAGTCTAAAGAGATATCTCTTCTTAAAGATTTTTTTTTTTTAATTTACACAAACTCAAACATGAGGTATCATATTTTTTATTTTTTTACCCACTCGATTTGTCAGAGCTTTGTCCTGATTACATTTAGATCCGGCCTAGGTGGCGCACCTAACTTTGATGAGTGAGTCTCTTAGCAAAAATTTTTTGCATACATAAAACTTAAACTTAAGATTTTATTTAAATAAAATTGAGTCGCTTATCACTCGGATCAACCCGGATATCATAGTTAAAGAGCCATGCCGCTTTTAACGACTTACAAGGCACTGGTGATACGTTTTTATTTGGTTTTAATTTGGGAGGTGCTTGGGTTGGTGGAAACAAATGGGCCTCCATCTTCGTGTGCGGTCATTGACTCTGATGCTCAAGCCACTCTCCTTCATGGCATTATCAGCCCATTGACTCCCTCTCCTTTGGGTTTATAAACAACACAACAGCGACGAGTTTAATAAAATATCTAATTTTCCGGCACATTGAGAGTCTCTTCCATTGTTTTTTTCCCCGTGTTGCAGCGTCAAGTTTGAATAAATACTTTTTTGATCTAAAATATAAGATATTTTTAATTACTTTATAATAAGTAAGAGAAGCAGTTAAATAGTTAGTATAATTAAAACAGTAAAAATTATAAATATTTTTCTTAAGGTTAACCTTCAATTAATATTAATATTTTTTTTATTTTATGGCTCTGTATCCTTAAAACCTGAGTGTATTATCACCTCCTCCAATTTAATCTGAACCCCTTGATATGTGGGATTGTTATTGCTAAGGATGGTCTCACAAATATTTCAAGAATACTTTTATCATATTTATTTAACGTGATGGCATATTTTAAGACTCAAATTCAAGATTTTAGATTAAGCTAATGGAACTTCCTAATCAAGTGAACCAAGTGTCCCTTAGTGATTAATCTATTTTAATTATCTTTAAATTTCTTCACTACACACAATCTCTCTATACAATAATACAATTAATAAGATTGGCATTCGTCATGAAAAAGAATAATTTAATGCTATTGATTTTTTTTTTTTTGCGAGAAGTTATACATTCTAGACCACACGAATGGATAGAAAATGTCGTACTATATTTTAGATATGAGGAAGTAGTTATTGACCATTTAACTCCTAGCCTAGTATTGAATAAAAATAGTAAAATACTGATTTAATTAATATGGTTGAAAAGAATTGGATGCTGAAGAAGTAAATAAAAGACAACGGAAAGACACATTTTGACTCTTAAGTTGAGAATTGAAGCCACTAATTTAGCTTCAATCATCGCCTTAATTAACTTCTCTCCCTCCATTTTTCCTCTCTTTCTCCTTGAACTATTCCCAAATCTCTGCACGTCTCTTTTTTTCTTCTACACACTGACATAGAGTGCACAAGCGTGATGTTTTAGTTTTGAATTTAAATCTAATCATGAAGCTTTAAATTTGACCTACGGATGATCTCTGTAGTCTTTAGGAGTTGATTCATCCAAAAACTGAATCACAATAATTTCACATAATTGGGTTCTCGCTGATGGAAAGCAGCTGTTATTGCTTTCCTGGATATTTTATTTTATATAGTTTTCTGATCTGACCGAATTAAATTCGAGTACATACCTTACTTGAAAGTAGTTCTTCTAAATGCATTTGCGTTTTTTGTATTCACACAAGATTAGACTCGAGATCTTGTACTTGAGCAAGCATAGCCTCTTTTATTAGAACCAATGCCTACCATTCTTTCCAAGAGATTTTAAGAGGCTAGGTTTTACAATATAGTTTTATATATTATAATTATTTTAATTTTAAACTTAAAAGATGGGAAATTAATCTCTTCACCATGAGATGTTGAAAATATAATTAATTACGATAAACATAGAATAAAGTGGAGAGAAAAAATTCAGATGATTCATATCAATTCTAAACAACTGATAGTGCAAAGAAACCAGGCCCTATTTTATGCATACCCTTCATCTTTTATGCTTAATGTCATCACTGAATTTTTTTTTTTTTCCTTAATTTTTCTGGGACATCATCTAACAAATAAATACTCCTCTAGTTCTATTTATAGAGTAGAAAGAGAAAAATTTTTTGGTCATAATAGGATACTTGTCAATTTTAATCTTTCTTTTTACATTTTTAGCCTTGTTAAATATTTTGAATAAAAATATCAGTAATAAAATTTAAGAATATTTATTAGGAGTGAAGGTAAAACTTATTAAATTTTAAGATAAAATTCATGATATTTAAAGTTTTTCTTGATTTCGATAAAATATATTAAAAATAATTTCTAAATAAAATCAGAAAGAGTAATTCCTTGCCAAATGAAAACCATCGATGGTAACATGAAATTCAAAGTAAATCATAGTGGTTCCCAATTTCGAGTACTGTAAACTCAAATTCAACCAGCAGTGTCATTGTAAAGAGGTGTACGGGAACTTCTCTCGTAATTAGTGGTTTTGACTATTTAACTACTAATATTAATATTTAAAGGTAAGCCCAGCTAATAACTTTGGTTGACTGAAGTCTTCAATTTTTTTGTATGATTGCTTACTTGACTCAAATTCAAACATTCAATTGTGAGTAGTTTTTTTAAAAGCAATTTTTTACATATGCAAAGAGTCAGTAATTCAAGCTAGTTTGAATATGATCGGGCTTGACTATATAATTTTTTTTTAAAAAATATAAGATATTTTAGGCTTGATATAAATAAATCTGGCTCGAATTGAGCTTGACTATTTGAATTATCTACTCTACATATGTATATACTAAAACTCAAGGCTTCGTATTTATAGTAATTATAATTCATTTCACTGAAGATGAAAATTGAGAAAATTGAAGTTTAATTTTTTTTAACATATTTTGTCAATTGTATTGCTTTTTTAAAAAAATGTTATTATAAAGGGCTCTAACCAAATTTTTTAATATATAGTTCCATTTGCTTGCTTTGTTAGGGTAGAATAAAATATTTTGACTTATCTCACTCTCAGCGTGTTAAACTTTCCATTGTGTTTGATAATCAGGCGGTTGCCAAAGTTACAGGCAACAGCTTGTTAAGTAAAAAAAAAAAATATTGAAAATTCTTAATTAAAATGTTAAAAAGTCAGTCAAAGAGAGTGATTTGGATGGCTATATACCCAAAACACCAATGTGTCTTTGATTAATAGTAAAACATAGTAATTCAATCATTACTTGCGTCTGGTCAAAAAAATCATTACTTATATATGGTTCGTTCCTTCCAGAAGGTTGAGATTCTTGATATGTTAAATCATGTCTGAATTATTTATAATTTTTATAAAGATTAAAAGAGTTTAATAATTTAGAATTTTAGTCCTAAATTTTATAATAATTTTAAAAATTATAAAGATTGAGTTGTAAGAGTCAAAATTTAAAGATGAAATTTTAATCAAGTTAAAATTATAAAAATCAAATGATTAATTTCTCTATAAAAAAATTACAAGGCTAGTTAAAATTAGTTCACCAATTGACTCTGTCAATTTTGATCAAATCGAGATTCATTCAATCAATTATCTAGCTGGACAATTTTCAATTATAACTGAATCGAACTCAAGATTAGTTTTTGGTTCAGTCAATTAAACCGTTCAATTTGATACAAATCTCATAACATTTCATGCCTTTCATTGAAATAATGATAAAACTTTGATTTTGGTTTAAAATTTAATCTTTATCAATCAAAGCTCTAAAGTTCCAAAACTATACATAATTAGTCCTTTTACCTTGAAGGGGAAACAATATAATAAGGATTGATGGTGTATGTTCATGAAACTTCAACACTTATTTGAGATTCAAGGATAAAACTGACAATTAAACCAAACTTCAACAATTAAAAGTTTTATTACTTTAAAAATAATAATTTGATTTCAAGCCTTGTGATGATTGGTTTAATTTCTTTGATAAATGGATATTTATATGTAATTTCATAACTTCACATATCCTCTCCCACCAAAAACAATTTTCTGTAAAATAAGGAAAAACAACAATCGCTATCTCTTGATTTTCCACAAATATCTTTTTATTGAAAATAATTTTATTGGAGGTTCTTTTGGCACTAAATATGGGTACTTCTCTCAATGACAATTCAAAATTTAGTATATCATGCTGTGAGGGACTAACTTTTTTTATTAGATTCAACTTCAATTGGCAATGACAACATATTTTTAAAGATACTAAACTCTCCGTTTTGGACTTGGACATATCAATGAATCAACGCCTGCTGGGCCACAATGGAAAAAATCTTGGCTGTTTCTTTCTTGGTACGAGCTTACGAGCATTGAGGGTTTCGTGGTTTGTTGAAACTTTCAAAGTTGGTTTAAGAAGCCCAAAATTTTCAGAGTCAGAATCCAAGTAACGAACATAATAGTCTTCTGGGCTTTCTTGTCCGGAGTTTCACCTTACTACTGTAGCTCAGTGGACACCCAAGATTACAGGGAAAATATAACAGGTTGTATACTTTGATTTCATTTTATTTGACTTTAGTCCTTATAATTTTTTTTAATGCACCAAATTTCTTTTTTTTTTCAATACATAAAATTTTAGGAGAATTAGATTCCAGAGCTTTACTAGAGGTAGAGCATACCTCCAAATTCAAAGAGTAGATTGTCTATCAATAAAATTTTATATCGATAGTAATATTTGAATCAATAACTTTATGAATTATAAATCAAAACCTTATGAACTAAACTGACCTTTATTAATTTTAATTTTTATAATTCTATTTCATTGTTTTCAATCCTTTCGTTTGTTATATCAATTCCTATAATTATATACATCTATATATATATATATATATATATATAAGAACAATGAATTGGCACTGATGAAATTCATTCTACCAAGGTGTCCTGAATTCTATTATGGTCTTCATCCCCCACATGCTATTTATATCAAATGTAAAATGAAGTCATTTTCTCTCTTACCTTTTATTTTTAATCATACTTTTCTCTCTTACCTTTTATTTTTAATCATACTTATCAATTTATTTTTATGCTAATATATTATTATCACGTCAAGAAAAAGTTAAAAATAATCAATTTAACAGTGTCAACTCATGATCTTTATATTTTTTAAAATTATGAGGACCAACGTTATACACAAATCAAATTAAAAGGATCTACAACAATGAATTAAAAATATATGGACTAAAAATCATAACGTAAGTATATGCATCTCTTGTTATATATTTCCAAGATTTTATCACAACACGTAAAAAAATTACCTGCCTTTTCTTCCGTTGGACATTATGCATTGCTGGTTCTGAAAACTGCAAAGAATATTGATCACAGTTTCAGAGCATTGGATTAGTTCTGAAAGTGGGCGTCACTCCTTTGCCCGGAAATTGATGGCGACGCGGCGGACCCTACCCCCCCACCAGCATATGTTCATGTAAGCCAAAAAAAAGAAAAAGAAAAAGGGGGAGAAAAAAAAAAGAACTCAAAACTCACCACCACCACCACCGTGGTTATTCTTGTTTTGAAATTTGCTGAGAGAATCTTTGCAGGTTTTTTGTTGGTTTCTTCTCTCCAAGATGGGGTCTCTGAGCTACAGAATTAATGCCGGAACAGCTCCACTTTGTCCACATGCCTTCTCATAAAGGCGACACGTACGGGTCGGCATACACCTTTCACTCCTTCCCATTATCCTTCCCTTTTGCATTATTGCTTTCCTGATTTGGTCCTGCTTTGCTTCCTTCTTCTTTCCCGTCACTTCGTATTCCCTCAATTCAAAACCATCCTCACTCTCCACTCTTCATCTACTAATTGTTTTTATATTTGTGTGTCACGTGTGTTTCTGTGCCTGTATATATTATACATACACATGAATGCACATATACTGTTTGATATTTTCCACCTAGTCTGTGTCTCATAGTTTTCAATGGATTCCTTCTCCAATTCTGTATTCTACTCGTTGGTCACATCACATCAACCTTACATTTCCACCCAGACCACTTCAATTGGCTGCTGCGTGTGACATTGTTCATGTCTTTATGGAACTAGCAACACCTGAAACATTACAGGTCTAACACTGTTTGTTTATTACAATGCGTCATATCAATTATCAATTTACTCCTATCCGTACATTTTTATATTTTGTGGCGAATAGCTGCACTCGGAATGAGTTTAAAGTGAGGAATGTTAAGTTAAATAGCATGCTCAAAGGGCTCCACACGTTGCACTTCATTAATGCGGGAACTGAAGTCGCATGCATACCAAACCATTAGGAGAACCCTATTCAAGTATTGCAGTTTTCGTATATTTTGTCCATCAGAAAGAACGTGAACTGCCCCAAATGCACCGTTCTTATCTTTGTTGTTAAGAAAGTGCTGTCAAAAGCTGTCTGAGAGGGAAGCTTTCTGATGTGATGTATTTGACTGCGTGAGAGTGAAACTAATTAGCTGGAGTCTTAACTAACCCACCATGAAAAGAAAGGGTGAAAAAATTTTCAGGTCAAGATTGTGTATATCTTCCGCACCCCAACACAAAAATATGTGGAGGACATTCAACTTTGGCTTTTGCATTGTTTTCTTGGCTATTGTTTTTGGGATATTCATTGAGAAGAGAATCAAAGGACAAAATGGTGAAGGAGTGGTCCAAAGGTCTGATATACAGCCAAACCTTAGCAAGTAGCAACAGTTTGCCGCTATATATAAGGCAATATGTTAATTATACTATGAGGGCCCAAAACCATAGCTCATGAATACTTATTAATGAACAATTATCAGCCGAAAAAATATATGGCTGATAATTATTGTGTTATCAGCGTATTCTTTTTATACACCTTTCTTGCTGTCCATGTAACTAGAAGGTACCAAACCCTTGTTCTCAAGCTTGGTGGAGTTTTGAAACTTCAAATCCTGTTTGTCACACACACACACACACACAAATGTTCGTGCAAGAATGACATTTCCAATGTTGTCCTATTGCTGCAGGATTATTCTGATCCGTTTGACCTTTAACCCAAACTTACAGGATACGTGCACTGACAATGAGATTTTTTTGGGTAATAGTAGGAGACGTATATTTTAATCCTATTCTATGGCGGAAATCAGAAGAATGACAAACAATTTGAGGTCACGGAATGGAACAAAAGGCCATGATATCAGAAGGTACTCATTCCTCTGCTTAAGAATTAACAGGACACAACCCTTGTTCTGCTATATTATTCACTGCCTCATATGAGAATCATGGAGTGGACCTGCTTAACGTGTAATGATGCCAAAGCTCTTTGAAAAATGAAAACCCAAAAGATATATAGATGGAGAGAGAACAATAGAAAAGGGAAGGAGTGGGGACACTCGACCCCAAACATGAGGTACAAAGAGAGCCCCAGAGATCAAAGTCCGTAAATTTTTTAGTCCTTTGAAATCTCAACATTCAAGATATTATTGCAAAAATTACTCCGAGAAATGTGAAGAAAGGTTGTGAGAGTGAGAGTCCTAGTCAAACAATGCACAACCAAGTTATATTTAAATTACAGAGAACGCAGGCCAAGGAAATGGGGAAGGTGAGACTTTGTAACTTGATTGACCATGTTTTTGTGTGTGTTCACTGTCCCCATAACAAGACCCTGATTTATATATTGAACATTTAGAGGTGAGAATCATGGCTAAGCATAATTTTCTTAGAGTTACCTTAGATTCCTTGTTCCCCCTTGGTTTCACCCAAGGGATTAGAACGTTATTTTATTCTCTGGTCGTCCCCTCGTTACAGGGTAACTCGTAGGCACAGCTTGAGTAACAACCAGTTTTTAAAAGCTTGATCAAATCTAAAGTGGATCGTTGATTTAATTTGAAATATGTGCAAACCCACTACCCAAGATAAAATTCAAGAGGGTGGAAAGCAAAATTTATTTTTTTATTCTTGGCTTACTGAAATAATGCAACTTGACCCACCTTGTTATTTTTCCATGTACAATGTCTTCCACATGGGTCGGTTTTTTTTGCGCAACAAGTTGGCGGTTCCACGGAGTTAAAACTAAAATGATTAAACCTAGACAGAAGTGGGTCCCACCCCAGTTTTTCACTTTATCGGTCAAAATCAACCAATGCCAAGTTCTATATTATTATCACAGCTATGCTTATTATATAAACCCGCTAATTCAAGCTAAATTTGACATGTTAGTCTGGACTTTATAAAAAAAATTATGATTGAGTTTAAGTGTATGAAATTTTTTAAAAAATAAAATACTTTAAGCCTCGATTCAAATAAACTTGAGTAAAATTAAACTCAATTCAAATATATTTAACTTATCTAAATTATCGACTTTATAATTATATGACTATTGGTTTTATTTCAAGCTTGAGCTCTTTGTTTGAGCGATTTCCCCCACAGATTTATAATTCTAAAACCATGATACTAAGCTGAAAAAAGGGCTTACTTTTTTCTACATGTGGAGGTCATTTTTTTTTTAATCTGCACATGTGTCCTTGTAATAGAGACAATTATATTTAAAATATGATTAAAATACTAAATGTAACCATCTTTTTTAATAAAAATTCAAGCTTTAATTTATTATGTTAAAAAAATTAATTCTTTTTACTAGACCCAATTTCATCGGTCTTTGAAAGATATTCCAGAAGCTTCCCTGCATGTTTTCTAGTGGGATTTTTATTATTATTTTTTAAAAAAATTAGTTGAAGTTATTGGAATTGATAGCAAAATGGTGGTTATGGATGTGATATTCTGTGGACACAGTCTTCACTTTGGTGTGATCATCATGTTCCTTGACTCTTTGTATTAAATCATATTAAATGGGATAAAAATAATTATTGATTAGGTCGATTAGTCAAAGATCGAATTACTCATTTTAACTGACTTAATTCATTTCATTTAAGTTGATCTTAATTATTAATTTAGAAACCAAACAATTATTTAAAAAAATAAATTTTTCAAAGACAAAATATAATTTTATAAAAATTAGGCTTACACTAGTGCTCAACCCTGCACCATCCTATATAGCGATAAGCATCCCACGGTGCCCCCACCCGCGAATTAAAAATTATACTTAGCTTTTTTAAAAAAAAAAATTATTATGCAGTGGCAGTTGATTTTGGGAGCGGCGTGGGGGCGGGGCAGACCCGCCCGGATGACATCATCGGGTCCGGTTTACATTCTTCTGTGGGGCCTTGGACCCGTCGCTTTCGGGTCCACGGTGAAAGCCCACTGGCCGCCTCAACCACCTTCCTTGCTTGCTTCCTTCTCTTTTTCACCATATAAGCTTCCTCCCCCCGCCACTCCCTCTTCTCTTTGTATCCCCTTAACACAATCATCCTCTTCCATTCTCTCTCTCTCTCTCTCTCTCAAGACCCTCTAATCATGAAACCAAAAGATAGCTTCATCCATAAAGGTATCACTTTTTAATTCATCTTCCATGAAAAAAAAAAAATACCGTTCTTCCTCCTCCTCTCCACTTCTTGTACATGCTTACAAGTTCAGTGACATTTATAAGTGTAATCCATGTTTTCTCTATGATCAGCATACTGAAGCTTGTATTGAGATGATGATGATCTTATATTGCAGGTCCCTGTAAGGGCGCCTTCACCATGCATATGTCTGGCCCTCTCAGAATTGTGAACAATTGCCTTAGCCAGAAGGAACCTTTCCTTGGAGCTGATGCTGCTGATGTTGATGATGATGGTGTTTCTTCCTCTGGAGTGTTACTTCTGGAAGATATTCCATTGTTCTTCTGATCTGGTGCTATCCTGCCTGAGCTTTTTACTTACTCGTTATACTCTCTTCTTCATCTAAGTTTTGCCCCCCATTTTTTCCATCTTTTCTTTGTTGTTGTGTTTCTTATTTGAGTCTTCTTGACCTTGTAAGACCTTTTCTTGACCTTGTAAGACCCCGTGTCGAGTCCGCAGTCTTTGTTCTCACTTCTGTGAAAGACTCTATGTCAAATCTGCTGATATAGAGTTTGATCCCTCTGTTTCCCCTTTTCCGCCCAACTCATCTTCTCCTTCCTTGTCTATCCCTCCTGAGCTGTTTCAGTTTTTGGCCAAGCATGCAACAATTCCTATTCATATGATATGACACACACACACACACACACACAAAACCCACAAGGGAAAAAGAAAAGGGCCTTAAAACCTCTCTAAAAGGGCTTCTTGAAATGTGGAAGCAACGCAGATGAAGCTTGACTTGAAGTAGACTTCAGGGCCTGGTTTACTTTTATGGTTAGTATTGATGTGAAGTGTGTAAAAATGTTGGTGGTCCTCGATGGTGTAGTGAGAGGAGGACCAGATCAAGAGTAATACTTGTTAAGAAAGATGGGGATGTTGTGTAAGGATGTGTGTGTGTGTGTGTGTGGGGTGTGTTGTATTCAGGGTTGAAAAGCCAAGTGTATGAAGTTATTCTCTTAAGGCAATCAGTTTTCGCTTTTGTATCATTGTGTGCGCAGAATATTTATGCTGCCGTTTCTGCTGATGCTGCTGTAATTGCAGGCATCTCAGTTTCGTTGTTTTTTATGTTGTTTGGCTGAGAAAGTGTCTCCATATTCTCTTCGATGATCTCTCTGCCTTTTAATTCAACTCTCTCGTGACTGCTCTATTTCTGTACACATATCCACTGTATTATTGGAGCCACCCCTCTCTCTCTCCCTCTGACCTTATATCAAACCCAAATATTTCACAGAAAAAGTAATCATACACACACACATACCGTTCATGTATGAATATAAAGCTGAGGAAACTCTCAGAAAAAAACAAAAGCCCAGAATAAAGGAGAGAAAGAGAGGAAGGAGATAATTCTGTGATATTTCCCTGTCTTATATATTGATTTTGGTTTTCTTGTTTTATACAAGACAAGTCATGATGAAACTCTGTTTGGAATTTGCCTGTGTTTGTGGTCCTAAACTGTACAATAATTCCATCTCTCCCAGCCTGGCCTCCTATACTCGTTACATGCAAGTGTAATTCTTCACCTTAATTCTGTCAGATGGAATCCAAATTAAATAGGAAGGAATTAATTAAATTCCTTTTGCATTCACAATTATGTATGTTGTGTGTATTAGGCATTTATGGGTACATGTCGGCATCAGAAAACAAAAGAGGGACGGAGAAAGGTTGTTTGGTTTTCAACAAAGTAAGAAATGCGAATAATTCAATGTTTCAATCAGTGATCTACAAATGGTAGCCCTACTTATCGAGATGACATGTGCAGACAATCATCTTTCTCTCTGCTACTCCTCCATTTTCTCAAATGGGCTGCCTACGATTCTGTGTAAAACGTTAACTTCAGTATTATTCAATTAATCTTGAGTTCATTCCTGACAAGGTAGTAAATCAAAGTTCAAAGTTTTCTTGGAAGAAATACCTATATTTAGTATTCAACTGTATTTTAAACAAGAGTTTGGCTATCATTAAGCTAGAACCCGAATTTAAGCTAGAAACTGAAAATGTTTTCAGAAAAGAAAACATGAAGAGAATGAACCTAATATAAAAAAATTGGCTAAAAAACTTTAAAAAAGAAAAAAGAAAGATCCAAAAATTAGACCCTTCACAAGTATGTAATATTATTTGAAACCATTTTTGAATGAAAAATGTTGACAATTATTTGTGTAAACTTTGACACTTTTGAATTTAGCCATGTCTTATTTAATCAAAATTCACCTATATTTAACCAATTATAAAACTATAATTTATGATATTAATTTATGATCATGTTGTGTTTTTTTATTAACAACCGGATATATTGTAAATTTATTTCTTATATGAATTCAATATTATTTTGTAGTCTTAGACCATGAAGAACCTAGACCTGTTGATATTTTGAGTTTAACATCGGGGTTTGATTTTTAAAACATTGTTTGTACCTGCAAGTGCGCTTTTTGCGGTGGCCGCAAGTTCTTGGTGCTATAAAACTCAAATAATAAAATCCCCATTGAATGTATGTGTGGATGGATTTCAGACTAACGTGATCCTCTGAATCTGAAAACAAACTGAAAGAATGATGGTATGGATTGGCTGATGCTCAAAAGCTTGGAGATAACTCTTGCTTTTATGGGATTCAAATCTCTGAACTCTTGCCATTGTGTTTGACTGACCACACTTTTCTGTTCAAAAGCAGAAAAAAGGGTATCACGGTGCTCACAGTTTTGAGACCAAATTGCCCCTTGAGAAAGAAACTCGAGCTCATGAGAGGGCCTGCAATAATTCAGCAGAATACCATGCAGAGAACAGTGTGATTGTGCATTGATATGTTGTTGCTATAAAGAGAAGGCCACTCATGTAATGTTACTTGCAACATGTAATTATGAGACGGAGAGAAAATTACCCATTTTTTGAGTTTCCCCAAAATGGGTCAGAGCAATATGACTTGATCGATGCACCAAAATAATTATCATCATGTCTAAATTTGGGACCTTGAAAAGTTACGAGCCTTTCTTTAACTTGTGTGTGACTTAATCATTATTGTTTTATTTTCTAACCAAAAAAGTCTTCATGATTCCTATTAAGAAAATAATAGCATTATAAAATTAACGGTTTTGGGAAATTAATAGAGAAATTTATTTTTGGCCTTGAAAAAGAGAGCATGATGAAATGAAATGCATGGACATTGGTGTGCTATAGAGTGGGGAGAGAGATGAAGGAGGTACGGCCAACATTGGGGCCCACCAGAGTC
This sequence comes from Prosopis cineraria, assembly GCF_029017545.1. NCBI lineage: Eukaryota > Viridiplantae > Streptophyta > Magnoliopsida > Fabales > Fabaceae > Prosopis > Prosopis cineraria. Next base: position 7,361,634 of record NW_026555335.1, read on the forward strand.
AAAGCTTTTTCCATCTTTAGGTTACATGCGAACATGGCTCTTTCATTACCACTGGGACCCCTACCTCTCTCCTATATATATATATATATATATATTTTTTTAATTTAATATCTCGTTGATACATCCTGCTGGAGTTAGATTTAAGGATTCTCCATTTAAATAATAATAGCCAGTGACAGTCATAATTTTTATTTAAACAATCATAATTTTTATTTATAAATAATAAAAATTAAATAAAAAATTACAACTTCTTACATAATTTTTTATGATTGATAAATAAGTCATAAAAATAATCAATTTCAATTACAACTTTAATTTTGTGAATCGCAAAGATTAAATAAAAAATTATAACTCTTCACATAAAATTTTTTTATTATTAAAGTTCAAGTTCTGAAAATAATTAAATATAAATTTTGGTTAAATAATCATAACTTTTATTATGTAAAATGCAATAATTGAATAAGAAATCACAATTTCTCATGTGAATTTTTTTTTATCATGGAAGTCTAATTTCTAAAAATAATAAATTATAACTTTTGTTTAAGAATTCATAACTTTTTATTCTAAGAATTACAATAACTGAAGAAGAAATTACAACTTCCCACATGAATCCAATATTTTTTTTATTTTAAATAAGAGATAATTTAGTCATTTAATATAAGGTTACTCTTAACTCCAAAACAAATGTAATCACATAGCTGACCCAAGAGGGTTACCAAATAATTTGCAAGGCTTCATTAATATAAGTTATAAAATTATGTAAATGGAAATCCTAGGTTTTTCAAACTTTTAAAACTCTATAATATACTTTCGTAAACTAAAATTAAAGTAAAATATATTTATTGAAGCATAGGATATCAAATTGTTTTAACATATTTGCATTTAAGTTGTGAAACATCATTCATTACAACAATACAAAGGTGGCCTATGGCATGACACATGCGCTATGGCACGTCCTTTGTCATGCCATGCATCGCGGCACAATATACAGTTTTGATAGTATAAATGTTGTCAAAGGACAGAGTCTGGGGTGAACTTTCAATTCACCTAATTTCTTCATCTGACATTCGATTAAAATGATTTAGGAGTCTACAAAAAGTTTTCTTTGAACTCTAATTAATTGTACTAGTTTCACATTCAAACCATTTTTAATCAAAAGTTGGACACCAATTTTTAAACTCACTCCTTTTATAATCAATATACGACTTGAGTGCTCAATTAATAGTCAAAATGCCAAAAGCATATCCTTAACCCTAAATCACACTCAATATACCAACGGGCACATGTACAATGTATCATAACAATACTTACACAATATTTTTAGTTTTCAATGCCCTTAATATAAAAGCAAAAGGGGGAGCCTTTCTATGCCATGAGCTGTCGCGTGCGCCGCGGTACATAATCCTTTTTTGCATAATTTATTCATAAACTGAGACAGAAAATAGAAGAGGAAGAAGAGGAAAATGAAGGAGCTCGTTCTTGTTTTGCTAGGGTTTGCCACATTGATGGTTTGGGAGTATTTTGATGATATAAAACACCTAAGGTAAGTGTCTTATACCCTAATCTTTCTCTCTCTTCCATTTTATGAGGTTTTTGGTTACGATTTGATAATGAAAGATGATTTTCAGTTCATATAGGTTATGCGTCCGAACCTATTAACTTAAATGGAGTTAATAGGAGTGGCTTTGAATATTTAAACCTAGAAATTATGTTTTGACATCTTTGTTTGGTGAACTTCATTAATACCCAAAAATAAGAATTTAATTGGGATTAATGGGGGGTTGTTAAGATATTAATGACATTAGAAATGATTAATGAAGTGAAAGAAAGTTAATACACCAAATTTGGTAGGCCTAAATATGAAAAATATAGGCATTGGATTAGAAGTGAAAAATGAGAGTTGAAAATGTGTTTTTGGTGTTGATAACTGAGTATAGACCTTATTACTTGTAAATTAATTGTCCAAGCACCTACTTTAAGCTTTAAAAGCAAGATTGGAAGCATATATTGAGGGGTAAACATTTAATTTCTCAAATGTTTGAGATAACCAAGGAAATCCTACCTTGAATAGTTGTTTGCTAATTGTGAAATGTATATATTGGCATGTATGATTTGATTTTGAATGTGAACGCATGTCATGAGCCTTGATAATTGTTTGAATTGTGATTGTGCATAATGTTCCACTTGATTTGAAATATGAATTGAAGTCAAAATTATTTTCAAAACTATGAATATATATATACATTGGGATGAGAAGTGTGATATTATATGATGTGATGATTGTTTCATTTGGGAAAAATTGATAATTTAGTAAAGTGAAAAATAGTTGTGAAAATACTATAGATGCCCACTTGGGTAGCGTATTATTGTAAACTCAATGTGCTAATAATGAATAAATAAAATTGTGAAGTGAGTAAGCATCATATATGGCATGATTAGTTAGTGGAAGTTCGCTTACGATATGGAATAGTTAAAAATCATAAGGGATTTTGATTGCTTTTTGGTGCACAAGAGTATAGCCTTGTCCTATAATTTATCGAGAAATTATTTCATAGTTTGTTAAAGGATTAAAACCTAATTATCTTCATTGGTTTATCGAGAAGATTAACTTAAAGTTTATGACACCCCAGGGATTCGATAGTAGGGAAAATCGTGGTCTAAGAGTGAGTTCTATGATCTTTAATTAGGTCATATCTCATAATTGATAAGTTTAGATAGTCCAGTCATATGGACGAAATTCTTGTAACATCCTAAGTTTTTAACCTTTTACTTTTAAACCCTTGGGTGTGATGACCTTGCTTAAGAATTTTAATTAATCCTATTTATCAGAATAGTGTGTTAGGGTATTGTTCTGATAATGTAAAGGTAGACATTATAATCCTGTTTAATATTATAACCCATGATTTTAGTCAGAAGATAAATGGAGGGTATAAGGTGGTTTGATCATACTTATATAATCAATTGACATGTCATATGGTTGTTTAAGTTTGAGACAAATTGTGAAAATAATTTTGCGTTGTTGTCACATGTGTAAGTGTCTTGTGGTAATGTACTCTCAATTTTGAGATAATATGTGTGGAAGTAAGATTGATTATGAAATTATAACTTATATCTCATGTATTTATATGATTTTAAGTATTCAACTCACTTTAAGTATTTAAATCAATTTATATGTAATTGCCTATGATGAATATACCTTAGTTACTGAGTAACTAGACTCATTCTTCTATTTTAATATTTTATAGACTCTAGTTTTAATGCAGAAAGGGAAAAGGCTCTAAAGGCTTAAGAATCAGAGCATTTCTATTGTAATGCCTCTTTAATTTATTTATTTTGTGTTATAGTTTAAATATTGACAATTAAGATGTATTTTATTTTCACTCTTTCTTTCCCAATCATTTTCTTCTAGAATGTTTTTTAAAAATGTTTTAACACAATTTTTTTTATGGGTTAAACAAAAAATTTACCCTTCAATTATAAGTCAAAAAGCCTAGGATCTGAAATTTATTTTTGATATAATATTCTCTTTTAACATTTCAAAATAGAACAATATATTGTTAACAAATGTTACCATTTAAATAAAAGATTATAGAAATTGATGAAAAAATTATAAGAAAAGATCAGAATAATTATGATAAAATTATAAGTTTAAGGGTAAATGTGTCCATTAACTTTGGGGGGGGGGGTAAAGTTTACGTGCATAATTTTATTGTATAAGAAATATGAAACCACTTCTGCTTATAATCTAATATATCCTGGGTGTTGCTATTGTTCTTTCTTTCTATTATTATTCCATACCTTCTATTTAACAATGACATGTCAATAATAATGCCCCTTCACTTTTTGCCAATGCTTCTTCCTTCTGTGGGATTATTCCCATTTTCCTTGGGCCCCACTCCAAACATTATGCCAATCAAACAAAACCAGTAAACCACTACACTCCGTGTTACAATTACCTTCTTCTTTTTTATGATCTTCTTTTTTCTGACATCAAAATAATTAATAGGTTGGAAATAAATAAGCAAATTATGGATCCAGTCTACTCTGCAGCCCTGGCATTTTTGTATTGTTGTATAGTAACATCTTTTAATTGCTTATTCTTTTCTATTTACACCATCTTATAAATTTATCATTACAATAACATAGTGGCGTTACTGGCCAGGCCTATTGTTGTATCGCTGCACCCAGCTGCCAGAGCCAGAATTTTTTATCAAGGAGACCAAAATTAATTAATACATGTATAATATAACATAAATGCATAAACAAAAATAAATATGTACTTTCCTTTTTAATATTTTACTCGTCAAATTTTTATGGTATAAAAGTCATCAATAAAGAAGAATTTGATTTATCAACCTCAACAAAAATTTAACATAATTCACTCATAGCAGTCTAGTTCTAAAAATTAGGATGTTCAGACACGTTTATCATGCTCATAGTGTTATAATTCATACTTCAATCGAGATCTTTTCATGGTGAAGGAGTTCTTTATTTTTGAATTCTCATTTGTCTGTGAGTCCAATCAAACACGCATAATAATAATAATAATAATAATAAAAGACAATTTTTCTAAATGAGTGAAATATAAGCCACAATACATGTGCTCACTGATACGTCCATAATATTGAGACCACCTTTGGCTGTTTACTGATCTTTAGGATGCCGGGGAAAGATCACATTATTTGTTTATTTTTCCTCGTTCTTTTGCACTTCCTCTATTGATTAATCCCAAAAGCAAGTCTCTCTGTCCAATCAAACCCAATAAACATTGGGCTTGGGCAACGAAGTTTTGGGCTTGGGTCTGTTTGAGAAACTGGAATATCAACATTGGGCCTCAATATGCTGATGAATGGATCGTGGGCCTTTTGCTACCCATGTAAAAGTTTGAACAAGGTCCACCTTAAACTCTCCTCCTCTTGAGGTATCTGGCTATCTTGTTACGCGTGACAATATTGTTAGTTTTAGTTTTTGTTAATAACTTGTAATAATATTATAATATACTCCATCCGATTTATATTATTAAAACAATTTTAACTAGCCCACCGAAATCAAGAAGATATAATTAAGTCATTAATTTTGTCTGAAAATATAATAAACTTTTTAATTTTACCTCTATTTAAATGGAACCACTTCAAATTTATATCACATTCTCTTTCATATTTAATGAGTTTAAATATGAGTAATATCAAAAATAAAAATATTTATATACTAAGCATTATATACTTAATATAGCAAAACTGAAGAAAAATACATGAATTCAATGTTATGTTTTCCCTAATGTTATAATATACTCCATCTAATTTACATTATAAGACATTTTTAATTACCTCATTGGAATTAAGAAGATATGGTTAGGTCATCATTAATTTTGTCTAAAAATATGATAAACTTTCAAATTTACCTCTATTTAAATTAAATTACTTTAAATTTACATTACATTCTCTCTCGTATTTAATAAGTTTAAGTAGGAGTAGTATTGAAAAGAGAAAGATTTATAAACTTTTTTATATACTTAGTATATTTCTATACAATCAAGTCATGACAAGTGGCTTTTAATGTATTAATAATATTAACCATAAGAATTTATTATAGAATAAATAATCTATAAAAAAATTTACATATTTTGATTTAATTGAAAACAAGCGCGTTAATTATATAAGAATGAGTATATAAGTTTTTTCCTATTAGAAAAACATACTTTTTTTCTTAAAAATATAAAATTTTTTTAACTTAATTTCATCCCTAATAAATTACTTAACCGTTTTCAAATAAACACCTTCTTTTTATATCTACGCTTTTTAATCCTCCTCCTATTTGAAAATGTAAAAGCATTTTCAATCAAATTTTACAGTCATATGCCTTCAAACTAATATTATATTTTTATATTTACTCTTGTTTAATAGAGTATTTTCATGCAAAAATAAATACAAAATAATTTATTTATTGAGGATATCTTTTAAGAAAACACATTAATTACATACCAAAACACCAAAATGTCTTGCAATTTTTTATGGACGGAGTATGATGTTTCATTTGAAAATAAATATAAAATAATTTATTTAGTAAGAGTATTTTTTGAAAAAAAAACACATTAATCATGTTTTGAAACACTACAAATATCTTACATTTTTTTAACATCTAAATCTTCAAAAAATATCTTATATTTTTTAATGGAAGGAGTAATAACCAGGTACGTTAAATTAATGACCAAAAAAAGTTTCTTAAAAGCGCTATGTAATAGAGACAGGAAGGAAGGAGAAGAATATCAATATATATGATGTCGAGAGAAATTGTATATAGTACAATAATAAATTACTAACTGAAAATTTTCTTTAAAAGAATTAGTATTAATTTGTTTGTGGCAGCTGCTGAAGAGGCATTTCAGATTTTAGCGAGAGATTAAAGAATGAGTCATAAGTGTTAATATCCACCTGCAAGTAGGATTGTTGATTAACTAGGCATCAACAATAGTGCCTCCTAAAATATAATATAAGTGTCACATTAATTAAGAATGTGACTAACATCCTCCTAAAACAAGTGGGGAAAAAAAATCAAAGCTTTCCTTTGAAAAGTAGTTTGAAATTGTCACCAAGTTAATGAAGGAAATGATATACTAGTTGTGATTGTTCTGAGCTCAGGATAATTTGGCTTGAATTAGTTAATTTTTTCCAACCAATGCAAAAGTGAATAATATACAGGAAAAAATTATTAATTAGGTGTCGTATAGAGATATATGGAATGTAGATGGATATTCCGGTTGATGTTGGATAGTTAAGTCAATCGTCAAGGATAGGCCATGCTGTAGTAGTACTGCACGTGATTTGTAAGTGTCTGATGTATGGTATCAGAATATTACTCCTATTATCCCACATTCCAAATTAAATCTTCCCCTCCCAGCTTCATACTTCACATTATTATACAAAACATGTACTTCAACTTGATCGAAATAAATAATCATAATAATACTCATGAGTGAATAGTAATAATGAATAATATAAAATAAAAAGAACGAAATGACCCATAAATTATAGACCTAAAAGTATTTAGAACCTAAAGTTTTTGGTGTAATGTTTTCTTTTAACTTTTTAAAAATGATGTAATCTAACTTTTATTCTTAACAAAAGTTTAATTTAATATTTAATTGATTAGAAAATAATAGAAAAAAATTTTAATTTTTTCTAAAAAAACAAGATCACTAAATTTTTTGGACCATTTTTGTAATTTTTTTGTCATCATCTGTAATTTTTGAGTCCTTTATTTTTATTTTTTAATTAACTAACAATTAAAGTTAAGTTTTTATAAATAGTAAAAGTCAAAATGTATTATTTTTAAAATTTTAAAAAAATTGTATTAAAAATGAGTTTAAATTCTTATATATTCTTCAACTTATAATTTAAGAATTAATATACTCTTTTAACTAACAATATATGTATGGTTTATTTTTCAAATCCCATGCATATAAATTAACAATGCATAAAAAAATAAAAAATATCATTGGTGTGGACTCGATCAGGAGATAAATAAATTGTGTTGTAGATAATAAGTGAAAGGAAAATGGATACAGAAATAAATTTCATATACACGTCATTTTTTAATGACGAAGAACTTAATAATTTAATTTGATGTATATGATATGACACTGAGCCTAATTAATAGTAATAAATAATTTCTTTTAACAGCAAAAAATAGTCATAAAGATATTTTCCAGGGTTTTAAAAACCGGACCGAACCGGCCGGTTCAACCGGTTGAACAGGGAACCGGCTCCTGGTCCGGTTCGGTTGATCCCTAAAAACTGATCAGCTGAGAACCAGTCAACAACCGGTTAAACCGGTCAAAAACTGATAAAATCGGACAAAAACTGGACCGATTCTCATGAAAAAACCGAATAAAATTTAAAAAAATAAAAAATAAATTAAAATTAAAATTAAAATACATCTTTCTTGATATTTAAATGAAAAGCTTCAGTTATAATTAATATTAATTATGTATTTATCAATAAAAAATTATATTATGAAGCATCTATAATATTTTTTAAAAAAACGCATATTTAAATGTATTTTTTATTTAATTATGATACATAAATTAAAAATATATTAATTTAATATCAACCGGTTTGACCCCAATTCGACCAATGAACCTTGAACTAGTGTCTCGTCCGATTTAATGATTGGTCCGGTTTTTAAAACCTTAATATTTTTCCACTACTTATCCAAGGGAAAAATAATTTTAAATGTCATATATATATATATATATATATATAGTGAATTGATGATTTTGTGGGAGGGTCAGCATCAGAAGTACTTGTCACTGGAACTGTAAGTAGCAATAAAAAGAGGGAGGTAGATGCGACCCCCACATTAATAATGCAAGTGAGAAAGCATGTCCGTTCGGTGTCCATCACAAAATTAGCTACTCCTTCCCCTTCCATTTCGTCCTTTTCATTATTTATGATGTTGACGTTTTTTTCATTAAAAAAAATTAAATGAGTTGGGTTTGCTGAACCATTGTGTATTCTTAAATTTAAAAAATATTTTTAATAAAATTTATTTTACAAAATGTATGAAGCATTTATGATTAAGGGCTAGTCTGAAAAAATAATTGTAATTTTCAACTCTGTTTTTTTTGGCAAAATAGCTTTTTGGTTTATAAATTGCTTTTTCCAACTATAATATTACATATAAAATTTTTTAAGGATTGCACTATTCACAATTTCATGTCTTTTTTCTAGTTCTTTTAATCTTTATTCACAATTTTATTAAAATTTATATTTTTTTATTTCTTCAGTCTTTGGTAAAATCACATATCAAGGATTTAAGTGTTAGAAAAATCAATATGATGTGAAAAAGAAAAAAAGAAAAACTTCAATTATTATGTATCACATACCTTGTGTATTGCAAGGTCGATGAAAAAATATCTAAGAGTAACAATATGTATAATGTTAGTTAGTTTTAATTGTTGCATTACTGTCACTAATCTTTTTTATTGCGTAAATGTATCCTTTTAATGAAGGACAATTCTATTTGAGAGAGGGTGTAGCGTTAAATGTAGGGTGCGTTTGGATTTTAATTAAAAAAATTTATTAACAAAACGTGATGATATTTGGATAGTATTTTTTAAAATTAATTTTGATAATTGAATAAATTTGGATAATTTTTAAGAACCAATTATAAAAATGGAGGAAAATTGAAAACACTCAAATGTTAAGAATTGATTCTTAAATTGAGGGGGGAAAAAAAGCTTTTCCAAAATGAAATTTCACAAGTCAAATGAAATTTTACAAAATTGAGGATGTTTGGATAAGTTTTTCTCAATAGAATTTAAACATTCATTATGACATGAGATATTAGTCCATTTTATTAAATTCAAACCTTGTTGATCGCTATTACTATATTTTTATTGCCCTGTTGTTTCTTTTATTTTTATTTTATTCGTTGTATTTTATTTGTCTTTGTGTTTCAATGATATTTCATGTTTCTAAGAAAAAAACATTAATTTCTTCTTTTTCACTAATGCCCCTATTAATTGTAATGTAGAGAGAGATTATATAAGAAACAAATTAAAGGCACTCTTTCCATACGACAATTTAAGGCATCTTTTAGAAACCTTACTTTATTTAAAATATAAGATATTGGATAACTTTTATAATTATTCTTTTTGAAAAAAATTATACATTGAAATTTTAATTATCATTTTCAAAACATTTATATAAGTATTTAATGATAGTAAAATTAGAAAGATGTGAATTTTTTTTTAAAATTTAAAGTTTCAACTAATTTTTTTTAAAAACAATCAATTAATTACTAGTGCCTTATATTTTGACTTAAAGGAAGTAATTAAGATAAACAAATTTTAGTTGGAAAATAATTTCAGAAAGTAATATTTTTTTACCCATTTAACGGTACAAATCAACCACTTTTAGATACTTTTCTTAATCTTGTTAAATTAATTAAAAATTCCTTACTATATTTTAAACATGAGAGAATAAGAATAAGAGGAAAGAGGCGTGGGTGATTGGAGTGTCCAGAAGATGTTAGTGGACAATTATTGAGGAATAGAATAATGGCAAGGCAAGCTGGTGCATAATGTAAATTTAATAATTGAACCCCAAACAGTACTCATAAAAACCACTGCTTCGTTTGTTTCTTATCCAACTCTACACTTTTTGAGTACAATGATTAGAGATTTTTGGATGGATTTGGCTGCACAGACTGTACAATGATTAGAGCTTTGAAATGAATTTATCTTCCATTCTTGTTTATAAATTATTAAACATATTTAATTAAAATTAATTTTTTTAAAAATTTATTAACTTTGTTTAAAAAATAAATAAGTTTTAAATTTTATTCTTATTAAATATATATATTTTAATAATATATGTTCTTTTTCACGATTCATTGAAGAGTAAAAGTTAAAATTTATGATAAAAAATTAATTATGTAACTTATAAATAAAACTAACAAAAACTTTTTCTTTATGCCTCATAAATAAAATAAGATAAAGTATTCATTATAGTCTTTAATACATGACAAACATAACTAACTCCCGTGCTAATTAAAAAGCAGTACTCATATCATTGAAATATTATTTGTCGATCACTTGTAAATGTACTTCCTCCCTCTTTTTTATAAATAACTTTTAATTGCTTTATTAAAATTAAAAAAAGATAGTTAGATTATTGATGTTGTCTAAAATAAATTTCCCAACCTACCCTTACTAAATGCATCATTTCTAAAAGTATTTTATCTTTCACATAATTTTTTACTTTCTATTCATCGAAAAGTATGAAAGGGCACACAATTGTGAGAAATTCATTAATGATCCATTTTTTAATGCAAGGGGACTTATGAAAAGGATAATAATTTTTTTTTTAGAAGGTGACTTTTGTATAAGACAAGAGGGAGTATAGTTTAATTTGTAAGTATTTTTGTATACTACATGATTTTATTTCAAAAGGTTTTCCCAGAAAATACCTACATTTAATAATTTTGCCCCAAACCTTAATAATATATCATTTCATAATTACCACTGTTTAATTAGGGGCAGATTTGCAAAGAAAAAATATCTAAACTCAAACAGACACATTGGTTTGTGTAATTTTGACAACTATGCAGGGATTGAGGGAGCATTCAATAGGAAGCCATAAATGTGACCAACTGGTTCAAATTTACTACAACGAAGCTAGAATGATAGGTTATCCAAAGTTAGTGTTTGTTCTGATTCTCTCAAAGTTTTCATGCTCATCCAACACAAGTTTTCTGAGGACATTCTGTTACTAAAGTTATTAAGAAAATCAAGAACTTTATTATAGGAAACTATAAAATTATTTTTAATCACATACTCCCTCCATCCCTGTATATATAAGGTATTTTTTACAAGCTTATTTTATTTCTAAATATAAAAGATGGCAATGATAATTTTTGAGTAATTAGACAATTTTACTCTTATTGATTGTTGTTTGTTATAGATATTTGAAATATAGATGTTCCACCTCTAAGGTGTCGGCAACTTTTTGTCTCCTAACATGATTTGATTTGCTTTATTCTTGCATGGACTTTTTGTGGTCTTGTATTAAAAAAAAAATACTACTTTAAGACATTTTTAAATATTTTTTCCCTTTAAAAATAGTTAAAAATTGTTCCACCTATAAGGTGCTGTAACTTTTTATATTTAACATGACTTGTTTTGCTTTATTCTTACACAAACTTTCAGTTATCTTGTATTCAGAAAAATACTGCTATAAGGCATTTTTAAATGTTTTTTATTAAACACTGTTCACTTTTTTTCATATATATTCTTATTTAGTGGGATATAACTTAATCATAGATAACTATGAAAGTCTTATTAATTTCAAATATTCGTTAAGAAAATTTTAAAAAAATCTCATTAATATACTCTTAAAAGACACAAAAATGTCTTAAAGGATAGAAAAGTTTCTTATAATTTTTTAACGGGGCGAGTTTTAATTAGAAGTTATCACAATAATACTTTGTTGTTACATATGACCACTTTTCTGGCCAAGCCATGTATGACCCTTAAATGTTAAATCCAGTGCTGCTGTTTTAGATTTCTTCTTAAAATATTAATATGAAAACTACAACAAATCATGACATTTATAACCTACAAATAATACGATTTGTTGTATAAGACCACCAATAAATTATGAGACCCATATGTCTGTAATATTCATCAATAACAATAAGCATGCTTTACCCAAAAAATAAAAAAAAGTATGATTTATTTTGAGGATTCCTTGTAAAACATTCTATATCATGAAAATAAAGTTGCATGAATAATTCAACTTTGGGCGACAAGATGAACGGTGGATGGGGTTGAAGGATAACCCCACTACTGTAGCAAAACAGAAACGATAAACTAAGGAGAACCTTTCATTTCTGTTTCATTCCTAGAATCATATAAGATCGACAAAACCAACTACAATTTGCTTAAATAGTAAGCATTTTTGTCATTTAAATACGTGGTTGAAAGTTTAAATTCTAATATTTGTGGATGTGATAATTTAATTGAAAGAGGTTTAGTATTTGCCTTCAATGCCACGACGAAAATAATATATATTGTCCGTGAAGCTTGTTCCTTCGCACTGAAAAAAGAGCAAAATAATATAATGAGAGAAATAGCTCTATAAAAATATTTTTATATTTCATTAAAAATAATAAAAATACAATCGTTATTAAATAATAAAAATAAAATAATAAAAATATGAATAATATGAAAAAAAATGTTTGATTCGACTAGTTAAAAAAGTGAAATCATCTTTATTAAAATCCTAAATTCAAATATTAAAATATAAAATTATATTAAATAAATATCAAAAATATTTTTACAATACGCATGGCATTGCCCTTGATAAAAACAAAACAATTATTTTTTTTTTGAGTGAAAGGCCACAAGTAAACCATGTTATCCGACATGAATAGTCATGTCATCATAGAAAAAATTCCTACAAACAAGGGGCAGAGAATCCAAAATAAGTACATCAAAATTATCAATAAAGGCTTGATGGGTTAACCAATTTGCGTATGTGTTCACTTATCTAAAAGTATGATCAAAGGTAACAGTCTAGTCTCACAAAATGAGATCTCTGATATCATTGATAGTAGCAGAAAGTGGGTGATTGGTAGAGAACTCATTGCATGTTAACGAAATAGCCTCCGTAGAATTAGAGTAGACATTAACTTTGTTAAACTTTTTAGCCTAATAGATGTTAGGTGCTTTCAAAATATCCATAAGTTCAGCCACCGTACTTGGATGATATCTAAGGTATTTGGAGAAGTCTTTAATCTATTTTTCTCATTTGTCTTGGATGAGTCCACTACAAGAAGCTGCACCATGGATGTTGATGAAACTATTTGCATCCAACCTAACTCATCCTTTCTTGGGAGGAAACCATTTAGCTTTAGTTCTATTACCCTTTTGGGTCAAAAAGTCAATTTTCAATTGAAGGTATTGGTTAGTGATAATATCCTAGATACTAGTGAAAGCAATGTCTCTGTCATGAATGTAATCTTTGAAGTAGACATTTCTACATCTTTCTTTCTAGATGTTCCAACACACGTGGCCAAAGAGTCTTTGCTAAGAGGTCTTTCTTGCTCTAGCATTGACAACATCATTCTTAGCATTCCAAATTAACCATTCCTATAAAGGAAGAGAGAAGAAAATGTTAACTTGAGATTGTTTTAATAATTCTAACCAAACCTCTTTAGATTTCTTGCAATCTCTCAAAGAATGCAAAAGTTAAATCCAGAGAGTTGCAACCAAAAAGGCAAGTTCTTTGACAAGGATTGCCCCTATCAAAGTAGGTGAAATTAGGTTGAATATGATCCCAAGCAACTTTCCAGAGAAAGGTTTTAATTTTTTCATAGGTCAGCCATTTTCAAATCTTAGACCAAATCTTCAAGTTGGTATTGTTGCTGTGATAATCAATAACCTTGTAAGCAGATTTGATAGAGAAACAATCATTATTAGAAGGCCTCTAATATATAGTATCATCATGAGCATTGAGATGAGGAGGTTGGATGCACTAGTGCAAAAATTATTTTTCACGACAGTTAAAAAGCCACTTTCATGACACAAGACGCGGTGTAGTGGAAACAAGTGTAGTAGAAAGAGGAGACTTGTCGCGACAGTGAATCAGTGAACTGTCATAAAAGGGTCTGAGTTACAAAGACATTATAATAATAAATGTCGCGAAAAGTCCTCACTTATAATGGCAGTTCTCCTATGAACTGTCGTTGCACTAAGTAGTTTAAAAAAGCAATTATGGTAGATAACTGTTGCCATAATTGCTTTTTTTTTTTAAAAAAAAATATCTTCTATAATTCATCCCTCATTTCAAATAAACCAAATCCAGTAGTACATTTTGGCTAGAAAAAGCATGTAATACAAAAAATAAAATATGTATTATATGCAAAGGATACAATGTATACATAAATTAATGATTCAAAGGATTGAATACAATTAGCTAAATAAACAATTCAATCCTTCAGTATTACCTACTTTAAACATATACATAGGAAAAAACAAAGAAAAAAGGAAGTCAAGTTACACCTATTCTTTGCGAGCACAATCTTTTTAAATCACCCTTGTATTTATCCAGTGAGAATATTTGGATAGGAAACTTGATCCTCTGGAAGAACTATGACAAAAAAACACATAAGCTTATTATAAGCAGATTTAAAAACATGCTACAATAATAGGTACTTCAAAAAATTTTACGAACATTTTTAAATTAGAGTAGGAATATACATACCTTCACTTAAGCAATATTTCCTTCTGGTAATCTAATCAACCTCATACTTGGATCATATACTGTATCAGTGCCACAGCTGAATCAACAAGTTATTTTCATTTTTTTAAAAACTTAAGATCTAAAGTTAATTATAGTACCATATAGAGTGACAATGTTTAGCCAATTAAGCAGCCATTATTTCATATATACTTAAAATTAATATTATATTATATTAGTACTTAGAAGCTATAGCCCTTTGACATTTGTTCTATTAAAGTCTGCTGGTTTATTTCACATGTCAGTACTCTTTATACCATCCATACCTTACTATATTTTTTCAAGAGTATTCCTCTCAATATACAGCTATAATTATCAATGTTGAAACATAAATTCAGCATATAATAGTAAATACATAGCCCTGTATGTCAACCGTTTTAGAATTAAAAACACTCCCACTGCTCCATTGAAGCAGATGTAGAGATGAAGTTCATGATGGTATATATGTGAAATAATTTATGAAAATGAAAAAAAAATCTAATCCCAATACCTCAATAATGAACTTAGGGCATTTGGGTTCTATGCATCTTTGACAATTGGGAAAATTCTTATACATGTTTTTAGTGATAATTGTTCTATAATCTAGATATAGTTTGGAATGAACAATAATATTAATGGTTTTTTATGTGTTTGTATTACAAGTGAATTATACACGCATGACCTATTGAACTTACTTGCATAGTTGTCATTGTCATCATATCACTCTATTGCCATATAATCAACTTAAGAAACTTGAAACTTGATAAAATTGATGCACCAAGTTTGGGGATTGATACATTGCCAACCACTTAATCACTCCATTCCTATATATATATATAGACACAGAGACACACACAAAAACATAAATAACTAAATGAAATTAGCAAGGTTATCCTAATATAAGTTATTAATACATATGGTATCGATTTATTAGATAATATCACGGTACAGATATCTAAGAAGTTGGCCAACCTTCCATGTACTTGTAGTAGAACAAAAATTGAAAACTTTTGCATATAGAATAGAATTTGCATTAGGAGACACGTACTTCACAAGCGATTCAAGAAGGGGACACCATTTATCATACCAAAATAATATTTGATCCCCTTTCCTACCTTTCAACCCACACGAGCTATAAATTGGCCCCAAACTTTACAAGAGTTAGTTTTACATACCATAGGGATGATATGGTTGTTGCATCTATATTTATCACATAGAACATGAACCCATAGGCAGTTAGGTTTCATAATAATAACCCAGCAGAGTTTCATAATATAGGCCTTATCTAACTTTTAATCTTTTTAAAACTAAGGCCTCCATGCTTATTATCCTTAGGGATATAATCCCAAGATAAGAGATGAGGCTTTTTAGTATCATCAGTAAAATTCTAAAGGAAGTCTCGAGAGTAGGCTTCTGTGTCAGCCAGGATATTATCAGGTAAGAGTATAGTTTGTAACACGTAACTAGGGATAGAGGATAAAATATATTTTATAAGAACAGCTTTCCCAGTGATGTTGAGATAATGACTCTTCCAATTGGAAAGACATGAGTTAACTTTATCAATTAGCGGAGTAAAGGTAAGCTTAAAAACTCTTTCATGGATGATAGGAATCCCAAGGTATTTTTCAAGATTTTCAATTAGTGGAATTCTTAATTCTTTACTAATATGAATTGCCCTATTTATATTAACATTCTTGGAGAAAAATAGCTTGGATTTACTATTGTTAACTTTTTATCCAGAGGCATTATAGAAGTTAAAAAGACACTGTTAGATGATCTCACTTAATTGAGAAAAGATTCTGCAAAAAAGAAATAAGTTATCAGCAAAGAACAAATGAGAGATAAGAGGACTGTTAGTTGTTAGACTAATAGGCTTCCAATCTTTTTCATCAATGCTATTAAGTATACTATGACTTAATCATTTAATACAAAGAATCAAGAGATAGGGTGAAAGAGGGTCTCCCTATCTAATGCCATGAGTTGGAGTGAATTCATTTGTTAGTTCACTATTCATACGAGTGGTAGAAATGGTTGCCATGATGAGTTTTCTAAATTTTTCATTAAGACCGATAATAGAAGAGTATCATCAATGAAATCCTAAGAGAGTCTATCTAAAACCTTTTCAAGGTCAATCTTAAGTGCCATAAAGCCCTTCCCTCTTTTTATTTCTTATAGAATGGATGATCTCTTGGGCGATGGTGATATTGTCACTGCTTTGTCTTCCTTGCAAAAAGCTATATTGATAGTCTCTTATAAAGTGATTCATACATTATCGCAACTTGTTGGAGAGAAGCTTGGTGATAATTTTGTAACTTACATTGCATAGAAAAATCGAGTGAAAGTCCTTCATGCAAGTAGGGCTTTCATTTTTAAGGATAAGGATAATGAAGGTGTTATTGATTTTATTAATTGCAATGGGATTTCTGAAGACCTTCTTAAAAGTTGAAAGATAATATCTTTAAGATCACTCCAATAGCATTGAATACAACCAGCATTTATCCCATTAGACCCAAGAGATTTAAAGGCATTGATATCAAAGGTAACAATTTTAATTTCTTCTTCAATAATATCTCTATGAATTAGCTATAATTGAGTGGAATTTAGAGTGGGAAAACTTATATTGGTAGTTAGCTTTAGTCTGCATTGGTTATCCTCTCTAAACAGGTTCTCAAAGTAAGTAACAGCCTAATTTTTGAGTGTGAAGTGATTGTGAATCCAGTTACCAATTTCATCTTGTAAAGATAAAATTAGTTTTCCTTTGAATGATGGTAATAATATGAAAGAATTTAGAGTTCCTGTCTCTCCAATTCAATCATTTACATCTAAATTTTTGGAACCAAATAAGTTCCTCCCGGAGAAGAATTTTGTTATAGTCCTCCCATAAAGATTTTTCAAGGTTTTTAAGGAAGTAGCTTTCTTTAGTATTCTTGTTATGATCAATTCCTTCAAATCTTCACATAATCTTTTTTTTTTATTTGCTGTAATACTGCCTATATTATTTTTATTCCATTGAGTGGCACAAGTAGGGAACTTTAAGGTCCCTTCTTTCCAGTCTTTATTAATCCAAGAATCTTTAATAATAGACTGAAAGGATTCTTCAACCATCTAGGTAGCATGGCATTTAAAAGGTTTTTCTTGGGCTTTAGAATTATCCGTATTCTCAAGCTGGATTCTAATCAGATAGTGATCAGAGCCATATTTAAGGAGATAGAAGGAGTTAGCTTGATTGAATTTAAGTCTCCAATCAGCATTATAGAAGGACCAGTTAAGCCTTTTCTTAGTGTTACCTTTCTCCTAAGTGAATCTATCACCTGTAAAATTTAGCTCAAAGAGATTGAAGGAATTGATGCATTCTTTAAAAAAAATTCATAGACCTCCAATTATACCTACTTCTGCTACATTTATCATCACAAGAGAGATACAAATTAAACTCTCTAACTAGAAGCCAAGGTTCAAAAATAATAGTTGCAAGATCACTAATAGAATTCTATAGTTGATCATGATTGCAAGGATTAGGGTCCCCATAGACACAAGAAAGAAGATAAGAGGTCTTATTAGTGAGGTTATATATTTTACAATGGAGAGTTTTAACATTGGAGTAAATCAACATTCACCACATCATTGTTCCAAAGCATCCATATACCACCAGCATAATCAGTGGCTTCAACACAAGTCCAACCAGAGAAACTGAGCTTCCTGACAATATGATCAGCTCTAGTACTACTAGCTCTAGTTTCAACAAAAAGGAGAATTTGAGTATTATATTTATTAGTAATTTATTTAATATGGGCCGGAAAAATTTAGCACAAGCTCTTCTATAATTCCAATAAATGATTTCCATAATTAAATAGATAGAAGAAAGAAATAGAAGGAACCTGTTACCTAATTAAATATTGGATTCAGAGATTGAGTTATCACTAAACTTATCATCTTCTAGGTCATTGTTAGTTAGCCTGTTCTCATAATCTTCAAACAGGAGATCATCATCAGCATAATCTTCAATATAATTTGCATCTTCTTGCCTTTATAGGTCCCCATCATCATATTTTGACTATTAATTTCTATACCTTCCTCATCAGTGAATTGTGTTTTAGGAACTAAGCTTGATGATTTTCCTAGATTAGGAGGTTTATTCTGGTCGTGATTTGTAAATGGGACGAGATTAGGCTCTAAAGATATGTCAAGATTCTTATTAAATATGTTTGGGTCTTTCCAAATAGTAAGTTTAGTTAAAATGAAATTCTAGCTTCAATTTCACTCATAGGCTTTGTAATATAGGATTTGTTTATGGGCTTAGTACTTTATCTGACTTCTCTTTTATTTCCCTTCACAACTATATGGAATCGTTTATTGGGCTTGTTAATTGTGTCTTTAGGCTGACAGTCATTATTTTTAATGAGATCCTTACTTAATATATGTGGGCCTTCCTAATTAAACTTGGCCTAGTTGTGTAAACCTTCTTTTTTCCCTTATCAGTGTAATCTCCAACTATACGAGCGCCGTTTGCTCCCTCACTTTCCTCTACTCTTGTTCATTTATTTCCAGATATATCCTTCCATCTCTATACTTGTCTGACAACCTTCATCTTAAGGGTTTTTGTAAGTGTAATATTCTGAATACTGGTCTCTTTATTCCCATTGTCACCTTTGCAGACCTGATCAAGGTTAGAAAGCAAATCAAAATGAGATTTGGTAGAGAAGTTTGTACCTTGGTATGGGAGTTGTGAGCAGTTTCTATGGTCAGATGATGTATCCATTAGAAATCTCAGAAATCAAGCGTGATTATGACGCTGGACTTTCGTCCTTTCACCGCAGTCCTCTGTTAGTATGCACTGTTGAGATTTTTCTAATGATCCTTTTCTTGTTTGCTTGTTCAAAATCCCTTGTTCTGCAATCTAATTCAGAGATTGGTTCGAGTTTGGTTTTTCTGGGATAAAACACTTCTCCTCTATTTTTGATTGATTGCTTGGGATTAAAAGGACAGTTTTTTTATTATGCCCATAGCAGCCACACCCGAAGCAAATTAGATTTATACTTTTGTATTCAATGTTATACAGTTTATCCCTGATGAGTAGTCTTAGAATGAGTTTTTTGTGTAGATCAATTTTAATACTAATTCTAGCAAATTTCCCCCTTTCAATTTTTCCTATTGCATCCTTCACCTTAACATTCGAGAGAGTGTTAGCATATACTTTAAGAGTTTTTCCAATACGATTTTCCATTCTTCAAAGTATTTCCTTATCATAAGATTGAACAGGAATATTAGATAAACGAACCCATAGGGCTACTTTTCTTAAAGAATTGTTATTTTGGATTGAATTGAGAATTTTATCTCTGAACGAAAATACAATGATTGAAAATGATCCATGGTCCACCATTGAGGATTCTCTTATAAGCTTCAGTATTCTCTATACGCACAATGTAGTAGTTATTTACTAGGTCAATCAATTCAAGGTCTTTTAAATTTCATATCTTAGCTAACCTGAGCTTGAGAGGTCTTGGAGGATTTGTATACCAAGAGTGTTGATAACTAAAGCATCCATCCAAGGAAGGCAGATATCTTTCCATTCTTGATCTGAGATAGGTATCATTGGAAACCTCTTTATTAGCTTTTTGGTTATCTCTGTGGGTATCCATTCCTGTTCAAGTTCTTTAGCAAGAGTTTCATTGATATATTTTATGTCTCTAGCCTCATTAATCCTAAAATAGCCATTATAACCAATGAGAGAGTCTTTATATGAGATTGGAGCTTCAAAGGCTTTAATCCCATTGATCATATTCTCTTTCCATGCATTTGCATCATGAATCTTACTTGTATTAGCTTGAATATCTATAGGATGACCGGAGTTTTTTGTGTTTTCTTTAAACATGGGAGGTTGTTTGGTATGGTGGTCTGAGGAATCTTAACCCTTGTCCACCATTTCCTTATCTAGCCTTATGATATTTCTTTTGAGCAGATCCACTTCTTCTGTTGAAGCAGGAGGATCCATATTTTGTCTGGCATTGTTGAAGCAGAGAAGATAAAATTGGAGTCAAGCGTGATATTTTGGTTCATGGGACTCCACCATTTTCTCCTTCTCCTCTTATTTGAATTGTGGTTAATACCTAAATTTCTTAAAATGCCGACCCATGGACTTAATTTGGGGGGAAGAAAAGGGGGTGATGAGTATTAGTACCACAGACCAGGCGTGACGAGGTAGCATCTAATGTTGGAACAGTGGGCTACGCATATTTATACGTGGCACTGTTAGCTTTTTGATTTTGGAGACTCTAGTATCAATCAATTGCCATTTGCCAAAAGGCCCAATGGTTTCCCCCTGAAAAAGATTGGGTAAGACTTGATATAGATAGCTCTATCAGCAATTAAGGGGCTGCTTCTTGTGGTGGTCTCATTCGAAATAACTACGACAATTAGATCAAAGGTTTCTCTAAATTTCTTGGTTACCATCCCAGCACTGCGGCTGAACTTATGGGCATTCTTGAAGGACTCACTATTTGTTGGGCTGAGAAGTTTAATAGAGTCAATGTCTTCTCGGACTCTACTGAAGCAATTACTCTCATACGTAATGAGTTTTCTAATACTCATCCACTTGTTGCAACTATTAACAAAATCAGAGACCTTTTTATACACGATTGGACTGTCACTTTTGATCACGTTTTCAGAGAGGCCAACAAATGCGCAGACTAGATGACTCATCAAGCCTCTCCCGACAACTCAATTGTTCAGATTTTTAATAGTCCTCCTATTGGTTGTAGTCACATTTTGTACGCTGATATGATTTAATCTGTCTATCTGCACGGTTTTTCCCTGGCCTTTTACTCAAAAAAAAAAAAATGCAATCCTTAATCATTAAAAAGAGGTTTCGATATTTTTGGTCACATCATCATTGTCCCTCACATTTAGAAAACACTTGTTGTTTCATTTCATTTCCCATTATGTTTAAGCACGTACGTACTTTCTTTGCATGACTCCATTCATTTTAATTAGTAACCCAAAAACAAAAATCTAAGAAAAATTTCAAAATAATAAGATGGCTTATATACAATATCTGATATTTTGAATAATTAGATCGGATTTGAGCATATTCAATTCAAATGGAATAACTTTTTAAAGATGTCTTTTTAAACTCATACTCAAACTTTCATATCTCTTTTCACCTATTCCAGCAAATAGGAAAAAAAAAAAACTGCTTTGTTATTTTTATTATATTATAATTATTTATTAATTTTATGTATATATATTGTAATTTTTTTATTTTTTCATTCAAATTAAAATATCAATATCAAGCAAACTACTGGCTAATTTGACTGCATATTTCACACACAATTTTTTTATAGATTGGGCTGTATATTTAAATTATGTTACTCCCGTACAATTAATGTACGGGTGTTTTTCTTGTTTATTTATAACTTGTAAAAATTAAATATCAATATAATTAGAATTTTTCATCTGAACAGCTGTTGACCTTTATAAATTTAAAAGGATAGAAAGTTATTCAATATTTTTTTTCAGACCATTTTTTTTTTGTGAGGTTACATCAATTGAGCATAATTCTGGAAATTTCAAGCATCGATAAATAGTACAAAAAAAAAAAAAAAGAATGGAAGCATTGTAGTATAAATGATTCCAGAAAAATCTTGAGTGCGTTGTAAAAGAATTGATCGAAAAACGTAATTTTTTACCCAGTAGTGTTGCAATTTCTTTTCTATTTATTATGAGAATTGTCCTGGTTTTTATTTGTGGCGAGAAACGTAAAACGTTTCAAATGTGTGTATCAGTGAATGCAGCAGCGGTAGGGGACCAATTATAATTAATATTTAACCTTTTTTGGGCCCTGAATTATATCTATGTATATCTATATATAATATAGTGGAAAGCCATGAGTCAAAGAATATTTATGAAGGAGGTCAAAATTATTTATACTATAATTGGATATTGCGGTTCATTAAAAAAAAAAAGGATTAATGACTATTGTATGAATAGCATCTTGAATCATAAACTTTTGAAATATGCAAAAACTTTCATTGACTTTTAAACCTTTAATGCCTAAAATCTTTACATTAAGTTAAAAAGAAAGATCATTATTTTTAAGGGACAAAGTGAGTGTCACGTTAGTATGCAACTAAATCCTATAACTGCAAAAGTAATGGCAGCTTTCTTTTACTAAACAACGAGCTTTCAAGCACTCAAAATTTGAATATTGAAAAATGTTTTTGCATATTTTAAAAATTTAGTGTCCATGATGTTATTCATGTTATATTTTAAAGATTATGATACTCATTAACACTTAAAAAAAACTAATTTCTTTGAGGTAAATATACACATGCCATTAATTTAATTGTAACTTATAAATAAATAATATTTTTGAATGTAAATTCAACAGAATTAAATTCCGGCCGGTCTCAATTATATTAACCATACGCGAGTCTTTAATTCGAATAACAAGACTGATATGAAGCATGAGTAAAAATTTAGAGTTTAATTTGTGTTACAAAAAAAAAGAGTCTCAAAATCTCTAGTAGTTTAATCCATTAAAAACAAAAATCTCAAGTATATTAAATTAATAATACACAAACCTCAATACATAGTATAGTTAATAACTTAATATGAGTCATTGAGGGTATAAAAATCTCCGGTACATATATAGTACCATGTGAATCACAAAATTATAGGTTAAAACAAAACGTTTAACAGAAGTCCTCATGACTTCCCAAACCCAAGACTTGTCTCTTTGTTGTTGTTGTTTTTTTTTTCCCGCTTCTTACTCAATATGAAAAAGATAAAATGATAAAACCAAAAAATATATAATTAGATTATGTATTTTAAATATATTATTGTCAACAAAATTGATTTAGTTATATCTACTTTATTCTGTAAAAAGTAAATGAACAAATGTCAGAAAAAAGAACAAATGATGCAACTTTAATTTGTCGTAATTTTATTCAAATTATAAAGATGATATGTTTATTTTTTAAAACATGTATAAATGAGCTGAGATTTATGATTCATGAATAGTGCTCACGTTTAGAAACTTGAGATTTATGACAACCACAGATCTGAGAAGAAAATTATAATATCAAATTAAGATTTCATAT
Source organism: Prosopis cineraria (assembly GCF_029017545.1). Lineage (NCBI taxonomy): Eukaryota > Viridiplantae > Streptophyta > Magnoliopsida > Fabales > Fabaceae > Prosopis > Prosopis cineraria. The sequence goes on from NW_026555335.1 coordinate 7,385,512, forward strand.
TAGGTTCTCAAGTTCAGCACTCATCCTTTTATATTTTAACACTGAAATATCTTTTAAAAAAAATTCTGATTTGATATTAACCTTCTTAAATTAAGAAGTATTTAGTTGTCGTTCTCCCTTAAATTAAAACTTTTACCTTAAATAAAAATTTATGAAAGATTCATGAATAGACGTGGCCTAGTTATCATTTATTTACAAAAAAAATTACGAGAGACAAATGTAATGTCATTAACTCAACACAAAATGAGAATCAGTTTCAATGCTCATCATAAATGAATACTAAGAGCTCATTGATTGTTTAAATATAATCTATGTGATTCAAATTTATAACTTTTACTTTTATTTTTTTAAGAAATTATTTTAATTTATAAGAATATAAAATAAAGACAATCTTAGAATCTCAACTGTCAGTTATTCAAGAAAATAATTTTTAATTAAAAAATACCCATTGAAAAATTATAAATTTAGACTTGAACAATCCATAGGTGATAAGCTCTGAGAATTTATATGCATGATAAGCATTAAAACTGGTTTCAAATGATGATTCGGTTCTTATTATTGACAATTATAAAAAAGGCACTAAATGCAGCATATATAGAAAAATTAATTGAACTACTCCACTGATCCTATTTATAAAGCAGTCTTGACATGTTTCGCTATAATCAAGAAAAAATTTAACACTCATTTATTCTATCTAAAAAGTTAATAATTTTTTAACTTTATTTTTATTAAATATGTATATTTTAATTAAATATGCATTTTTTTCCTTTAACATTCAATGAGATCAAATGAGAAAATTTATAATAAAAATTTAATAAATTGACTTATAAATAAAAAAAAATTCTTCTCTTACTAACTTTTAAGTAGGATCAAAGGAAGTGTATATAAATCCTTTTGCCATAACGTAATTCATGGAACCATATCTCGCGCACACTACTATCGGATTTTTTCCTTTTTTTTTTTTTTTAATGATATAAGCCCATTAATTCCTCACCAACTTGTTCTTCTTATATATCCAACTCATATAACCTCTCCCATCTCCTCCTTGTTCCACAGACACAGAGAGATTGAACATAATAAAACGCGGTCGGCAGCGGCGGCGAGATGGTGGTGGGGTTAGAGCTTCCGAGGGTGGACCTGTCGGAGGAGAGGTGGGTGGTGGCGAAGCAGATAGTTAAGGCGAGCGAAGAGTACGGCTTCTTCAAGGTAGTGAAGCATGGAGTGCCGGAGCACACCATAGCCGCCATGGAAGAAGAAGCCGCCGCATTCTTCGCAAAACCGGTGGCTCAGAAGAAGGCCGTCGCCGGCTATGGCTCCAACACTATCGGCTTCTGCGGTGACGTCGGCTGCCTCGACTACCTTCTCCTCAACGCCTCTCCTTCTTCCTCATCTATCTCCCAACTAAACCCTTCCAAATTCAGGTACGTAAATATATCATTCATTCATTCATTCATATTACTCTTTCACATTTATTGCATGCTTGGTCTATATATATCACGCTTTATTATTTCTCCTTTTACTGCAAAAAGAGTCAGAAAGTTTTGAAAGTGATCGGACCACAACCAGAAACTCATGGCCGCTGGTTTATTTAGTCAGTTTTGTTCATTTCCTTCGATCTTGTGTCCTTCTTTCGTGTTAATATGTTCAGGAACGTACTCAGATATGCTTTCCAAGAAGTACTTCTCCGTGTTTTTAGCTGATAAACTCTGAGCAATTCGATCAAACTTGAAATATAAGGAATTTATTAATCTTTCAATTATTATATGAAGATAGCTGCAGTGCAAATTGAATTAAAGTTGGAACACTTTACATTTGATTCTTGTGTGTGTTTTCCAGTTCAAAGGTTTTCTTCTTTCCTGTATTACTAGTGAGTATATCACGCACAAACTGAGTGAGAACTGAGAAAACTGTTTTCTAAATCACCAACATTATTTGTTACTGTCTCTCTCTCTCCATTCTTTGTATGAGCAAAACAAACAGCAACGATGGCCAGTCATTGATGGAATGAATTTAATTTTCGTGCTTATATTTGTTTTTTCAAATATATTTTGCCTATTTATTCTTGGGGGATCTATAAGGTCATAAATTTCTAATCTTTTTCCATTTGTGGACGTAGTGGTTGATATTTTGTTTATCTGCCGCTGTGATTTTGGGATGTCAAATTTCTTTATCCTAACTTTTGTAAATTTTCGTTAACATTATCTGGAATTATTTTTAATTTTTGAAACACAACTTTGCATGACATTGGTGCATTTTTTTTTGGGGGAGATCGTTGAGATTTCAATTAGAACAATATTACTTATATTCTCTTTTGCAGAAAAATTCTCAAAATCTTTAGGAAGTATTCCTTCCTGTTCACTTTATTAATCACCTTTTAAAAAGGTGAAATGATCCACTTTATAAGTTATTGAATTGATAATAATATTTTATTTCAAATTAAATATCTAAACTACTCTTTAAAATGGAAGAAAGAGAGAGAAACATAAAAATGATATTATATAATTTATTTAATTTTTGAAAGTTATACTTGTAATTTTATTAAATTTTATTTTTTTATATTTTTATTATATTAATATTGATGAGATTAATAAAAATAATTTATAAATAAAATTGAAGGGAGTATATATTCAGCTTTGGTTGATGACCATTTTATATCAAGATCATGACAAATAATAAATAGAAAGAAAAAAATTCTTATTAGAAATAAATAAATATAATTCATATGTAATTATATGAAATATTTTTATTTTGATTTTTTGTGCGCTCGCAAAATTTGAAATAATATTTGTGCTCAATAATATTACATTAATTAAAAAAATAATCAAACGTGAGTTATTTGATAATATTTTTTTTTACATGCAACAATTAAGTAATTTAATATTATTAACCTAAATTAATATTAATTTACACACACACACACTATCAGATTGCACATGGGGACTATGGAGGAAGAAAGATGTCCTAGGAGGGAGGATAGTATTTGTCAGAGACATGTTACCTCCTTTTACTCTTTTCTTTGAATGTGACATATCTGTCATGTCAGCCCTCTTTCAAATCCACCCCCAAGTCATTCATGATTTCAGTTTATTTATTCATTTGTTTTAATATATTTTTAGTTAATTCATACTATCAATTGGCTTTTATCGTGATATGGATTTTTTAATTATTAAATATTATATAATCAGTTTTTCTGACAAATTCTAATTCAATTTAAAATAAATTTCAGAAAAAAAAAAACTGGAGATCAAGAGATTATTTTTGGGGGATGATTTCAAGTACAGTTTGAATTGAATAACCGGAGAATGACATGTCATAGATACATCAGCAACGTCCAATCAAATAAAACATGAAAATCCAAAAAGTTAATTAATCATCGTCACAATATTTTCCCGGCAGACTTAGCTCAAAAAGCCTATCCGCTTTCAAATAAGTAATGTGGTTGCTTTTAACTGTTAGTAGCTTTTAGTTCTTTCACATGTAATCCCTCCGTTCATGACATTAAATTAATGACTGTAAAATCCTTAATAAATTTTTTTAAAAAATAAGTTAAAAATATTCATTTAAATAATTATAAATTTAAAAATTTAAATTACAAATAAGTATTTAAGTATTAAATTAACTCTTAAATTATAATAAAAAATTTTGTTTGTAATTATTTAAATTAATAATTATCATTCATTTTTTAATTTATTGGAAATCTAAGTGTCATTAATTCAATCATTTAAGATTTAATTATTATTTTCCCTAATAAATATCTGGAATGCACAACTGTATGCCTTGTGACTAAGAACTTAATAATGCAATGTTAAATAAAAAAAACCATTCATATGTCATTTTTCATTAATAATTCAACAATAACTATTTACTTAACTTTCAGTCCAAATAAGACGAAGTATCTGTATCTTTTGCTTTTGACTGTTCAAACTGAGAATCTATGCATGTCATTGTTTTGTTGAATTAAGAAGAAAGTCAGCAACAGAGTGGTAATAAATCATAAATAACTCATGGAACTAGCATGCGTGTGTTGTTGGTTTTCTTTCTTTCTTTCTTTCCTTTTTTTTTGGGGGGGGGGGGGCTATTTTCTTGAAGCTTGGGAGGAGGAAAGGCATCGGTATGATTATGAAAGGCAAGTGAGAATGATGAATTAGTTGTACATTGACAGGTCTACTGTGAGTGAATACGTAGGGGCAGTGAGGGAGCTGGCATGTGAAATATTGGAGCTAATGGCAGAGGGTCTGGGGGTCCCTGATACCCTGGCTTTCAGTTCTTTCCTCAGACACCATGACAGTGACTCTCTCCTCAGGTTCAATCACTATCCGCCTCTCCTTCTCAAGGACATTAATGTTGCCTTTGGAGAGCATTCTGACCCCCAGATCTTGACCCTACTCAGATCCAACGATGTTGCTGGCCTCCAGATCTCCCTCCCCGATGGCCTCTGGTTCCCTGTCTCTCCTGATCCCTCTGCCTTCTTCGTTAATGTGGGTGATGCTCTGCAGGTATCTATCCTCCCTTCCTTCCTACCTCATTTCTCCTTTCAATATCTGTCTATTCATGTCTAGCAGTTCATGGCCATGCATAGCAACAACCAAAACTGTACTAGGTTTTTTTTCCTTATTATGTGACTGTGGGTCCTACTCTAAGGCCCAAATAAAGCAAGAATAGTTGGCAGCAAGACAAGTCAAATGAAGTGGGAATCACTGCAACCAGATTGCTGCTTCTCAGTTCAACTTTACTGTGTAGGTCCATACACCTGTCCAGATTTCAGAACCAGTCAGATCAATGTGATATCATGAAACTGAATATAATATCGTACTGCTTAAGTTAAGCACTTGGATATTAGCGTTTGCTTAAGAAAGCGGGTAAAAAACAATGTGTTAGTGACAGTGCAGGCTTTCTGAGATCCGAGATGGATCATTGTTAATGGAACTGATCCTAGTTTTGTTCATGTGAAGGTGATGACAAATGGCAGATTTGTAAGCGTAAGGCACAGGGCTATGACAAACTCAGACAAGTCCAGAATGTCAATGGCATTTTTTGGGGCTCCACCTCTAAATGCCTGCATCGCTGCTCTCCCGGAAATGGTTACCACCCAGAGGCCATCACTTTACAGGCCTTTCACCTGGGCTGAGTACAAGCAAGCTGCTTACTCTCTCAGGCTTGGTGATCACAGAATTCACCTTTTCAGGATGTGTACGCAAGTAGACCAGTGATAGGCTATACTTATAGCCCACCACCAGAATGAATGTGAAACTTGCTTCCTGCGAGTGTTTTGAGAGCAGGTCAGCCCCAGAAAGGGGGGAAAAGTTGAGCCGAGTGGGAGATAACTTGATAAATAAAAGAAGAGGAAGAAGGGAAGAGGGGGTTACTGTTTCTGGCCTTTTAATGTGGTACCCAATCGAGTTTAGCACTTCTGTAGATCACTCATGAAGGAGAATTGGTTTAGTTGTATCAATTTTTGTAGTTACTTCCAGAATTTACAAGTCCAATATTAGAGTTGAGAAATGAGCGGGCTCAATCTTTATAAATTCAGCCCATGAGAGCCTAAGCTTTTTAAGTTCAATTTTCTATTTTTCACTTTATTTTTAGGCCTGGCCCTAATTTGAAAGGTTCAGGATCAAGTCTACAAGTCCTATTTTAAAAAAAAATTAAAATAAAATTAACCATTACAAATTAATTAAAATATTATGAAATTAAAAAAATTAAAATTCTCATAATCTTTTAAAAATTAAACAACATACATTTAGAATTTTAATAATAAAATTCAAATCTTGATTAAAAAATAATTCATTTCTTATAAATACACAAACATAATAATTATAAAAAAATAAAAAATACAAAAAAATTATATTGTGCACTAATATTTATTAAATTATATTAAATAAATTTTAAAATAAATTAAAATTAATAATAATATAATGTGTGTAGGATCAGGATTTCAGGTGAACAAATCTTTAACTTCAAATGCAAATTCCACTAAAAATAATAATAATAATAATAATAATAATAATAATATATTATTATTATTATTATTATATAATAGGGCTTGAAAGACTGTTCAAACTCAAACTTTTTTTTACTGAGCTTATCAAGACTAGGCCTTCAAGCTTAATTACTTTTAAAAAAAATTATTTTCAAAACTCGAATCCTCATCTAAATAGGGCTTTCAAGCTTGACTCTTTAAACTCAACTTTTATTTCCAACTCTACCAATAATACATTGGCAGGCAGTAAAAAGGAAACAACCCTATCGCTGATCAAACTTGAAAGAAGTAGGCTGGGTTACTGTTTATATCCCGCCCACTGAAGAAACATACTGAAATGCAAACAAGATATGATCAACCCACCATGCGATTTCTGGCCATCCTAGAACCGTAAGATCAATTATAAAATAACATGCAAACATGTCATATCTAAGTTTAATTAAAAACGCACCTCAGTTATACGGCTTTTAACAATTGACTAAATTTATTTTATTAATCAAACCTTTTTGAAGCTTTTCTAACGGTACAAAAATTATACAATGAGCTGTTGTCACTAAACGGATAGCAGCTCATATTAAATTGGAAAACAATGTTTTTTATTATATAAAATGGGGTTTCTTCAGAACCAATTCTGCTATTGAATGAGGTCACCTTCAAATGATTACTTTCATCTAAAGAGTGATCTCATTGCATGCCCATAGTCGGCCACTGAACCACCAGGCAGACTGAAAGAAGAGGGTTGAAACTTTGATATGCTTCTCTTTTAAACAAGAATCTGTGGTCTCGCAGCAAAACGTGAACACTTCCTTCTAGCAGCTTTGCTAAGCATGCAGATACAAGATTGAAGAAGTTCATTATCCTCATTCCAAAACAACGAGGATGCCTTCTCTGGATCCTGTAAGAGCATCTTTGAGGTAAGGAAACCAGCAATAGTCCATGTTTGCATCAGCCTGGACTGCTTGCCAATAAACCTTCCTTTTCGGGTATCATAATACTCTGGCCATCCATCCACAGAAAGCCTTTCCCCTGCCAAGTTAACAGCCTTATTTGCCAAATCAGGCCTTTCCATCTTGATGCAGGCTAGAGTGAACTGAAATTTAGAACAAACGACTTGTCACGTCCTCAAAACAAAAGGCCTTGTAAACATCAAGCCAACAGGCAGGATAAAAAATTAAAAGGAAATTATATAACAATACGTTAACTTGTTTCCTCTTTCACTCACGGATAAAATTTAAGTGCATGTACAGATCTATTATCTCACCTGCCAGAGAAGTGTTGGCCAAGATCCACCGTTGTGGTATGACCAAGGGCTGCAATCAAGTTCACCGATTATTCAGTATTTGTATGTGATTTCATCAGAGGGAAAGAAAGCACTCAGAAAGAACACTAAACCAAATAAATAAAACCAAAGAAGCTTACGTGTTCTTAGGGTCACTGCCAGTGATTATACGCCACTCCTCACGCTCGAGTGCAGGATAGCAAATCTTAAAAGGCATTTGACTGACAAGGTCATCCCATTTGGCCTCCATTAATTTCAATATTCCCTCATTCTGTTTTGTGGTGCCTAGAGAAGAAACAATGGACCAAAGGTTTCCGAGGGTAAAAAACCTAAAATCCATATGAGCAGGCTGCAAATTGCCAATGAAGTAGCCACCTTCCTCAGAGATCCAGTCCACCAGCCAAGAAGGAATTTGCTCAGGATAGATGTTAAATTTGTTGATGGCATCAGTAGAATATTCTTCAGTCTTATAACGATAAATTTCATTAATCTTTTTCTTATCGACCCAATAATACTCTCTCATGTGAAAGGAGAGTGCCCTCAGGCGATTATCTATGGCAGCAACAAGATTCTCGGTTGCATCAGTGACTGTAAGTATCTCACGAGAACAAAGCAAGGCTGAGTAAAATAAGGCCTGCAAATTTGAAATTCAAGACCACCAGAAGAGAAACTTTTAAGCAAAGAAGCAGCATTCAGACAGACAAGATTTAATATTTTGGACAGGAAAATGGGGGGTAGAGTCTAATCAATGATGAAACGTGGTAGATTGATGGGGGCAATTTTAGGAGGCTACTAACTTTAATTATCATTCCTAGTCTAAGATAGAAACAACCACGTTTGCTTGGATAAGGCAGTGAACTCTCTTAACTTACTTGGATCTCAAGAGGATGACCGTGAATCCCCATACGTCTATCAATCATGCAGGAGCCGTCAGTAACTAAAAGAGAAGGAAACATATCGAAACCATCAGTTAGACACAGTTTAAGAATCAGCCTTATTCCTGTCTGGACATCCACCCTCTCTTGCAATGCATAGTCACTAGTGAGCTTCCCATAAGCTCTCAACAAGATAATCCACCATAATCCTGCGGGCAAAATATCCAACATATACATAGGGCTTTAATATTATAAGCTTGATATTGGATTATAAATTCAAACTATAAACAGGAGATATAAAAGGAGGACCTTGCAAAGGTAAAATCAACAATACAATTTTCGTGTTTTAGAACAGTATTAATAATATTTTGGTTAATGAGGATATCAAAACCTGATGATCGTGCGGGAACATTCCCTATAACAAAACCATAATGTCTGAGCTTCCACAGTGAAGTTCAACATACCAGAATCAACAGGTGCAACACGGCCAATAGCTGATTCACCAAAATCAGGATCCAAAACTTCCTCAAATGCTTCATTGCTTCCATCAAGAGGCACGGTCCTAACTTTGAAGCTTGCTGGCATTAACCCTTGCCCCGGGCTGTAGCAGTCAACAGTCCTCTCCCAACTCTGGCAGACATAAATAATTGAATTTTAATTCAACTGTCAAATAAGGTTAGGACATCAAGAACCAATAACTAAAATTCCATTAAAGAATAATTGACAATCATTATTGACAGAACCTCTAATAACAATCCCTCAGTCCTATGCACTCATCACTTATTAACTGACTGCACTCTAAAAAATGCCATTTTCATTGAAATTGTGCAACTAAAGAAGGGAAGTAGAAAAAACTTCGGCAAAAAAAAAAAATTATAGTACCTTTTTTTTTTTTTAATGAAATGATGGTAGTTGGACATTTAATGAGAAATATACTAACAGTCAAGAAAATGAGATTTTACTTATCACAATTCAAAATGAGAAAATAAGAAATGTTAACAAGACACCAAGGCATCACATTTGGTTCATCCTCTATACAGGAGCCGAATAAGCCCCTAACATGAAGCAACAGACTGCCTAAAAATTTGGCAACTGGCAAGAAAGCTAAACTGCACAATCCCACCGTTGGAAAACTATAAAAGTAGCAATTCTTAACAGAACAAGAAGAAGAAGACAAGAAAAAGTTTCCTTACTAGTTATACATTTGAACTGTAATTCTTACAAACTGATGCAGCTATTAGGAAAACAATTTACCTGCAACTGTAATGTGTGAAGTAAAAAATTCCTGACAATCTCCCCTTCGCCATTGAGCAGAAAAGCAAGTGCTGATGGAACAAAATCACGGATAAAGACTTGATCATAATTTAGTGGCTGTTTGTCAGCAGGGTCATTAGCTGCAACGGTCCCAATTGGATCTCCACAGTATGTGACAACCGCACCTCGAAGCAACTTCCAAGCTTCTTTTTCAATCTCAGACACCTCCCTTTCAACCTTATTCTTATCCAAACCATTCAGATTATCTATATTTACATTCGAACCATTAATTGTTTCTAAAGAGACTTGTTCCAATTTACTTTCATCAGTCTCAATTCTTTCAATCACAAAGGGATTCGCATTCAATCCACCTTGAATGTGAACTTTCTCGAAGTTTCTTTCATTAACATGAGAATCAACTGATGTAGAATGATATCTAACATAGGAATCTACGTTCAGTATCGATGAAATTCTCCCACCACCCCCTATATTAACACTTCCGGCGGTACGAAAAAATCTAAATGGACCCCAATCTGAACTAGAAACGTTAAAATTTCTCCCATCCTTACTGATCACACGGGTATGGTATCTACAGTGATGTATTGAATTGGTATGTAATTTGGACAACATGTCCTCGACTGAATTATTGAGCTCCGTCGGAGAAAAAGCAAAAATCGATGAGCTTTTACAGCTTCTTAGGATTCTACTACAAGGCTTCATAGTAGAGATTCCAACTAAAAGACCAGTAGCAATATGTATGACACGCTAACTAAAGCCCAGAAGAAGAAATGGGTTCTGGACAACTGAAAATTAAGATATCATCTTTGAAGTACAGAAGAAATTGGTCTCTGGCAATCATATGTTCGGCCCCCGGTAAAGGGGGTCATCGAGGAGGGAAAGATTCTAATTACATCATCAGAAAACGGGAAATGAGAATGGAAAGGGAAATTCAGAAGGATTTAGTTTGACTTACGATTCGGATGAAGGAAAGCGAAGGACTCGGAAGCTAGCAGAAATGAGGAGGGAAACTCAAAGAGGCAATTGATGAGATGACAAAGAGAAGGTTCGCACTCGGTAGTTTCTTGTTGGGCGAAAAAACAGAAGCATCCTGAACCAACGAGAATGTGGTGCTTAGTTGTTCTTGAATATAACATTTTCTTCCAATTTTTAGTTCCGCGTTATTATGGTTGCAGTTTAATTAGAGTTGCAGATAAAATTGATTTTTTATTGTGTATGTAATAATGTTTTTTCTTATTATTAGATATTTTCCATGGGATGAAAATAATAATAATTTAAAAGTTTTTTTTTAAAGCTATATGGATCGTTTAATAATTAAATCTCATAAAAAAATATATGGAAAATATTAAAGATTTTTTTTAATAAAAAATATTGTACGTACCCTCAGGAAATGAGCGGAAAAGTTTAAGAAATTAACAAAAAATGCTCAAGACTAATAATTAATCCCAAAAGCTCAAAACAGCACAGTACATGGCAAATTCTCAACAACCATGCTCAGCTAATTTTTATAAAATCCAAATATAAATTTATCTAGCTACATATGTCTTCATAAACCTCTAACATCTCAAAAACCAACTTGCATCAAGTTCTCAAACAATCAAAGCAAACTTAATTGTAAGAGGCCACTGCATAAAATGTTTGCACTATGGTGAGTCCAAGAAGAACAATTGCTGCAATTACAGAGATAATGGCCCATGGATTAGTAAAGTAGTCCTGTTTTAGTGTTGCCTTCCATTTATGCCAAGGCACTCTGTAGTAATCATTCAGCTCCTTGCACAGATCAGAGAAGTAGAAATTGAATCTGACCAGAGTTATTCCTGGAGATAGCTTGTTGATGACAGAAGCAACCTCTTGATTACCTGCTAACTTTGATTCAATAATCCCATTCTGAGCAAGCATTTCTACATCATCAGCCGTGTCGATAAGGCGATCGAGGATGAAGACATAGTCTTTCACATAATTGTCTTTCAAATGGTAATTTTCATATGCAATGAGATTCCTTAGAAAATTCTCCATAGCATCATTTATTCTCAAGCGTGGAATCTCCAAGATCCCATCTTTGAACTGTATATCAAAAAGATCCCTACTTTGCTTCACCTTGAACTTCACCCCTGCTTGGTGTAACTGTGTTGCAGTAGGTATAGTAAGAGACTTTAGTTTACTTTTGTGGGGCATCTCTTGTGGCATGTGACAAATTCTTGCAAAATCAACGAAGTGTTGTATCTCAGATTGACCTACTTTTTCTACAGCATTGAAATTATCAATATCTTTCAGATACATTCTTGTTTTGAAAAACTCATACGTCAGCTTGATTGCTGAAAGCCTAACATCATTCTTTATGGGAATGGATGATCCAGTGAGTGAAAGTATGTCCTGAATGATGAAGAAAGGAACTTGATTTTCCAGTAAAAGCATATCATTCTTAATGAACCTTAGCTTCCATGGTCTGCCAAAAAAATGATCATGTTGATTCTGAACCTCGTTACCAGAACTATTTCTCAGGAAAACTTCAACAATAAAAGCTGCATCTATCAGAATGATCTCAATAAACTTGTCACTATCCAACTCAATTGGATCTGCATAGCAATTTCGCAACTGCCCTTCTTTCTTCTTCAAAAGTTCGACACAGTCATCCACACCAACCTGAGCTCGAGAGAGAAAGTCTTTCAAGAATCTCATTTTATGTTCTTCCATGTCTTTGAGCTTGTCATTGTTGTGATGAAGAGGACCGATTGAAATAACTTGAGGATTGAAGGATTTTTCATTGCCAACACGTAGTTCTGCAGGAACTCGATATATACAGCATTCAGGTGACAAAGGAGACAGCTTTTCCAATTTGTGTTTCAAACGTTTTGCAAGTGAATTTGATAACACTTGCTCATCGATACTGATATGGTCGCATCCTTCATTTCTATCAGTTACCACCTCCATCCTCTTATGTTTGAGTTTTCAAATACAGATAGCAAGTCGTATGTTTGATCACTACAACCACATTTATAAAGCAAACAGAATAATGAATTGATAGAACATGACATATCAGAAGCAAAACGGAAGGACAGAAATCGAAGTCTGGGAAGCAAGGAAAAGAAAAATTAGGTGAAAGTGAAGAGCTTACATGATATTTTGAGTGAATATGGAAGAATTCGGAAATAGAGCTAGAGAACCAGAAATGATGAGATAGCCTTCCCTTCCTCGTCTTCCTACCAAGTTTTATTTTCTGATGAACTTGTCTTCTCCGATGTAGTAATTTGTGATCTCTAAAGAGGTCAAAGTTCTTCCATATTTTTTTTTTTTTGGGCCTGAGACAGAGTTCTTCCTTGAATCTTTCATATATTATAATTTGTTTTGGTAGATACCGATGATGTTATTTGCAAGTTGCAAGCACAGGCAACCGAGAACGTCGTCAATGGTGGCAACTACCTAGCTTATTCAACATTTTTGACCTACTTTTCTTGTTCAGCGTTGAAAAATGGGAGAATTTCAATGAAAACCTTTAGATTATACTTATTTAAATTCAAAACTCTTAAAATTTTTTAAATTTCATTGCAACTTAGAGGTATTGATTTAACATTAAATTTTAAAAAAAATAATAAAATTATCCCTTATTTAAATTGATATTAGAACTTTCTTACCTCACTTGTTTGTTGTCCTACTTTACTTATTAATTTATTTATAAAATGTTATTTATTGCCCAACTTGTTTTTATTTTAGATATTTAAATGATCTGATGACTATTTGTTGGTCCCTATATTGTATGCTGTTCATTTGCTTACAAACTGTTATTCATTGCCTTACTTTATTTGTCCATTGTCAGAGTTTCACTCAATTTCATTTTAGTAAAATGAATAAGTGAATTAGGATAGTTTAATGTTAATTTAAATGAAGGGCAATTGTATTATTTTGCCTTGAAATTTAATATCAAATTGGTATTTTAGATTGTGGTAAAATTTTAAACATTTAGGAGTTTTAAATTTAAATTAGTTTGATCCAAAGGTCTTTATTGATTCTCCCTTAAAAAATTACCACAATGAGTTTAAAAAAGGAATATGCATATTTTTTTAATGCCTAAAATATTCCTACAGCCGGCAATCGTGAGACTAATTCTCCGAGAAATTAGAGCTCCAGTTAAGAGATTGTCTTCTCCCCAAGTAATATTTTTCTATGCACACCTTCAAAAATCAAAACTTAAAGTGATGTTTAAGGGGCTCAGATTGCTATCATCTGTGCCACATTCACTTGATAGAATATACATATTTTACACACACATAAAATGAGATACTGTACTCATTGGTCTACTTTTTTTTTTTAAAAAAAAGGAGGTGGGACAAGCCCAAATTACACAGGTCGTAGGCCTGAGGCCCAATAAAATCATTGATTAGAAGGTCCGCCTGTAAAATAGAGGCATTAGAGGTGTCCGAGAGCACCAGTGAGCAGGCTGGTGTTGTTACGGACTTCACAGTAATCACCAGTCTTCACAAACTTGAACATCTGAACCACGCATCACCAAACTTGCATTAATTTTTTTTAGATAATGAAACTTTACTCCACTTAAGTTTATCTCAATTATTTATTTAATTCATTGAGTTTATTATCCCTTACCTTTTCTTAAATTATTATGTTACTCCTTTAACTTTTAAAATATAAATTGATTCTTAAATCAATCTAATGTATAAAATACATTGATAGCTTAATATGCAATATGTATGTGTAACTAAATGGAAAATTAACTCTCAAATCAATTTAATTTTGATCAACATAATCCCTTACACTTTGTTTCGTTATTTTTTTAATTTCAAATTTTATTTTTTTCCTACGTAAATAATTATACTTTTTTTATTAATTTACATGACTGTTATTGATATTTTGTTATTTATGTCAGTAAATTGTGTTACTCCCACCAAATCAATAGCCAAAATAATTTTAAGAGATTAAATTGATAAAATTTAAATTTGAGGGACTAAATTAATAATTAGGGCCACTAAAAATTTCCTTTTTTTTTCACAACCATCCGTACAACACGCACCCAGTACGCAGCTAATAATAGTAGGAGATGACTGCATAAGAAGTCTGCACTACAGTGAGTACCAGAAGTGAAATTGCCGCAACAACAGAGATAATAGCCCATGGATTGCTAAAATAGTCCTCTTTCAAAGTTACTCTCCATTTATGCCATGGCACTTTGTAATAATCATTCACCTTCTCACACAGATCTGTGAAGTAGAACCTTCTTCTCGCCATTGTTATTCCTGGTGAAAGCTTGTTGATGGTTGAAGCCACTTCTTGAGTTCCTGATAACTTTGACTCAATAATCCCACAATATATCAGTATCTCAACATCTCTCGCTGTGTCTACCAGCCGATCTAGGATAAAGACATAATCATTCACATAATTATCATGCAAGTGACAACGTTCGTATGCTATGATATTCCTCAGAATAATTTCTGTCGCATCTTTTATTCTCAGGGGCGAGATTTCCATCACCCCATCTTTGAATTTGATGTCAAAAGGATTCCCACTTTTCTTGACCTTGAACTTCACTCCAGCTTCGTGTAACTTCGTTGCGCTGGGCATGCTCGTGCACTTTAGTTTGTTTTTGCCTGGAAGCTCTTGAGGAACGTAACAGATTCTGGCAAAATCAACAAAATGTTGTATTTCACGTTCACCAACTTTTTCCTCAATGTCAAAGTCTTCCATATCTGACAAATTCAATTTCCTTTTGAAGAACTCGTAGGTTAGCTTGATTGCTGAGCGACGAACGTCGTCCTTTATGGGAATGTCTGATCTGAGCCTGACTAATGAAAGAAGGTCCTCGATGACAAAGAAAGGAACTTGATTTTCAAGCAAGAGCATATCAGTTTTGATGAACCGTAGCTTCCATGGGCCACAAAAGAAATGATCATAATAACACTGATCCTGCAAATCTGAGATATTATTTCTGAAGAGTAATTCAAGGATGAAAGCTGCGTCCACCAGAATGATCTCAATGAACTTGTCACTGTCAAATTCAATAGGATCTGCGTAACAGTTTCGCAGTTGAAGTTCTTTCTTCTTTAGAAGCTGTACACAGTCAAATAGGCTTGCCTTTGATCGCGAAAGGAAGTCTTTGAGCAACCTTAATTTGTGTAGTTCCATGTGTTTGAGGTTTTCATTGTTGTGATGAAGTGGACCGATTGAAATTTCTCGAGGAGTGAAGGATTTTTCATTTCGTTCTCGGAGTTGCACAGGAAGTCTACAAATGCTGCACTTAATGGACAATGGAGAAAGATTCTCCAATTTGTCCCCCAGACTTTGTACCAGTGAATTTGACAGACTCTTTACATCGATTGTGATGTGATTATTGAATCCTTCGGTCGTGTTAGCTGCTTCCCCCATTATCTGTATCATCGGATTTTGAAATAACAACAGAGCACGTTATAATATGCTTCCCCCAGTAACAAAAGGAATCAAACTTAAACATAGTATTTGGATTGATCAATTTAAATTCAAATTTTAAATTTAAAGTCTTGCAATTAAAATTTATATATTCAAAATCTCATATTTGAATAGTGTAAGAAGTTTTAAAAGTATAAAAGATGTGGGTTGAATTTCAAAATAAAAGCAGAATGATGAATAATTTATCTCTATTATTGCATTGGTGAAAGACGAGAAGGATTGATGAGAGAAGAGGCAATAATATAAAAAAAACTGATAGGAAAAATGTAACAAAAACAAGAGAGTTAAAATTGTTGAAATTTTAAACGATTAGAATTTAAATGAATTTAAAAAATAAAAAGAAATAATAATAAAATATGGATTTAGATTTAGATAAATTTAAATTTATAGAATTTTATATATCCAATCCAAATACCAAATAAATCTAAATTCAAATCCTTATCTATTCAAACATAAAGTAACATTATTTACGGAAACAGAAGAACTTGATAAGAGAATAAATTAAGGCTTGTTTTTCATTTTCCATAGAGAAAACTCGATGTCGGCCGAAAGCCCGAAACAATTATCCGGCCTCGAATGAAGATAACTTCTCAATTCTTCCTATGACCATGAGAAATATGTAACCCATTATTTAGATGGGAAGAAAAATAATGAAAAAGAAAGATTAAGAAAAAAATTCTTAAAAACAGTAAAAAAAAATTTATCTTTCGAGTTTACTTTCCTCCTTGTTTTCTTCTAACTTGTCTTTCCATCCAGATCAAGCCTAACTAAATTTATGTCCTTGAAATCTATATATAAAAGAAAATTTAAAAGTCAACAGCATATAGAAGAGGAATAAAAGGGGAACGATTAATCATCCATTGAAAAAGAAAAAAGGGCAAAGAGGACGAGAGCTGACATTTTGAGTGATATATGGAAATGGAAGAAGCAGAGAGAAATGATGAACTGGCGACCTTTCTTCTTCCTCGGAAGTTTGCGTTTGTGACGACTGAGGAACTTGTCGCCTCGCAATTTATATTTGTCTTCTCAGTGGAGAAGTCAAGTCATTATACAAGTCTTCCTTTAATAATATTATACTTCTTCCACCTTAAATTATAACATATTTTTTTAAAAAAATTATTTTAAAATATAAAATACTTTTAATAAATTAAGGTTTCATTACATACATCAATTTTAATATCATCTTTTTTTATAATTAATTTTCATCACTTCTCTTTTTAATATATTAAATTATGAGTATTTTTAAAACTTTATATTTTTATCTAAAAAATAGAAAATTTTTAAGTATAATTTATAAAGTTTATTGATATATAAAATTTTATTTAAAAATATCTTATAATTTAAGTAATAGAAATTTTTTTTAATTTAATAATATTTTGTTATTTAATTTGTGAGTCGCACACAGCCACACTGAAGCGACCCAAAACTCGGCCAGTTTTGGCTGCAACAAGCAAAGTCGTCCCTAGCCAACGTCATCATATATGTAACACTCAACCAGAAAAAATAAAAATTCTGCTTTCATTTCACATTGGATTTTGTTTAATTTAAAAGTTCCTAAAAAAATTACTTGAAACTGAATTTTGTGGGAGGGACTAATCCTTCATAATATAACAAATTAATGTTTAAATTTGTATTGAGAGATAAGCTTATATTTAGTATTTAATCATGTTTTTAATATAATTGTCTCCTATAAAAAAATACTAGTACATGTGAGTAATAAAAAATAAAAAATAAAAAATAAAAAATGAACCCAAAATTAATGGGAATCTGCTTATAACGTCAATTGCCGTATCAGATCCGCGTTCAAACACTCCTTATCAACATTAATTAATTAATCTCAAACCTGGAAAATTTGCAATTTTAGATAAAAGGTCATGCTACTAGAACGAGAGAAGAAGAGAGAATACGAAATGGGGGAAAGAGAAGGATGAAAAGATGTGATTCTCTCTCCTAAATAAAAAATAAAGAAAAATTGTAAATTTCATATAATCAAATATATATAAATATTTTTACATTAAAATTTTTATGTTTTAATGTATTATTTATTTAATTTCCATTATATATTATTAAAATAATAAAAATATACTTACAAATTAATTTATCTAATTTTAATTTTAATTTTTAAAATTATCAAATCTACAGTAGTTTAAAATTTTTTTACTCTAGCCAAATATAGGAAAATGGAGGAAGGCTAGGTGGGATAAAAAAAAATATTCATGGTAAATTCGAAGTTGAATTTTTCTCCATGAAATCTCCTTGAAAAGAAAAGTTGAGAAAAAAATATGTGGATCTTCGTATTACATATTATTTCTCTCCAATTTCCCCTACCTCCTATTTTTCTTTCATTGGCCAAATGGGAGGAAAGTTTTTCTCCCTTGCTTTTCTCTTTTCCCCACTTGTCTCTGTCGCAAAGCATGTCATAAATTTTTCTTTGACTTAATTTTTTTTCAATGCTTATATTCTATATTTTCAGTGATTATCTTCTATATTTTTAATACTTAATTTTTAATTTTTTTCAATAGCAGTCATTTTAGATATTTTCAATGCTCATCTTTTATGTTTTTAATATTGAAAAGAATCAAAGATAAGTTTTAAAAATATAAAAATATAAGTATTGAAAACATTTAAAATAACTATTGAAAACTTGATGAATTGAGTACCAAAAAATACTAAAAAGGAGTGCCTACCAAAAAAAAATTTATAGATGAGCATTGAAAAAGTGAGATATGAGTAGTCAAAATTTTTAAAACAGAGCACTAAAAATTTGTAGGATGAGTATTGCTTAAAAGAATTTAATTCCAACCAAGAACCATAGTCTATTTCTGAAATTTTAAAATTTTAGGATTTTTAATTATAATTAATATTTTTATAAGGTCTTTGAATATCATTTTTCCTAATATTGTATGAGTGTAGTGATTGATGATTGGCTAGTGTTCATCCTTCATTATAATTATAATATCATTATAATTTTTGTAATCTCTTACAACTCTCTTCCTCTCCATCCCTCCTCCTTCAAGTTAGTGGAGTCCTTTGACAAATTAGTGATGATAATTTTTTAATTATTTATTCAAATTTATCATTTATATATATTAATAAAAATATCTTAGAATTGAAATATTATGGTTTTTTGTTGTGTAAATGGAAGAAGGGGGAGATTCTTTTTTTTTTTTTGGCGAATGAAGGGGGAGATTTTAGTATATAGATGAATGGTTTAATATTGTGCCACATACCATAAAAAAAAATATTTTTTAAAAGAATTACATTCAGGACCTCAAAAGTGAGATAAACTTGCAGAGAAGACTCAATAGATTCTTATATTTATTTTTGCAGGCTCAGGAGTCTTATTTGCAATCATGTTTCCCATCGTGCATCATCTTCCTCCATTCTTCTTCCTCACCCTTCCTATCTATGATTATCATGAGCCAAAATATCAGACATCAACAATAACCACGTTTGTGGTTTAGTTTTCTTCTAGTCGAGTACTTGAAACCCATCATGATGATGACTTCACCGATCATGGTGGCATGGATGTGAATGTGGCTGTGATAGCAAAGTAGTCTGAGGCACATAAGGTTTATCACCTAATGATGGTGGCGATATGGGAATGGGCTTAATTTTGCGAGATTTGGTGGGGGAGTAAGCTTAGTAAGCCTGTGAGGATTGTTGTAAGGATGATAGTGGTGGGGGTGGCAGACCAGGATTAGTCTTTACAAGAATTGTCATAGGGTGATGATGGCAGTGGCAAAAGAGAAGGAGAAGTTCGTGATGGCTTCCAGAAAGGTTCAATGATTCTGACCTATTTTAGGGTGCAAGGCAATGATGGGACTTCGCTAAGGAGGAAGAGTGGGTGGGATGGTGGTGGGGTTGTAGAAAAATGAGGTGGGCGAGGCACGTGATCTCCTAGCGAAGGCCGTAAGGGACTGCTAAGTGAGGGTTGGTTTCTTTATAGGACATGGTCCTTGTTTAAGGGGACTTGATGCATGGAGCATAGAAGAAGATGAAGAGGACAAGCAATGACCTCATGAAGTACTCATGAACTCCAAAGATTTACTTATAAGTGCCTACATTTTTGTATCGAAAGAGGAAGTTGAGAGACAAGGAAGAGTGAGGAAGAAGAAGAAAGGAAGATCATACAAGTCAATTAACTATGTCAGGGGTAATTTGGTCATGTCAATGAAAAACAAATTATAAATTCTGCAGAAAAATAACATCTATTAAGCTTCTCTTCAAATATTTTTCTTGAGTGCTGTGATGAGCAGCATCGGGTTTCAGAAGCATGAGAGAGAGAGAAACCTCTCCTTTCAAGATAAAAAAAAATACAATAACTCATGGGAAAACTTGAATAAAGTGTTTCCTCATTCACGCTTCTGGAACTCCAGAAGTTTGTTGCCACCGTAGCCGTTGTTGCTCGTCGCAGCGTTGCCATAACCTTCCTAGCTCGTTACTGCTCTTCACAGTCGTTGTCTTCCTCACTCGTCACCGGTGCTTTCGTTGCTTGTTGCCCTTCTTCTGTGTCTGGTTAAAGGAGAGATTTCTCTCTATTGTTTGGAATAAATTACAGGTTGTCCTGCCACTCACGATCTCTGCCTTCTTCTGCACTCGTCGCTGTCGTCCTGTAGTTGTCGCTTACTATGATCGTTGCTGTTGCCCTCTAGCTGCTGTTGATCTAAAGTGGTTCTGTTGCTACCCTTCTCTCTCTGTGTATCATCCCCCTCTTTTTGTGATTTTTGGTCTTTTTCTTGTTAATATGGCTCAATACACTTCAATTCGTGCTAGCTATGTTGGCTCTATTGGAATGATTTCTTTGAACAGCATTTTGCTTTTGCCAGAGTGATTGATAATCGCAGAGTACATGCCTCTAAGTTGGAATTTTTAGTTCATCATGGAAGCTTAAGGGACAAATATCTATGGCTCAACAATTTAGAAATTACTCCCTGTTCTATTTTCAGTCAGAGGAGGATTTGAAGTTTATGATATCTCATGGCTGATGGCTTTTACAAGGTTATTTTATCTCCTTTTCCCATTGGTCGCCTAGCAATCCTCTTTCTTCATCATGGCTTTCATCCTTTCCAGTATGGCTACAAGTTCATGGTTTACCCCTAGACTACTATAATATGGAAATGGCTTCCATTTTAGCAGAGCATTTGGGACAACTCATTTGCTTGGACAAAATATGCATTTTTAGGAATGGTTGTATGCGATTTCAAATTCTAATGACAGAGTCTAGTTTGCAAGCATTGCCTCCTCTTTATCTAAAGTTGCCCATTGGTGATTTGGTTCAATTGGAAATTGTTTTGGAAAGTGTTGGAAGAATTTGTTACAGTTGTATGGGAATTGGTCATGTCCATCATACTTGCCAACAATTAGGGTCGTATGTTTCTCATTCATTGCATTTGTCAAGGTTTGGTTCTCATTCGATTAATGTTCATTTTAACAGGAGAACTGGGTCATATCAGCTAGTACGCAGTGTTACTGGAATCCGAGTTTGGCCGAAGAAGATCAATGCAAAACAATCACCTGCGTCACAAATGCAAGATCATTTGCAAACCTTGGGTATAAAGAGGAAAGGGGAGGACACAGATAATCCTTTTGTCACAAGTTTTAAAAGAGGAAGAAAACCATATTTAATGATTCCTCTACTATTCAGTTGACTGAGTCCCAAGACGTGCAGGATGCTTCCAATCCAAGCTCTTATGTGAAGCCTCAACTTACGAGCATCACTTTACCCGGTAGTGTCTTGGTAAACGCCAGAGAAATGAAATTCATTGCATAACTATCAGGATCCTCCAAAATCTGGGGTTCTTTTATTCAGCAAAAGCTCATCAAAATTCTGCTAGAAAATTTGCTTAAGACTGGAATTTGATTAGTCCTTTATCTATTTCCCGTAAGTTTGGACCAGAGTTGAGCTTTATCAGTACCATCATCTCAACATTGGCTCAAACTGCTAGGGGAGTTAAAAGAGTGCTCGATGAATCTCACTCAGATGCCTTTATTGACTTGGGCTCTTGTAGAGCTTCTGCCAAAAAGCTCTGCCAGCCTGTATGATAGTTCTGAGGGTCTCTAAACTGCTTTTGCCTACTAGTATATTAGGTCTTATGTTTTTCTTTTTGTTTTTTTTTCTTATTATTACGAGGCAATCAAAATCACAAACTCCAACTTCAAGGTTTATGATCCATAAGCACTAGGTTTCTTCTTCATGCTGCTGCACGATAATGCAAGGAGTTCTTGGATGTTGATTGCTTTTGTGCCTGTATTTGGCTTCTTGAATCCAAATTGGTGTTCTAGTGTTTACTGTAGAGGTTCCAGAATTGCATATGGTTTTGGTGCTCGTGTTGTCATCAACCTATCTGTTAACCTCCACCGTCTCTATTTCTCTGCTGGCTTCTGATCAGCATTGCAAACCCCATGGGGTATTTCAGGGTGCCTTTCTTTGCCACCTTAGTAGGAATGGGTAACGATGCACTATTTCACTCTGTCTTCTTCGTCAATGGATTATTCAGCTAATAGAACAGAGGTTTCTCAAAATTGAGGCTATCAACAACATCAGCTAGCTTAAGTTGGATGCAGCACTTGCATCGGTCCATTTGGACTCTTTGGTTGCTTTTACTTGTGAAAGCTTTAGGTTATATTCGGCTTGTTCTGGCTGATAACTATCGTCACTTGCCGTGGCTATTATATGCATTGCTATGGTTCTTCAAATCGTACGGGAGAATTTTCATAGAGTTGACTGAGATTCAACTCTCTCTATTGCTCGCGAAGACGACAGCAACTGGCTTTTAGAGCTAGTTAGAAAGACTTTTGTGCCAGCCATTACTCTTTTCATCTGCCAGCACCTTTCAAAGATATCTTGGGCTTTTTGTTGGTTTTTGAGTCATTGACTGTTTTCTCCTTTTATGCTCTTAGGGTGCTGTGTTTGTTTGAGTCTTATTTTTCATTGTTCTCATGTAATTTCTCTAGTTTCAGTATTGTCTCCGTTGGAGTTTTTTCTGTTTCTTTGCATTTCTCCGGGCCTTCAGTTATCCATAACTACTGACCTTTTAGTTGCAATCGTTTTTCGTTTTACTTTGTTTTATAAAATTGACTTCTTTTTTTTTTTTTTAAAAAAAAAAGTATGATGTATCGTCTAGTCTGAAAATAATTTGAAAAATCTAAATCTACTACCATTAATAAATGGTCCAATAGAGATAAAGAGAATTAAGACATTTTGGATATATGAAATTCATCATTATATTTTCATGAGGCAAATTAATTGGATTTAAATCAAGAGGATGGAAATGGGTATACCGTAACTTTTCCTGAGACAATTATTTTTTATTTTTTAATAGATAATAAAAATTTTAATTTTTAAACTTACCTCTCCCTCGAGTATAATTTTATTGTTTTGGATTTTATAAATTTATTTTAGTTATTGATTTGATTCTTAATATTATTTATAGATAAAATAATATTGTTACAATTTGTTGACATAAACAATAGACTATTCATGATAGTCATATAAATTAATGAAGAAAAAAACAAACCTGAAAATTTAAAAAAAAAAAGAATAAAATGTAGTGTAAGAATTAGTGTAAGAATTATATTGATAAAATTAAAATAATTTGAGAATTAATTTATTTTCGTTTAGCTATATATAATGTCAAGTCATCAACATGTTTTTTTAGCTTGAAGTCATCAACATATTTTATATATTAAATTAATTTGAGAGTCAACTTATGTTCTAAAACTTAGATGATTAATATAATAATTTAAGAAAATATAAAAGATTAAATTGATAAAAATTAAACTTAAAAGTAAATTAAATTAAAAACTCAGGCAAACTCAAAAAACTAAGAGTTTTATTATATGTCTTTTTTATAATTTTTGTCAACCTTCTTGTACAAAAGTGACAATAGTATTGTTGTTTTAAAAACTACATCGAACTCCCCTTGCGTGATTAATAATTTAATATTGAAAACACCTACCACTCATTTTGTTTTATTTAAAAAACTATCTAAACCTATCAAATGATAAATGAAATTGTGACTTTCTTTAGTATCATAACAAAGGTAGGTTTTTTATTTTTGCCTAAACAAAAAGGTATTTTTTTTTGCCTTAAAAAAACGAGTGAATTTAATCAATCACAAAAAAAAAAAAACATTACACACACATATTAATAGCCGATGTCAAAAAGCATTCAAAAAAACTTATATACAACCTAACATATAAAACTCACAAAAATAAATATATATAGTAAAAAAACAAACAAATTAAAAGCGTTCAAACTAATGCCTTTTTTGTTCCAATAGTCACCAGAATAATCAAAAACAAAAACACTAAAATCAACAAGTAATTAAAAAGTCATATAAAGAGAATGTAGCTTTACAAAGCCATCCAAGTGGATGCATTCTCTAATAACCTACAAGTGCTAAAGAGTTAGCAGTTTCATTACTTTGGCAAGCCACAAAAAAAAAACAAAAAAAAAAAGAAATCATCTTTGCATGGTTCACGAGGAGCTAGAATATCTTGCAACATTTTAGAACAATGTCAATCATAACTAGAAACAAAGGTAGTTAAATTACTTCACATTTGAAAGAAACATAATTGCGTATAAAGTCATAAAGTCTAATAACACCAACAATAAACTTTTTAACAATAATATAACACAAACCTTCTTCTAGACAGATTTTAAATTTTGAAACTTCCTAAATATATGGAAATAGAAGTAGATAGATAAAAAATGACATCTCTTACATCAATGACATTAAAAACGAGATAATTGAAAGAATATAATTAGTATAATCCAATGAAGTGAGACATGGAACCCAGCCAAGTGCTTCTATGTACTCGTAAAACTATGGTTGATCATTATTCATCTTTAATGTTTAATTTACAGTAATAATTAATTTTCTCTTAAAACATATTGAGTGTGAGGAGTATTTTGAAATTTTTTATTAGGAGAGAATAGTCCATATGAATTATTAGCATTTAGAGTAACAATTTTTAAAAAAGAAATTTTTAGAAACCACCACAATCAAAATTAATAAATTACACTGTCAATATATCCATTATCACCTCCGTAGATATGTGCAAGTGTCCTCCACTTTTCATGGCTGGTTTATTATTTCATTTGTTTTTGAGTGGTCTCTGTTTCTTTTAAATAGAATCAAAAAATTGATCTTGTTTGTTCTTGAATAAAGATATCGTTAGAAGCTGATAATTGTGCATATGTTTGAAGTCTTGAAAAATAGAGATTTGGCTTTGGTTTTGCCTAGGGACTTGCTTGTGCTGCTTCGTTTAAAGTCTAAGAAAATGAGATTAATATTGGTTTTGCCATGCAACTTAATATAGAATAGAGTTAATCAATGAACCCATACATGAGATCGAAGAAAATTGTTAAAATGTACAAATTTAAATGGGTTTGAATTGATATGAAAAATTACATATCTAAATAATAAACATATAATAAAGCAACATGAAAAGTCGCATTAGATATAAAATAAAATAAAAATATTCATACATTTTAAGTTTTAAATTTTGAATAAAAAAGTGATCACTTCGATTCCATTACCTATGCATAGCAAATATTATTCTCTCCCCTGTCCATTTTTCTAACATATGAATATATTATCTCTGTCATCTATTTTGATCCTACCCATCGTCCAAAACAGGTTCTCTTCATTTAAGAGATCGATGTGGCATGATAACAAATTAAATGATGGATCAAAAGTGATAGTCCACAAATCTTCTAACAAGATTAGACTAAAACCCCACAAGTTGCTATCACAATTCGTTTCCATAAATAAAACCATCAATCACGCCTAAGTTATTTCTTCTATACAGAAGGCCAAGTTCAAAGATATGATCAAATAATTAATTAATTCAAATAAGTAATTTTTTTTGGGCCAACACAAATAAGTAATTATTTCGCGGTTTCCTATTTCACTTCTAGGTTGAAATCATATACGAACTGCATAAAAGCCGTGATGCACTAACACCAAACCTTCATGTTCTTTATAAAAGATTTGATTCGACTATTACAACAATTAGCATTAAATTTTATTTATACATATTTATGGAATGGTGTGATTAAATTTGAGGAAGCTTGGTTATCAAATCAATCATTCATCAGCACTACTAATAAAAATCATAACCGCAAAATTAAAAGGAGATTTCTTTCCAATTCTTTCAAGATTATGTTGCATTAACTATAGGAGTCTCTAATTGAATATATATATATATATATATAAACCCCCTTCTTTCTTGTTGATTAATTTGAATCTCAGTCTCACGGGTTCAAAAAGTTAGTTCTTTTTTATCTTGTGTTTTACTTCCATGGCTGCAAATGGTTTGGATCTCTCTCCCTCTGAAGCCTCCAGCATCTCAGGAGGGTCCAAAGGAGAATGTTCCAGAGATCAAGTGATCGAAAACCAGAAGATGAAGATGGTTCAAGTGAGTAAATTTATTTATATAGAACTTTCTTTCTCTCTCTGTTATTTTTTTTAAATTTTCTTGTTAGTTAGTTTTTTAAAAAATTATTTTTACGGTTATGGTAGGGAAACTTGAGTTTCAATAACTCGTATTTTCTGACCAAAGGGATTCCAAGTCAGTTTTAGAGTTTTATCTTACTGTCACAACTCACAAGGGTTCGAATCATCAGTTACTTAGCTATGTGTAATATAATGAATATAATCCGTCAATGGGAATCCTCCTTTTGAATCATTTTATTTTTATTTTTTTGAATTGAAGTTGAAGATTACATTTGTTATAATCATATATTCAGAGAGAAAGACTAATACAGAGAAGGTCCTGAGTATATATTGTGTTTATTATTTTCTCTCTCTTTCTACAATCATCCTCTATTTTTTTAAAAAAAAAATTATCTCTTCTTGCATATGCTATAAGCAGTCACTTTTGTAATTGTTTAGGTCTCAACTCGTGCTATTTCTCTCTCGGAGTCTATAAAAATCCATATCTGTAGAGGATTTGATAGTGTAATTGTATAGTCTAACAATGAGAAAAATAGATAAGTTAAATTTTTCTACCATGTTCCTTCCAAGTCAATTTATTTCAGGACAAAGAAAGAGTAATTTATAAATTTAAATTATCACATATTGTCACTAATTCAATGAACTAATTATTTCTCTTCTGTTGCTTGATATATATATTCCATGAAGATTAACAGCAGCAACGATGGTTCTGTTCGTAAATCGAAGGTTGAGCTGGATTTCTTCAAATCTGAAGTGAACATCATTGGTTCCTCGTCTAAAACAAATAACAATAATGGAAAAGATCATGAACATGATTATCTTGATGATCATGAGAAGAACAATACTACAGAAAGGACTTTTTGTTGCAACTTCTGCAAAAGAGAGTTTTCTTCGTCACAAGCCCTAGGAGGCCATCAAAACGCACACAAACAAGAGCGTGCAATTGCAAAACGACGACAAGCAGGGATTGTTTCTGATCATCATTTTGGTTATTTAGGGCATCCCTATTATCCTCCAAACCATCCTTACTATGGTAATTACCCTTATCATCATCCTAATCCCCTGATTAATAGGCCTTTGTTCAATTATAATAGGCCGCTTGGGGTTAGAGTGGACTCCATGATTCACAAACCTTCTTATAACCCTAATTTTAAGTTTAGGCATGATCATCAAACCCTAGATCGGTTTGGTATTAGGGCAAGTCCTGGAACTTTGAGGATTGAAGAAATTAGTGAAATTAGTCCTCCAACTCATCATCAATTTGGACATAATTCTTCTTTTTCAGCTACTACTACTACTATTACTGCTAATATTAGTGGTGATCCACATGTCAAGTTCATACCAGAAGAAGCTTCCAAAGAGGAGGATGATGATCTTGATTCTTCGGGTCTTGATTTGTCACTTAAGCTTTAAGTTAGTTTTTAAATCTCTAGTGGTTTAAGGTCCTAGAAAAAATGTTATAGTTGACCATATTTTTTTTTCAATTTATTTTTATTGAAGTACTTAATTATTTGGCAATGACAATTATTGTTTTTAGTCATTGAGTTTGTTCTCTTGTGCATTTTGGATTTCAAATATATGATATACTTTGACCTAATAATGTAAATAAGAATTAACGACTTAGTAACAAGGTAATACAGTTTGGCTCCGAGTGGTTTGTGTTCAATGGTCACTTTCAACAATATTTAAGTTCAAAAGTTGTATGGTTGAAGAAAATTATCGCTGAAAAAGGTCAATCCTTTAGATTAACAAGGACTCAATATAGCTCCTAAAAAGTTATCAATATTCACAAAAGAGGGGGAAAACTATATGTTTGTTTTTCTTATTTATTTGCAATTTTTCACTAGCATGAATAGATTTCTATTGTTTTTGTATTGTTCATGTTGCTCTCTCAAAAGAAACATTTGAAATCGTCTTTTCTAAATATTTGGATTATCCTCCCTCAAAGGGATTTTGATGGTATTTTTTATTTTTTTTAAAGCAACGATAGATTAAGAGGTAATGAATTGGGGGGGGGGGGGTTTAAATTGAAAATAAAACGTAAAGTGTGGAGGCCAAAAGCCTATTTTAAGGATTTTTACAACTAAAACTTTCAATCTTTTTTAAAGTATTTGAGTTTTGTGACAATCGACCCCCCTTGGCCCCAGATCAATCTGTCCGTGTTAAGTTGCTATTTGGCTCATCATCATGCATTGTTTAGTAAGAAGGATTAAAAAATATTAAATGGATGGTGCCTTTCTCAGAATTTAGGCCTCGTTCTTTCGAAGGTATTAAAAGGTACGTTATTAACTTTTGTCATGTGCATATATACATTATTTTTTTCCTCATAAAATGTTACGCATTTTGTTCATGAATTGCTCTGTAGGGGAACGGGATGAAATTTAACAATGATGCATGGATATTGGATTTCTTTAGTGTTCTCGTGTATAAACATTTTGTTTAAGTTGTATGATGCCTGTTCAGACATTGTTTGGTGTGGGGTAAAAAAAAGGAAAAAAATTGGTGAATAGATATCACCTTCTCTCAATATTTGACTTATCTTTTTTTGGAAATGATTTAAAAGGTTTATTCTATTTGATATAATAAAAATTAAAAGATTTTGGGTTAATGAACAAATAAGATCCTAAACTATTACTTAAAAATTACTTTGGACCTTGAACTCTTAAATTATGCAAAATAAACCCTAAACATTTATATTCATTGTAAAATAAACTCTGACCGTTAACTTTTTAACACCATTATTATTCATGCAGGCACTGTTTATGGTTCATTTTCCTACAAATTTAACCTTGACTGTTATAATACCCGGGTGGATAGTAACAATATTAAAAAAGTTAACAGTCAGGGTTTATTTTGTTATAAATTTAAAAATTTAGGGTTTATTTTGCATATTTTAAGAGTTCAAGGTTCATGATGATTTTGAATAAAAGTTCAAGGTCCTATTTACTCATTAATCCAAAGATTTTTTACAATGATTAAAAAAATATTTTTACATTGGTTAACATGGGAATGTTGTTCAAAGAAGTGTAGAAAATGCTTTTCTATATCAAGTCTAAAACTGATGTAAAAAGTCATCTAATATTTTTTTAAAAAAACTGATATCCTACTTTCAACCTTAGTTATAGACACAACCAATGGTTTTCTACATTAGTTGTCATCATAACCAATATAAAAAGTGATTATATATATATATATATATATATAATATACATTTTGCACATAAAGATAATCAGCTAACTAGTACAATTCATATAAAATTTCCATCCAAACAACACAATCTATTTTAATTATTTAAAACTATCAACTATCAACTATCCATTCAAAATTTGTGACAATTAAAATTGTCACAATTAACTATCTAAAACTATTCACTAGGTATCTGAAACTTGTCTAGAACAAACAAACTTATTAAAATGGTCTAAAATTATATCTAAGCTCACAAACTCTTTGCAAAGTAAGTTACCCAACGTACATGAATGTCTTCAATTTCTTTTTCAGGGAATGGATCTACATTTTCAAACATCTGAAATATAATTTGCAATTAATAAAATGTTAACTAACTAATCTTAAACATCATAATAAAATAAAATTTTCAAAATTATGTTTATTTGTCATTTGAATCATGCTTAATATGATGGTGTTGAGCATGTATCTCATCAATTATCACATAAAGTCTGCACAAGTTAGCCGTTATTGGTTGTTTACAGCTCTGTATAAGAACATATCGTAAGCAACCAGTAAGAAATCCTAATAATTAAATAAGTTTATAAAGTGTTAGGTTCACTTACCTTTGGGTCAAACCATATATGATCCTTAAGCTCATATGCATGTTTTTAAAGACCATGTTTTGATATGTTCTCATTGCTTTATAATCAATATCACAAAGTTAGTAATTAATATATTTGCAATAAATTAAATTGAATAGTTTTGAACTAGTACAAAATAATGGATTTAAAAAAATACACCACTTTAGATGGTGATTCCAAGAATAGCACATTTTCCACCACATACATTCATCAGCACTAGAACATATATGTAATTGATTTGAAGTTGATTAATTTTTCAAGTCTTGAAAATGAAAGAAAAACAAAAATAAGACCCATGAGTATATATAAATGTTTGCATATGTGTGCAGGAATTTCACCTTCTTCAAGCATGTTTGTTTCTATTAGAGTTCACTCTAAATGGTCCAATTTCCTCAAAGTAGGGCCAAGCAACAAGTAGGATGTGTAATATCCTAGAAATTTAAACTCGATTAATTAAGCTTAATGAGAGTAAATTAAGTTCATTAATGTGGTGTATGGCCAAAGAGATCTAAAAGGTGTGTTTGGTTATATTTTTAGCCCTAAATGTAGGTTCGAAGTAACATGAACCATTGAGAATTAAAAGGGGTGAAAAATTAAAGGAAGTGATTTTGTGCCACGTGTCATGGCATGTGGTTGATTCACCATGAACCAATAAGGGATTGGCCTCTCTATGCCATGCACTGTGACACATGATGCCTCTACTGCTGCATATGAGCAAAATTTATTAATATTATGGTCGTGAAACAAACTAAAACTAGAGGAGAGAAAAAGAAGGAAATGAAAGGCAAGATGTTGGCTCTACTAAGGCACAAATTTAGGGAACCTTGGAGACATTTTGGGCTTCCTAACACTAAAGGTAAATGCATTATGCTTCTCTCTTCCCTTTCCTTTCATTTTATGAGGATTTAAGCTAGGGTTTGAGTTAAAATAATGATTTTCAATTTATATGAGTCATGGGTCTGAATCTAATGGCTAAGACATGAATAATGGGAGTGGCTTAAAGTATTTAAACCTCACATCTATGATTTTTTGAATTGTTGATTGTTAGGGGCCATTAATATTTAAAAATGGCAATAAGTAAGGTTGTTGGGAGTGTTTTATTGTTATTAATGGTGATTGTTAGCTTAATAATGATAATGTGGGTCATTGAAACTTAATAAACCTAATGGGTGTAATTGGG
This sequence comes from Prosopis cineraria, assembly GCF_029017545.1. Classification (NCBI taxonomy): domain Eukaryota; kingdom Viridiplantae; phylum Streptophyta; class Magnoliopsida; order Fabales; family Fabaceae; genus Prosopis; species Prosopis cineraria. The sequence goes on from NW_026555335.1 coordinate 7,416,802, forward strand.
AGTGAGTTTATAACTTTGATGAAAGGGAGAATGAGGAGTTATAAAATTAGAAATTACTCAAAAAGGGGATGTTAATAAATGTCCTTGTGATTGGTTATAGATTGTCTAGTTTTGGCACCATTCAAGCTTAAAAAGGAGCTTTAGAAGTTAGCATTTTGAAAGATAAATTTTTAATCTCTTAAAAGTTTGAGATAATTGGAGGAATATCTAGTTTGTATAATTGTTTATTAATTAATTATTTGTTGAATTTAATTATTTGAAACTTGTATGGTGTTTTGAAAACCCATTGATACAAATTTGACATTGTTTGAAGCTGTGATAAATTATTAAAAGCAAAATGTATATTTATACATATGTGATAAATGATGATGATGATTGAGAATATGTTCTTATGTGATATTGATATATAGAGTATATTAGAGAAAGAGAATTATGGGAACGTAATATGATGTGGTTAATGTGAGTTGCGGATATAGCTACAGGAATATAATATGAGTTACGAATGTAGCCACTTAATAGTCACAGATTTTATGTCGGAGGTATCAAGAGAGTATAAGGTTGGCATTAATCATACATTTAGTTCCGGCTATATAGTTGTTGTTATTATGGTTCACCGTGTTTTAAGGGTACGTGGTTGTTATTTTTGCAATCCCAAGATATGTATAATTGCAATACCTAATGACATGAGCTGCATGGCCTATCACATGATTATTATTTTTATGGCCGAGGCTATATGTGATTTTGTGTAAAAAGAGATTGAGTTTATTGCCTTTTGCATCTATAATTAATTGATATGCAACTATATAAACTAGATTAACCTTAGTTACTGAGTAGTTGTACTCACTCCATTATTCAATATTTCAGGGCATAGTTCATCGAATCAAGATCGGGAAAAATGACTAGAGGCATAAGATTTTGAGTAAGTCTTACTTATAGGCCTTTTAGTTTAAATTATGTGTATTAAATATTGTTAATTTATCAACTAGAATTTTATTCTATTATTTTGTCTACTTACATTATAACTGATTTTGTGTATTTCATGCCCTAAACTAGTGATATATAGTTGTAAAGTTTAAATAGAATCGAAATACTAGTGTAAATAAGGTAAAGTGTAATTGAGTTGTTTTTGGATGGATATTAATGTGTTTATGAAAGTTATCACCCCCTTCTTGTTTTTGAGAATCTAAGGAGTTAAGTAGTGAATTTATGATATATGCATGTTGATTTAGTCATGGTCTGTTGCACGAGTCCAAAATAGTTCATTGAATATGGTCTAAAGATTAGTATAGGCTTTTGGCACATTGATTGGAGTTTGGACAACTAAAATATAAGTTAATGTGAAAAAGAAGTAAGATTTGTATTGGGTGTCTAACTTTTTATAAAAAATGATTTGATTGTAAAACTTATGCTATTAGCTAGAGCTAGGAGAAAGCTCTCTATAGACACCTAGATTACCTCAATCAGACATCAGATGAAGAATTAGGATGTGTTAAAAGTTCATCCTGAGTGCTATCATATAACAACACAATTTCCTATTAAATTCATGCAATGTGTCGTGGCGCATGGCCCTTCACGTCACGGTGCATGGCACAGAGGTGGGCATACCATGGCACACCTATAGTTAGCCTCAACATATGTGCTATTTTTTTACACAGTTCATTATTTTGAAGTTAATATGCAAATGTTTTGATTCTCTCAATTCTTATGCTTTTGCATAAGTTTTAAACTCTAATTTGTGAATGTTTGATGATTTACGGGAGTATTTTACATTATAAAAACTTGAGATCCCGTTTTGTGTAAATTTGATAAACTTAGTAATCCTTATTGAATTTAGACTCTTAATTGCTATGAATTTGGTAGTTAATGGAGTTTAAGTAAGCATATTTTATAGGATGGGCTAGCCTGAAGGGCTACCTATAGCCCGTGCCCATAGTTAGCCTGTCATTACCCGTTTAAAAATGAGCTGTGTTAGACCAGGTATGGGCTAGCCTGATTTCACTTGTAAGACCATAAATTTACATAAGAAATAAAAAGATAAAATCAAGAAGAGGATAAATCGAGTTTTAGATCCATATCACAACCAATAAATTTACAAATCTAAAACAAAGCAACAGGAGAGATCTAGAATACATTCAATAAAATTTACAGATCTAGAACAAAGCTTAAGCAATAAGAGAGATAAATAATAAGTTGATTAAGAACAAACGTGATGAGCTACACGGCGTCGATGGTAAGTGATGGGAGAGGGAATGATGGTGACTTCAGGAGTGAGGCAGTTGCAATGGTGATTCTATGAGTTTGAGGTGGTGATAAGGTTAACTCTCTAAATTTGGACTCTAGATCTGGAGTGGAAGGATGCAGCACAAGGCTTTATAGTTTGTAAAAGAAGAGGAGATTTTGTCTTGAGATCAAACTCCGTTTGAGTTTGAGATCCCTTAAGGAAGGAGTAGAGCAACTATGGCATTGAGGGGAGGCGTTACATGTCGAGGGATGAGGGCAAAGGGCAACTGATTAGATCTCTATTCTCTACACTGGTTGACACAAGGGAGAAGGAAGGGGATGAAGATAGCAGATTGCTATGCCTAATCAATTCTTGGAATTCAAAATGTGTGCAAGAGTGAGGCACCTAGTGTCAAATCTTGCGTGCTAGATTGGCTAAGAGAGTTTGAGAATTGAAATTAAATTATTTTACTTATTTTGCTTTGAAGGTTTACTCACGTGTATGATATTTTTTTTCAATTTTTTAAATTAATCATATACAAGTCGGGACAGGCTAGCTTGAGGGGTAACTTGTAGCTTGTGCCGCACATTCATCTTGTTAATGAGCTAGCTCGTATAAGTGGCCTACACATTTTTTTTTGTTTACTCGCTCGTTTTGATAGGGTTTTGGCAAGTATACCAAGTCATGGGTTGTTTGCTTAGCCCTACCTCAAAGGCTCCAAAGCCTAATAAAGAACAAGTTGGCCTTATGAATTGTAAGAATAGAACTAATTGATTCATCATTAAATCACATAAAATATGCTAAATATTTGAAAGTGATATATACAAAAATCATAATCATAATTTTTCTTTAGCCAACACTGCTAAATTCAAGTTCATGCATGATTTTTCACCTTGTCAAGTCAATAATATGTACATGTCATTATTTAGCCAATACTGTTAAATCTATCTAAACCTTTAAACTTAATCATCATAATCATCATTACATTTACATATCACCTATTTAGCTTTCACAATCTCAAATCATCATAAAAATTCATCAACTTGGTCTAACTAGAGTTTTAGATTTAAGCTCCTTATTATCATAATCACCACCAAAACAATATAAATAACACCTATTTAACTTTAAAATTGCCATAAAATTTAGACCTAATGGTTGAGTATCTCCAAAAACGAAAACTCTAACCATAAACTCTACAAAAACTAGCTTAAAGAAGAGATTGGAGGGTAAGAATGAGATTAGAAGAGCTTACCTCAGTGATAATCCTAAAAAAAATGCTTGGAACTAATACCTACACTAAACCCACGAGCAACCCACTAAAGAAACTAACATGAACACAGTTGAAAATGGAGAAGACAAAGAAAGGGGAGGGAGATTTTTGCACAAATGGAAGATGGAGTTCGAGAAAAGGAAGAGAATAAGTAAGGAGGATCAACGCCATTAAAGATATGTGATTTTAGGCAAGGAAAATGGTGAAGATTGAGGAGAAAATTATGTCTATGAGTGACAAAACATGAAAAATGACATCTATATGAGAGGAAGATAATGATGTAAAAGTTTAAAAAACTTTTCACATTAGTTCTAGGAAATACTTTCTATATCAATAATAACTAAAACTTATAGAGAAAGTAATTACTTTTTTAAAATTTTAAATACTTTCTACATCGATTGACTAGGCAATTTATGTAAAAAAATATTACTTTTTACATCAGTTCCTGAAGGAACGAATGTAAAAAGTCTTTTCTACATCAATTTCTTGAGGAGCCGACATAGAAAGTTCAACAATGAAGCTAATAAGTACAAAATTGTACCACTTTAGCTTTCTACATCGTTTGCCTAGTAACTGATGTAAAAAGTCTCTTGTAAAAAGCCAAATTTATACTAGTGATTGATTGTACATTTGCTTGGTGTGTATACATTTAGGTTATATATCTTTATTGTTCTCAAGTATATACTTTTTTTATAAAAAAAAAAAGTTATATCATGCCCATTCATACATTGTTTAGTGAGAAGAATTAAATATAATTAACATTTACTATGTTCCATATACACTTTTCTCTTAAAATGTTACTCAACTTGTTCATGCATTGTTGGGTATGAAAAATTAAAATTAAAATTAAAAACAAGCCATAAATGTTACATTCCTTAAAATATCTAGAGCATATTTTTTTTTCAAATGATTTTGTAAGAGCATTTTTTACACTAACTTTATGTGTATGCATCGATACTCAAAATTATATTAGTTCATGCATCATTTTGTCATAAAAACCAGAAACACAATAAAATGATACATGGATGTGGCTTTTCATCAATATTTAGTTTACTTTCTTTAAGAGATTTTAAAGGTACATTTTTTTATATTAACCTTATGTATCATGTTTTCTCATATAATGCATTATTTGGCATCATGCATTGTTTGATAGGAAGGATTATATAAGTTTGTGCATGAATATTGTCATTTTCTAATATCAAGACTATCTTTATTACAAGTGATTTTAAGGGTGTATTTTAATATTGGCTTCATGCGCATATACATTCATTGGTAAAAGTATTATCTTGTTTGTGCATGCATATGGTTAAAAAAAATAGTACATATATAATGCAATAATTACAAGTTTTAAACATGCTTCATATAAGTCTAGGATGAAACTTGGTTCTAATATCATTTATTGAAGAATAAGGAGTGGTCATTATAGAACATATGTATTAGGGTTGATTACTATTAAGTATCAATTGTAACAACTTGTTAATGATATTACTTAGGGCCTATATATATATATTGGGCTAAATACATTAGGGTACAGGGGTTTTAATGATTCTAATTAATAATATGTTTTCCCTTTCACATTTGTCTTGGGCTCATATGTTTAAGATAGTACCAGAGCAAATGCAAGATCTTAAAGCTCCGCCTGTTTAATGTACCCATTTCTCTTTTTTGTTCTTGAGCTCTCAAAGTGGCTGTTAAGTGTTGTTTTCTTGCCTACTCTTTCATCTTCAAATGCATACACTAGATTTGATTTTCTTGGTTCCTGTATCCACACATCTATCTCTTTTAGTTTTTTTCCTTTAAGATTGTTCTCGTTTGTTGACGCTACTCAATCAAAGTTACGTTGACAACTCCTTTCTTAAGATTGTTCCCAGTTACTTTTGCCCATGCTGCTTAAGTACAACCATGATAGTTCTTTTTTATAGTTTATCTCCCTTTACATCTTGTGTTCTTGCTGCTGTGACAAGGTTGTGTTTGTTAGAGTTCTTTTTTTTAATATCTCCTTTTTCATTACTATCTCCAGTGGATACCTCGAGTGAGTCTGGTCACCTTAAATCACCTGCCTCTCTTATTGATTTCTCTTATCCTTTGTATCCCTTTGACATTCAAACTCTCTTCTTAGTTTCACAAGTTCTTTTAGGATTTGAAAATTACCCTGTATGGAGTCGTTCATTGCATATTGCTTTTCTTGGATGAAATAAATTAGGTTTTATTGATGGTTCTTATCTCAAAGGGAAGCAACATCCCTCTTTACAAGGTTAGTAGGATCATTGCAATGTTATTCTTTTTTGGCTTTTTAATTCTGTTGATAAATAGATTGCCAACAGCATTGGATTCTCCAAAAATGCTCATTTAGTATGGTAAGACTTAAAAGAAAGATTTGACAAAACTAATGGGACCAAAATATTCACTTTGCATTACGTCGTGCCATCAACACATTGGTTCAAGGGACTATGAATGTCTCTTCTTACTTTACAAAGCTTAAAGAAGTCTAGGATGAATATTAAGCTCTTGTCATACCTAATTGTTAGTGCCATGCCTCACAAGTTTACACTAAGGTTGTTCAAGTGTAAAAGTTGTTTCAATTTCTCATAGGGCTTATCGAACCTTTCCACCAAGCATGCAGTTATATTTTACTCCAGAATCCTTTACCCTTCACAAATAAGGCTTATTCCATGATTATTCAAGAAGAATTTCAATGACAAATTACCATTAGGCCTTCTTCTACTCCATTTGAAGGCTCTGTCGTAGAACAAGCACAGGCTATGGTAAGGGACGGGAATGTAGTAGTTCCATAAATAAGTGCTTCCATTGCCACAAGAAAGGGCATAATAGGGAAACATATTATCAACTTATTAGTTTTCTCTCAAATTTTTTCGTTAGTCATAGTAAGAGGCCATATGATGATGGTGTTAACAAATTAATTGAAGAAGTTGTGATAAAGAACATAGCTGGACAAGAAGATAATTTTTCAAATCAATCATTCTTTACTTTAGAAGAATATAAATAAATTTTAGAAATGTTAAAGAAAGACTCTACTTCTAATGAGGCAATAGTTAACATCATGGCTACAAAAAGTTATATTGAATGCATTCAATTTGATCATCTTTCACTGTCTTATCATAATTTTATTGCTACTATTAATAATGTAATTGAACCTATATGTTATGAGGATGTTGTTAAGGATAATAGATGGGTAAAAGCCATGCAACAAAAATGAGTGCCTTAAAAGCCAGTAAGACATGGAAAACAGTACCTTTACCTAAAGGAAAAAAGGTCATAGGTTGTAAATGGGTATTTAAACCAAAATACAAGGCAAATGGAAGTCTTAATAAGCTGAAAGCTAGATTAGTTGTAAAAGGCTACAACCAAAAGGAGGGAATAGATTTTTATAAAACTTGTTCACTTGTTGTCAAGATAGTTACTACTAGGGTTGTACTAATGTTAACTATTGTAAATAATTGGGCAATACATCAAATGGATGTAGATAATACTTTTTTACAAGGTGACTTGCATAAAAAATTGTATATGTTTATCTTATAGGGGTTTTAAACAAAACTAGGATATAAATCAAAAGTTTGTAAGCTTGAAAAGTCTCTTTATAGACTAAAACAAGCATCAAGGCAATGGAATTGAAAACTTACTCAATCATTAATAAATGGGGGTTTCGTTCAAAGTAAACATAATTATTCTTTATTTTTAAGCAACATGTCAGTAATTTTATTGTTGTATTAGCATACGTTAATGACTTGATGATCACTAAAACTAGTTAAAAGTACATTGATAAATCTAAGAAATACCTACATAGTCAATTCAAAATTAAAGATATTGGAAAAATGAAATACTTTCTTGGGATAGAATTGGTGAGAACAAAAATTAGAATTTTTCTTTGCTAAAGGAAGTATATTTAGAACTTCTTGATGAGATAGGATTGGATGAGGCATATGAAGTAGCAACTCTAATGAAACACAACTTAAGCTTATCCCAAAGAGATAGATGAAGACAAGTTCCTTGAAGATGCTAAGGTCTATCAAAGATTGATAGGTAAGTTGTTGTATTTAACCCTAACCAGACTTGATATCTCTTTTTTTGTGCAACTTTTGAGTCAATACATGCAAACTCCTAAGTCATCACACATGAATGTTGCAATGAGATTAGTCAAATATTTGAAGAGCAGCCCTAGACAAGGAATATTCCTCTCATATGCAAATAACATAAAGCTCGAATGCTATTGTGATTTTGATCATGAAAGATGTACTGAGTCAAGGAGATTTGTAGTAGGATATATAATAAAATTAAGAGATTCATTAATTTCTTGGAAATAAAAAAAAGCAAACTATAATGTTAAGATCATCAGTTAGAGCATAATATAGAGCCCTTGGATCAATAATAGTAAAAATAATTTGGATATTAGTCTTGATGAAAGATTTAAAATTCAATAATTTAAAACCAGTACAAGTACATTGTGATAGCAAGGCGGCTATTTACATTGCTTTTAATCAAGTATTCTATGAGCTTAAGAAGCATATAGAGATTAATTGCCACTTCATTAGGGAAAAACTTGTACAAGGAATGATTTGCCTTCATGTCAAATCCGCACAACAGTTAGCATATGTTCTTACAAAAGTATTAAAAAGAGAGCAACATGAATACCTTCTCAGCAAGTTAGGAACTAAGGGTTATAAAGTTCCAAACTTGAGGAGGAGTGTAGAACATATGTACTAGGGTTGATTACTATTAATTATCAATTGTAACAGCATGTTACTCATGTTACTTGAGGCTTTATATATATATATATATATATTGGGCTAAATACATTACAATACAAGGGTTTTAGTGATTCAAATGAATAATATGCTTTCATGTTTAAAAGTCTCATTAAAAGGGGGAGAGAACAAATGAGAAATAAACAGTTGAGAATAGCAAGACACTATATTTTAACTCTGAGATCTTAAAACTCAAGTTTATAAGTAATTCCACTTTATTCTATATTATCTATTATGTACAACTTTACCTGGTGCAAGACTTCCATATTAGCTTAAGTTCACTTACTCTTGAATATATTAACAATCTTGTCCTCAGTTGTAATTCATAAACTCCCTAAATATGCCGTAAAACACCAAGTCTCTACCTTCCATAATTATTGCTAGTTCAATTTTCAAGCTTTAAATGTTGTGGCACACACAAGTTCTTACCCTTGCAATTAAAGATAGTTTCATAAAGAGACTTGAACCTATGCATAATTATAAGCTTCCAATAATAGATTTTTTCATTTAGGTCCAAAATAAAAATTAAATTTTGATACCACTTTTAGGAATAAAAAGCCATAAAGCCAAGAGACCAGTCTCTAGTTACATTACTGATAAAGTTATATTTAGTTGAGCCTTTTGTTTGAGTAGGCATTTCCCTTTATTGGACATAAGTTGACTTTCTATTCATGATGATTGCATATGGATGGAAAAAATGTAACAACCCCAACTTACACCCAATTTTTCAACACATATTTTTTCAAACAAAAAAACATGTCCAACAAATCAATGAAAATCTCTTTAAACCAAAAACTAGGACCTCGGGTATTTGAAGCCCAAATTACATGTCACTACAATTGATTATAATGTAACTAAACAACTCTCAACCTTAAGTTTAACAAACCCACGATACTACTATGATAGAAAAGGAAGAAATTCATTTAAATATTCTATCATAGTAAAAAAGTTTAAAACCAATAAATAATAGTTAACCATGTTATAAAAAATATAAACTTATAATCAAAATCCTACTAAGTTAATAAAAGATTTATACTTAAAATTTCAATGTAACTACAATGGAAAAAGAATAAAAATAAGCTTTAAAACTTACCATGCATGATTGAAAAGAGATTTTCTAATTGTTTGGACTAAAATTAGCATGCTGGGCCTAAGAGGAAAATAGCTGGAGCCCAATCTAATATGAGGGGAGACTTAGCCTAGAGTTGAGTTGGTTTCACATAAACAAGTGGAATGCCACATTTAGATAAGCAACAATGAGAGCATTCCCACTTTAGACCACTACCCAATTATTTCAGAGTACTCATTCTCCTTACTTTGCACAACGAGGCCCACCTTTGCCATAAAGTGGCATAAACAATTAATTGCTACTAATAGAGCCAAACTTAAATTTAAAAGGAGCATACCATTGTTATTTTTTTATAAATAGACAACAAGTGCATGACTAAAGGACTCCCAACACTCTATCAAACTTACACAAGACTTGCCTAATGCATAATGCTAATATTGACCCCGTGTCAAATAACTTCGCTCAATGCAAACTACTTCTTTTATGCAAGCTTAGCTTCCTAGGCTAGTTTGTACTTTTTTTCCCTCTTTGTCTTCACAGAGCACCCCGTTGTATTCATTCACTAGAAATACAATCGAGCTTTACATATCACAAGGTGCGCCCTTTATTTTTCTCACATGCATTTAACTCTCTAAGGAAATTGTGGTAAGGACCTTGAAAACCCGCTTGATCATTTAATTCAACCCATATTTTTTAGGGCATATTCATCTAGCATACTTCGCACACTCCTAAAGGTTGCAATGCTCTGACCTTTCCCCTAAAATTGAGTCAACACTAATATATAAAAATCCATGATGAAAACCTCTACAATGGTAAACAAAACAAATCATATGAACAACCCTTAAATACTAACATCCACATCAAAAACCTCTTTTCAAAACACTAGTGTGCCAAGGCACTAAGCTCACTAGTTATTTATGGTTAATCATGTAATTAGGCTTCAAACTACGATTTAAATTGAGCCTAGAATGATGTAAAAGGTTAAATAAGGTTCAAAATAGATATTAGGCTATTTCTTGCCTAACAGTGTGGGCTTAGGTTAAGTGCCCTGTTTTTACATAAAGAACATGTCTAAAAACTTCTCTCTAAATTTACATGAAGGTAGTTACATCAGCTCTGATAATTGGTTCAATAAATTTAAATGCCATCAATAAATTTGAAAAGCCACTAATCCTTTCATATAATGAAATAGCTTCAAACATGGTGGGATTCGAGAAATGAAAGCTTACCATACAAAGAGAGTTAATTTTCAGGAGAAAGCTTCCAATCATTTTCCCATACGCCTCGCAAGTAGAGAAATGGCTGAGATGCTTGTTATATTTTGGACAATACTTCACTTGAAAGCCGTCAAATGACCAGATGAGAGGATGATGAAGAGTACTAGATCACTGTAAGCTAAAAAAATAAAATAACATAGCGTCATTTAAAAGATGCAAAACTCATAGTGCAAACTAATCTTGTCAAATAGGAGAACCTGGGAGTCAAAATCAATAAGTTGATCTAGAATCACCAAAAGCTGGCCGATAAGCATAAAGAATGAAATGCACATTTACATTTGCATTTGAATCTAAACAGAGGAAGTAGAGATCAGGGTGGAAAGGCATGAAATCTTAATCGGAGGAAGCTCAGAACCTTAAGGCAAAGCTACCAGAAGAGAGGGTGAGACGAAAAGAATAAAGGAGAAAGGCAAATGTATCGATGCAAAGGCAACAAATCTAAATAGGGTAAGTGAAGATTGGAGGGGGAAAACTTGAAAGCTGAATGGAGGAAGCTTGGAATGTCGAAGGCAAAATTAAAGGAGAAAACAGAAGGGGATGAGAGGAGGAGGGGAAAGAAGGAGAAAGGAAAAAAGATGGGTGGAGTAGTAGACGGCAGATGGTAGAGTAATTAGCTTTTTTGTTCTTTGAAATTTGAGATTTGGGAGAGAGTTTGAAATTTGAAAATAAAGGGATGGAACCTTTCTTAAGCTGACTTCCTGTAGCAGCAAGCCTGATGCTAAACAAAAAATAAAGCTAGAACTATTCAATGAAAGAGTAATATAGGTAACGAGTGGATATGAGCCATTTTCTATGTAGCTTGAAATCTTTTGATATACAAGACATATAGATTGATCTATAGCTTAGTCTAAAAAGTTCAGTAATTTTTTTGGGTAAAGTTTGGGGGTTCTTAATTTTTATATTAATATATGAGTGTTATTATTTTTCCAATTTTTTTGGACCCACACCCCATCCCTCTATTGTGTTTTGAGTGATATTATAATTTCATTTATCATCATAACGAAGCTTGCAAATCCGTAGGGAATTGGACTCTGCTTTGGGCTGGATTCTGAGTGATTTTTACCGGAACGGGAGCTATCAGATATCCCCGCGACCACGCCCACGTACCAGAAAACGCCGATAGAGGTTGCCGTATTTCGTTGAGGCTAAGCCCACGTGTACATAATGTTATCGGTGGGCCCCTTGCAGCTCTCTCGCTTTATGAGTTCGTTATCTCTCAGACACGTGGATATCCTCCGCCTCACTTGTGTTTCGTTTCAGTGAGTGCGCGCGACCCCGGAGGCAGGACGAAATGACGTTTGAGGCTCTCTTCGTTACCGTCACGAAGCTCGCTGGAGCAATCGTCACGATCAGCGTCGCCGCTAATGCCTTCTCATTCTTCCGTTTCAAGAGAAAGAATCTTCGCCCATTCCGCTCGCCTATTGACGAGTCCTCCAACGTGCTCGCTGTCTTCAATGTTGACGGTGAGCAACTAGAAATGATCACTTCCGTTTTCAGACTATTTGAGCAATCTGGGATTTGTTATTGTTAGTAAAGTCTAAGTGATTATTGAGTATTGTTAATTGTTGGTGTCCTACTTCTGGTCATATAAACTTGGGGACAGGGGAATTCTTAGTAAGTTCGGAGAATCGTATATAACGCAATTGCGAGGGTTTAGTCCGAAGAAGTATGAAGCTCGAACTTGATTTTTAATGGGAGGAAATTTAGTTTAAGTTCTTACTTCAACTGAAATTGGTTTCGGGTTTTATGCAAAGGATTAGAAGTAAGAATTACTCGGTTATTGGGAGGGCCATGGAGTCGTGGTTGGCAAGAAATTTCTCGACAAATGCATGTTGCAATTCGAGAAGCTGACTACTCATCGCCAGGGGTTGGAGCGCTGTTCTTGATTATATTCTAGGGGTTCTTCTGACCAGGATTGTGACTACGTTTAAGTTTCTTGGCTTTGTCCTCTATGTACCAAATAATTAAGCAAGAACTACACGGCCCGCAACTGCGAAGCTATCGTATTATTATTGATTTGACGAGCTATATTTGTCAAACTCAACAACTTTATTAAATTTTTGGCTTGTCATTGATAATATAACATTCTCATGTATATGGTGATCCTACTTAGCGTATGTAATTATGTGCAATTGTGTATATCTGAAAGTGGGTCACGAAGTTTCTTTTCGTGATGACTACCTGCAGAAGAAAAAATGGTTTTCTCTTTGGCCTGGCTACAGCACCAGCGCATGTTGAGGATAGGCTCAATGATGCTTGGATTCAGTTGCAGAAGAACAAAAGCCTAATGTTGACTCACAAGAGGTCAAACAAAAAGCTGATGCTTTAATGGGCTCTGCTACTGGTGATGGTGGGTCTCACCAAGCTGCTTCATCTCAGCAACGTGATGATTATGCAGTCAAAAAGAGGAAAAGGCCTTTAAAGGTTGCTATGGAGGCCATGATCAGAGGATTTGAGAGTACTCAAAAGAAGAAGAAGAAGAAGCACCAGCTGCCGTGCTGGAAGAGGAACAGCAATACAATGTAACTGCTTGGCATAATGTTCCAAACCCGTAAGCCCAGATTTTAATGTTGATATCATGTATTTTTTAAGCATCAATTAGTAAAAGAGATGGATATTGTGTGCTTTTGGAGTATCTTAATCATGTCACAGGGGATACGTTCATTCAAAATATAAAATGATGCCTCATTCTCAGGAAGGAGAGATTAAGGTTTGGTCTGATCCTGATACAGAACTGAAGTTGGCCAAAGATACTGGTGTTACTGTCTTTCGCATGGGTATAGATTGGACAAGAATAATGCCAAAGGAACCTGTAAATGGGCTGAAACAATCTGTGAGTGTCTTAATGGCTTTCCATACTGATTAAGTATTAAAAGATGCCATCTTTCACTGCTTCGCAAGTGTGATAACTGATAATTAGTATTGTTAGATAGCTTCTTAAGGAGACAGCTGAGGTGTTTTCTGATATTGTTTATGAAAAACCAGTTCAGTGAATTCAACTGGTCCAGATATTTTACTTTTATGAGTAAGTTACTCAATCTTCTTAGGTTAATTATGTGCTTTGGAGCGTTATAAGTGGATTATCAGTAGGGTTCGATCATATGGAATGAAGGTCATGCTCACTCTTTTTCATCACTCACTACCACCCTGGGCTGGTGAGTATGGAGGTTGGAAGCTGGAAAAGACTGTTGATTATTTCATGGACTTTACCAGGTTAGTCTTTCCTTCGTGTTAGTTGTCCATATATGTTATTTATGTTATTTCCTCTAACTGCTTCTAGTGACATTTGCGTTAGAACAACCACTGCACTGTGCCAGCCTATCCTTGTTTGTAAGGGAAACCAGTGCATGCATGCCTATTTCACAATGTAATGGGATTTTTAGAAAGAAAAACTTAGGTACTCAAACTTGTATATTTAAGGTACTGTTATTTCAATGGAATCAGGACATGCGGATTTTTCCATGCATTATTTATTCTATAACTTTATTATATTAATGTCAATCATGATTTTCCCAATATATATAGCAATTGTGATGTCAAACATGATTGAACTTTCTATTTGGATTTTCGATTTTTCTCCATTATGATATGAGAGCAATTTACTGCAGAATCGCATCATTTTCTTGTTTCTGGGCCTTTTTTCTCTTTCTCACTAAGGTGTGTGTGTGTGATAAGGAAAAAATAAAATTTAATGGAAAAAAGTATTACAAAAGAAAGGGGAGTACGAGATATTCCCCTAAACAAAAGCCTGCAAATTAAAACAAAAGATAAAGATAAGGTATCAAAGCCATTTTTGGGCTTCTTCTAAAAGCTTAACCTTTCAGTAATTTATGGTCATTGATAATGTCCCATTGACTGGGTGGTCAGGTTTTGATCATTGTCACTACCATTATCTTTTCATGACAATTTATGTTGAGCCTGGCCTGATTAACAAGCCCCAACCCAAAAACCTGGCCTGATTTGACTGGGTTTTCCGTGTCTTCCAGGTTTGTCTGACCTGTATATTGAACCATTATATAATAATTGGAAGCAATTCTTGGAGCTGTATTATACTATTATATAAACCACTGGTTTCATATTAAACAATTTAATTAAGCTGCATGTTGATTGGCAGAGCTGTCCAACTTTCTCCTTGTTGATTAATATATCTGTCCATCGTTACATTTTGTTGTTAAAAAGTAGTGGTTTTTCCCTTGTGATAAAAAATCACTTAAGACAGTTGCGAAGGTTTGTGAATGACTGAACATTAGTTGCCCTCCATAGTAAACTGTCCATCTTGAATTATGACACTGTTTGTTTGCTGATATTTATTAAATCCCATATGTTGGTATCAGCATGTAGTGGTTACTTTGAGATTGCATTGAGCAGCTTGGAACTTGTCCTCATGTTCCTTCCCCTACATGATTATGTTCTTATTCAGTGTCAATGAGTTATTCATCTTTCGGTAGTATGTGAAATGATGCTTTTCCTCATCTCTTATATTCCATGTTGCAGGCTTGTTGTAAACAATGTATCTGATCTGGTAGAATATTGGGTTACTTTTAATGAACCTCATGTCTTCTGTATGCTTACTTATTGTGCTGGAGCTTGGCCTGGTGGTAATCCTGATATGCTGGAGGTTGCTACATCTGCTCTTCCAACTGGTGTTTTCCAACAGGCCATGCATTGGATGGCTATTGCACACTCAAAAGCATATGATTATATCCATGAACAAAGGTTTGCCTTTCTCAAAGAAGCTACAGAATATGTAGCTTGCTTATAGAACCTTGAACAATATTTATGACCTTTTTCTTTTGAATCCATCTTAATCAATAAGTTATGCTTTCATAGTTGATGTCCATGGTTGACCTCTTTGCTGATTTTGTAATTATAAGTTTCTGATTCATGAAAACCTTTTGGCAGTGACTCGTTTAAACCCATAGTTGGTGTAGCACACCATGTGTCATTCATGCGACCCTATGGTCTGTTTGATGTTGCTGCTGTTTCACTGGCTAACTCCATGACTCTCTTCCCGTACATTGATAGTATTTCTGGCAAGCTGGATTTTATAGGCATAAACTACTATGGGCAGGTTTGTTTTAATAACATGGTGAATGCACTATGTGCATTAGGCTCATACTTATATAACTATTCTAACATTTAGGAAGTTGTTTCTGGTGCGGGACTGAAACTTGTGGAAACAGATGAGTACAGTGAATCTGGTCGTGGGGTATATCCTGATGGCTTGTATCGCATGTTGCTTCAGTTCCATGAAAGATACAAACATCTAAACGTACCCTTCATCATTACTGAAAATGGGGTCTCTGATGAGACAGATCTAATTCGAGGTCCATATCTGTTGGAACATTTGCTTGCTGTATATGCAGCCATGATAATGGTTTGGACTCTGAATTTACCATTGATCAGCTTTAAATCATTCATTTCCTTGTATTGATTGTTATCATGCCAGGCCTTCTTTTTCTGGTTTATAGGGCGTGCCTGTGCTTGGTTACTTGTTTTGGACTATTTCTGATAATTGGGAGTGGGCTGATGGATATGGTCCAAAGTTTGGACTCGTTGCAGTTGACCGAGCTAATAATCTTGCACGCAACCCACGCCCTTCTTACTACCTATTTTCTAAAGTTAGAACTCTTTCTATAGTTGTTTTACTTGACACTATTTTTCTCTGAACAGACACCTTTAATGTATCCTTAATTCCAGATTGTGAACACAGGGAAAGTCACACGTGAAGATCGTGACAGAGCATGGAATGAACTCCAGAGAGCTGCCAACGAGAAGAAACAAGACCATTTTATCGGGCTGTAAATAAGCATGGTTTGATGTATGCAGGTATCCATTGAGAGTCTGAGTTTGTCTTATTTTTGGATTCTGATTCAATTGCCCACCAAAGGAAGCAGGCTGCTGTTGCCTTAACAGAATAGTGTTCTGAATGTCTAAGAGAAAAGAGCGACAAAAGAAAAAAGAGAAAATGACAATGCTTTCCCTGGTATTTGAGAGACCAAGACCTCTTCTATCACTAATCAAATTCTGCTTGCCTCCTCCAGCTTCCCTTCCTCTGTAATATTCTGTCCTGCTCCCATTCTCTCCTACCCTCGCAGTACCAGAAAAAGGTAGTTAAACTGGGGCTTCCCCCCATTTTGCCCCTCTTGCCAGCTCCTTGTCCTTATGTGTTTTTCTTCCTTCTAGTATAAAATAGGCTCCCTTCATCTTCCTTTCGTTCATTCTTCCCTATCCTATTGTAAACTCCCTACAGCCCGTCATAATCACTCACATTCTGGGCTTTCAGCTTATATTCTGTTTCAGGCTTTCATGGTGCGTGTGATGTGTGCGTGCGCCTTTGGACTTCACTTGCTCATCTTTCTCTATCCCCCCTTCTCATATTAACAATTGCTCACCAATTCATTCAGTCGCATTGTTTTGCCAGCGTCACTTCGAACCAATAATTTTGTCAGTTCATGGTTATAGAAGTAATAATAAAACCAATGCGCAGAAGTTGAGGACAAATATTTCTGGGTCCTTTCTGAGTTCTATGTACTTGTATCTTGACTTACCCTGACTTGTTGCATAGCAAATTTAAAAATCATATCAAGTAGTTGTTCAATTCATGGGCTATTTGTATCTGACCAGTCAGATCAAATTACATTGATTCCATGTAACTGTAGTTTGACATGTCTATAATTCCTTGTGACTCCTGAGCGAAGGCTGGACTTTTCTATATTAGTGGTAAATTTGGATAAAAGTAAACCACTGTTTTCCTTGTTCCTCATTGAAGGTGGACTCGATGAACCCATTCAGCGACCTTATGTTGAGAGAGATTGGCGGTTTGGCCACTATGAGATGGATGGCCTACAGGATCCTTTGAGCGCTTCTCAAGATTCATCATCCGCCATTCCCCCTGAAAAGAAAAGGAAACCTCAGAGAGAAGAGCGACACATTAGTTCTTCAGCCTCTTGAAGGTAGATTTTAATATTCTGCCACATATCTAAAACTTAGGTCTCATAATGAGCACTTTGTCCAAGGCAAGAGTTCAAGTGTATCGTCCATTACTCCATCTGTTTGTCGTTGTGTTCAATTTAGAGCTTCTATCATTATGGTGTTTAACACCAAATACTAGATATATGCTCAACAAAGAAGTCATTTACTGCATAATATAAGTGTAGAAGGGTCTACTTTACCTTACAAACCAATGCAGACCCTGCATTTCTCTTTGCTTAGTAGCCAGATATTAGGTCCTAAGCACTCTCAATCCTCGTTCATCACGATTGGTAGAATACCTGTTTTCTCAAATTTGATTGCGCTGAACACATGGAGAATCTCATATCATACTGCTCAAGTTTATTTCTAATTGTAATTTGTGCAGCCAATGAATTCAACTTTTTGAGAGGCAAACCTTCACAGCAGAAGAATAATCTGCGGTAATTGGATAAAGGCAAGAGAATTTCTCGCTTCTAGTTTGGTTTCATCATCCAAGTTCCAACTATATGAGACATAAATGTTCATCCCCCGGGAACTCTTAATGCTTTTGAAGCAGTCTGTTCATATATGCTCCCTGCGATGACTTATTAGATGCCATAACTTGCTATGCTGTTTTTAGTTTTGCATCGCTTGTGACAATTCTTTTCCTTGGTACTATGTGAATAATATTCTCTGGAGGCATCAAATGATCTATTAAAAAAAAAATGCTTACTTTCTTATCATCTACACTGCATGAACTGGAATCTCAGCCGAGTAATCTCTGGCCTAGTTGCTTAGCGCCTGCAAAGGTATAAAGCATCAACACAAACCGCAGTCATGCCATGCGAGTCTGGGTTGGCGGCTGTTGTTTCAATAGACGATTTGTGTTATAAAAAGTGTTATTTTCAGAATGATTAAATAATAAAACCTATTCCATTCCAGAAATGTGCCACTGTCTTCGTTTCTGTTACAAGATTTTTTTCCCCCAGATGAAAGTTTGTTTGAATGGAGTTTCGAGAGCTCGTCAACGAATAAAAATTGAGGTGAAGTATGAATTGTATTATTACAAGCGCACTAACTTTTGTTGCTGTTAAATTAACATAATGGTTTGGGAGAATTTTAGATGCGACATAATAATAATAAATTTTATTAAAATATGAAATTTTATGCCTCGTTTGGTATCCTGAAAATGTTTTTGATAGAAAAAAAAATAAAAATAGAAATAAATATGAAAATAAAAATAAAGGTAGAAAGTTGAGTTTAAAAGTATATTTGGTATGTACAGGGAATTATGAATACTTTTTTATTTAATTATTGCATTTATATAATTAATATACTAAAATACCCCTGTTAATTTTTTAATTATAATATACTTTTATTTAATATATACATTTATATAATCAATTTACTAAAATATCTTTATCTATTTTTTAAATTATGATATATTTTTTTATTTAATATGTGCATCTAGATAATCAATTTACTAAAATACCTCTGTCAATTTTTTAATTATGATATATTTAAATATGCACTTATATAATCAATTTACTAAAATACCCCTATCTATTTTTGAAATTATGATATATTTTTTAATTAATATATGCATTTATATAATCAATTTATTAAACTACCCCTATCTAATTTTTTAATTATGATATACTTTTTATTTAATATGTGCATCTGTATAATCAATTTACTAAAATACCCCTGTCATTTTTTAATTATGATATATTTTTATTTAATATATGCACTTATATAATCAATTTACTAAAATACCCATATATTTTTTAAAATTAAGATATATTTTTTTTTAATATATGCATCTATATAATTAATTTACTAAAATACCCCTACCAATTTTTTTACATTATGATATATTTTTTATTTAATATATGCATATTTACTAAAAAAACTTTTGATTTACTTCAATGATTGATGAAGGGGCAAATCTATCAAATAATTTTGTAACTGAGGTTATTTTTGTCCAAAAAAATTCACTTCCATGGAACCCATCTCATTTCCATGGATCTTATTATGAAATTCAATTTCACCTATTTTGATGGATTTCATTTCCACATGGAATCCATTTCATGCATACCAAATAAAAAAAAATGTGAATTGCAATTCCATTTTCATTTCTATGTCTCCATTTCTAGTGTACCAAACGGGGCATTAGTTTAGTTTAGAAAGATTGAAATAAAATTAATCTTCAGAAAGATTGAAATGAAATTAATCTAAATAATGAAAGGATCAAAATAACTTTTTTTTAAATATTAAAAAAATAATGGTAATGTCCATATTTAATGTTAGGAAATTAACAATTAAAATTATTTTATAAGTTACTTGTTGATTAGTTTATCTAAATTTATGAAACAACATCAGTTATTAATTTTTTTTAATTTTACTTCTTAATTTCTTAATATTAGTTGTAAATTACTTTCTTGACACTCCTTGATTTGTTCAATTAATTTATCTTGACTTTATGAAACAATATGAGTTGTTAATATCGCAACTTTACTTATTAATTCTTCAATATTATGGTTAAATTACTTACTTGACTTGTTAGTCCGTGAGAAAATGAGAAGACTTGTTTAATGAATTATCTGAATTTAAGAAGTAACTTTGTTGTTAATTTCCTAATTTTAATTGTTAATTTTCTAACATTATATGTAAATCCGACCACTATTTTTTAATGTTTAAATTTGTAACATCCCAATTAAATTTTAATAGTTAATTTGGGTTAATAAAAATTTAAAAAAATATTTAAAGGTAAGCAATTAGTAGAAAATAATTAGTAAATCTAACTTAGGATATCATATAAATTAAAATAAAAAAAATTAATTAAAAAATATTATTAAATATTATTATTATAATAAAAAAAGGGAAAAGGTAAAAAAAAGAAGAAAAAGAAGAGAAGGAATGGATGCTTTCAGCTTTTCCTCGTGCCATTATTACATATATATATATA